>NW_026728779.1:939358-1252478 GCF_030684315.1 Stegostoma tigrinum
TTTCAACTGCACAACATTAATTGAGATAACATAAAAGTTTGACTTGGGAAATAATTCTTTAAATACATTTGAGAGATTATTTAACATCACCATGTAGACGAGCTTGTAAGGGACCTACTTCTGGGACACAAAGGCAGTGTTCAAGGTGACAGTGGCTAAGTGCTTTAGTGATAGTGACCACGACAACAGACTTTTCAACATGGGAGAGGAGATCTGTTTAAAAAAAAATGTTTTTGGTTTGGGGTAAGGCATATTTTACTGAAACAAGGCAGGATCTGGGTGTAATATTTTGGGAAGTTAGTTGAGGGCGAATCTACAGCAGAAAAGGAACTGGGAGAGTAAAGGCCAGCTATGTTCCGTTTTGGGTGAAATTTATGATCAACAAGCCTGGAGAACCCTGGATCTTGAGGAATGTTCAGGACATGTTTATGACAAGTGCAAAGGGAGCAAATGAATGGATGACTAGTGACGTATAAAAATGAAGTGTGAAGATACGGTGGTGGCCAAGATTGGAAAGAATATCAAGATATTCTGCAGGCATATCAAGCAGGAGAATAACCAGGGAAAGAGTAGGGCCAATTAGAAACCGGGGTGTACGAAGGGTGATGGGGCAATCTGTGTTCAGAACTGAAGGGCATCGATACAGTCGACAAGTACCTCCCATCTGTCCTCCCTTCAAGGAGGAGCATTGATGTCTATAAAGCAGGAAGATGCAGTGTGAAATTGAAATTATTGGCTGGTTTAAAAGTGAACAAATCCCCACGCCCATATGAGTTGTTTCCAAGACTGCTGTGGGAGAAGAGAAAGAAAATCTCTTCAGAGATAGTAGGAACTGCAGATGCCGGATAATCTGAAGAAACAAGGTGTAGAGCTGGATGAGTGCAGCAGGCCAAGCAGCATTAGAGGAACAGGACGGCTGATGTTTGGAATCTGGACCCTTCTTCAGAAATGGGGCAGGGGAAGGGGATTCTGAAATAAATATGGAGAGAGGGGGAGGCGGATTGAAGATGGATAGCTGAGAAGATAGTTGGAGAGGAGACAGACAGTTCGAAGCGGCGAGGATGAAACCAGTGAAGATGAGTGCTGGTGGGGGGTTAGAACATAGAACGATACAGCGCAGAACAGGCCCTTCGGCCTTTGTTGTTGCACCGACCAGTGAACTAATATAAGCCCACCCCGCTACACCAGCCCATCAGCGCTCATCTGCTTACCCAAGGACTGTTTAAATGCCCCGAATGTGGCTGAGTGAACCACATTGGCTGGCAGGGCGATCCACGCCCTTACCACTCTCTGAGTAAAGAACCTGCCTCTGACATCTGTCTCAAATCTATTATCCCTGAATGTGTAGCTGTGCCCCTTTGTACAAGCTGAAGTCATCATCCTCGGAAAAAGACTCCCACTGCCCACCCGATCTAATCCACTGATCATCTTGTATGTCTCTATTAAATCCCCTCTTAACCTTCTTCTCTCCAATGCGAACAGACCCAAGTCCCTCAGCCTTTCTTCGTAAGACCTTCACTCCAGACCAGGCAACATCCTGGTAAATCTCCTCTGAACCTTTTCCAATGCTTCCACATCCTTCCTGTAATGGGGCGACCTGAACTGCACGCAGTATTTCAAGTCAGGCCGCACTAGCTACATCTTTTAATTTACTAGCACAGAGTACATCAGGTCCCAGATACCTATCGACCTTTAACCCCATTAGTTCCCCGAGCACCTCTTCTCTGGTGATATTTCTTGTCTGCTTTTTGCTCTTTGTTCACTAAATAGTTTTGAGATGGTATTTGTGCCTTTTGCTGTGAAGACTGACATAAAGCATTTATTTGTCTCATTTGCCATTTCCTGATTCCCCATTATTATTTTTGCAGCCTCCATTCTTTAAGGGATCTGCGTTCACTTTGACTTCTTCCTTCCTTTTCATTTGTTTAAATAAGCTCTTATTGTCAGTTTCTTTTCTATTTCTCGACTTTGAAATCTTTCCTTATTTCTGGTTTCCCACTAACCTTGGGCACTGACTGTTGAATTGGCAGAACATTGGAGAGAATGCTGAGGATATGGAAGTTTTGGTCTGGTGAATAGTACTCGACATGGTGCTGTTGCCCCCACTCCTGCTCAGGTGTCTCCCAGTTGAAATGCCAAATGGGACTCTGCCCATGCTCTTCACAGCTGCCCTGCAGCATTAAATGGCTGGAGGCAGGACATGGGGCGCCTCTTTGATGGAAGTTCTACCTTGTAGAACTCCTGGCCACTTAGAGCCCAGAAGAGTCTGAAGTTGCTGATGGCTGGATGGCAGGTCCCGGACGAGAGGTTCGGAGTGGTCGAGGGTTGTTCGGGGATGTTGAAACGTTGGATGAGAGTTTAAGGGCGTGAAGTGCCTTGGATCAGGCCAAGGGGCCTGTGGATGAGGATCCCCTACCAACTCAGTTTTTCGAGGCTGGATTGTGCATGTAAAGCTCACTGCCTTCCTGATTGACATCTATCTCCTTACGCAATAAATTGCCATCAATTGATCTCAGCAGGCCAAAGGATAGGCAGGCTGCTTGACAGTTCCCCAGAAGTTCCACACATGTACGCACAAGTGCCCTCCAGATTTTATGTGCTCCTTCCCACCTTTGTATTTGTGGGATGGGGCTGTATAATGGAGCTCGTACAGTGCTAAAACGAAGAAGTTATCCTGAACCTTGAAATAGGACTGGAATGATGCACCCAAATCTGGGACTAAACTTCAAGAGTAATAATTTTGGTAGTATTGAGTAATAATGATGAAATTTACCCAACCTGTTTTAGGATTGTGACATTTTATCAACAAATTTAGCTAATGCTATTTTCATTGGAGTACAGGGGATTAATAAGTAGTTAATGGAGACATAAAGGATTATGATTGGTTGGGATAAGATAAACGTGGAGAGGCTGTGTTCCCATGGCTGGTGGATGATGTTACAAGGAGAAGGGAATGCATTCATGTTTTGGGGAAAAGATGTAGGGCGATGTAGAGGGGAATTTTTTTCAAGCAGTGAACGTTCATGGGCCAGGATCTCTCTGCCTGTGAAAGGGTTAGAAGCCGAGAAAATCAACGATTTCACTCAGATGAATGCATATCTCTGGGAGCTTCATTCCTCATATTGCCATTAGATTTTATTTATGGAGGTTCTGTTGTATTTGGAGTGGTTCGATTGGCATTCCATGTTTTGACCATGTTTGCCAGATTTTGTTGGCATCATGTGAACTAAAATGAATTGATACTTGTTTAACTACTAATTGTTTTTGGTAGATGCTGTAGAACATACCATGTGTATGACAAAGGAGCAAAATTACAAGAGAAATCTAGTTCAAAACCGAGGTAACAGAGCGCCTTTTTAAAATGAACAAGAATGTGTGATTAACACACTTCATAGCTGCAACCTAGTGTGATTTAAATGAATGCTGATTACCAGCAGTGAAATAGGGGTTGTAAGATCCACTATTTGAAACGAGTAAAGAGCCAATTAGTTTGTACTTTGGATTTGGGTGTAGTGAGAATGCACGTCGGTTGAAAGAGATGGATGTTTTAGTTTAAATTGTACTGAGTCCTGCTTCATAAATATAAAGGAGGGCTTCATAACATACAAAGCTACTGTTCCTCCACCATTGTTCTGCAGAAATTACTGAACCAAACGACAGAATATGACCAGCATCATAAGACCATAAGACATAGGAGTGGAAGTGAGGCCATTCGGCCCATCAAGTCCACTCTGCCATTTAAATCATGGCTGATGGGCATTTCAACACCACTTCCCTGCATTCTCCCCCTAGCCCTTGATTCCTTTTGGGATCAAGAATTTGTCGATCTCTGCCTGGAAGGCATCCAACGTCCTGGCCTCCACTGCAATCTGCGGCAATGAATTCACAAGCCCACCACTCTCTGGCTGAAGACGTGTCGTCTCATTTCAGTTTTAAATTTACCCCCTCTAATTTTAAGGCTGTGCCCACGGGTCCTAGTCTCCCTACCTAACGGAAACAACTTCCTAGTGTCCACCCCTTCTAAACCATACATTATCACTGACGGTTCCCTAGTTAGATTTGACATCGTGCATTTGAGAAGGAAATGGCCTGTTTCCTTCATTCCAGAGTACTTTTGTGAATCATTGTATTTATTTCTAGGCCAAATACAGGAATTAATTTTATTTGATAGCTCAATAAGTTAAAACTGTAATCAAAGTTAGTTTTCTTCCTCCTTTGTAGTGGATCTGTTGGAGTTGCACACAGCGCAACGCGTCTTTGATCAACACAAATTGACACAAACCGAGCAACTTCTGAATGTGACTGAAGTAATCAACTGTTTAACGTCCATTTATGATGTTTTGGAACAAAACCACAAGGACTTGGTCAATGTGCCACTCTGTGTCGACATGTGTCTGAACTGGCTGCTGAACGTATTTGATACGTATGTATGATTTACACTTTAATGTAGTATGTTTAGATTCTCCTAAGGTGCATTTAAACTGCATCCGACATATTGGATTTTGATATGTACATGATCCGTTCAGTGAAGATGAAGATTGTCGACTGATTAAAATCAATCCTGGTATTGTTGACAGAAGGTTTCAGTATGTTCTAATTTCATTTCACTTAAACAGATAAAGTAGTTGAAAGTTTTAGCGATTTTTGTTTTAAATCGTAAAATTGAAACTGATATACTTTGGAATCCATTTGGTCAGATCTGTACAGGATCATGTAGACATCTTGACACTCTGATTGTAATGCTCTTCACGGTGACAAATGTTAGTGCTGGAGAAAGATGTGTATAAAGTACACAATATGAACATCATCCAGTTAATGTCAAGGAATAAACGGCCAGATGTAGAATAAATTTTTATGTGACCCTCAATCTCGTAGAGTCGTACAGCATAGAAACACTGTGTCTATGCCTCCCAACATACACCAAGCTGCACTAATCTCATTTATCGGCACTTGTTCCACAGCCTACTTGACCGAGCATTTTAAATGCTCATCCCAGATGCTTTTTAAATGTTGAGAATACCTGCCTCAACTACCCTCTCAGGCAGCGTGCCCCATATGTCTACCACTTTTTAGATGAAAAAGCTTTTCCTCAGACTTCCTCCAAAGCATTTAATCCTCACCGTAAACTTGTGCCATCTGGTCTTAGACACATGTGCCATGGAGAAAGGATTCTCACAATGTATTCTGCCTGTGCCTGTCATAATTTTCTTTGCCTCAATCAGATCCCAACCCCAACCTCAGCCTCCTCTGCTCCAAGGAAAACAAACCCAGCATACCAGTCTCTCTCATAACTGAGAATTTTTTACCTCGCCAGTATCTTGAAGGGCATTAACTGTGCCATTGTGGTATTTTCCAGACTAATTGTCGTTCAGCTTATCTCAGTCAGATTGTTTAGTAAACTCCATTCAGGAATAATGTTATGCACTTCACTTGGAAATGTATTAGGACTGTGACAGTATATTGGGGAATCCTTGCAAGCGGAGAGAATTTTATTTTCTTTCAGTCCAGGCTGGATACAATTCATGGACTTGGCAATGGACGTCCAGGGTTAAACTTTCGGTGTCCTCCTATCCACCCCAATCACCTTGAATTTACCGTTAATATAAAATTGAGCTTTGTCTGCATGAGATGTGTTCCAATATTAAATCGTTATTGCCACTGTCAATTTTGACATTCTTCATTAGGTGCGTACCCTTCATATTGATAGCAGCTCAAGCTGCTTCAGGATGTCAAAACCAAAATGTTGCCTTTTCCAGGGAAGTTGTAGATATTGAGCTGAAATTCTCGCTAGGGAGCACTGAACGACATGCACTATTTCTCAGTACCACCCTCATTAGTACTTATTCCCTTTTTCTACCTGCCAGACAGAAACTGGATGCTCCGAATTAACAACATGAAATTCTGAGTGGGTGTGTGGTGCTTCCACATTGCTCAATGCTCCTCTGCACCTCCAACTTGGGCACTAGTCCGCAGCATCTGCAGCCACACCCATCAGGAGCACCCCATGTCCACAGTTTTGACATGTGACATGTTCCAGCCTCAGCACATCATGGCACATCACAGATCTGCTTTCAGTACTCTTCTGTACTTCATTACTGCATTCTGGATTGCAGCAGCCCCCCACATTGCAGTGCTACTGCCAGGGCACTTTTATATGCAGGGACAGGCACCCATTCGTGTATTGGGCCACGTTACACATCAGGACACCTTGCTTGAGCTCTCAACTCTCATTGTGTCCCTGCATGCATGCTAACAGCTCCTCTGCCTTGTCTTCATTTGCCTTGTCTTCTTAAGGTTTGCCCCTCCGCCACATCTGACAGACTCATAACGCTACTATGTTGATTAACTTTTTAGCATCGAGACCAAGCCAGACAGCTTGTCATGCTTGTCAGCAGTCATCAATCAAAGGAGTGGATGTGTTGCCGTTCAGCACCGTGATATGTTGATCTCACACCCGCAGTATGTGCCAGCTGCAGAAGCACAGAAGGCATTGCATTGTCTCCAACCACATGGTCATGCTTCAGGTTCCGAGGGGAATGGTCTCCAGTCAAGCGAGGCAGTTTCAGGCAGCAGATCGAGGTAACTCCAGGGCATTGTCTGATATCACTCGAGGGGCTTGGATGCAATCAGTTGGCTGCTCAGAATGACCATGGTCAGGACACTGTCGTCATAGGTTGTGAGAAGTCAAACATTGGACACCTCACTACCTGTGTTGGCTCTTTCTGCCCTACTGTGGGCTGTTTTTCCTGGAATGAAACAAAGGGAGGAATTGAGTGAGATGAAATGAGGTGGTGCATTTGTTAGTGCTCATGTATGTTTGGGAAGGGAGGTGAGGTCTCCTGGGTGAGAGCAAGAGGCACAGAGAATATACAGGATTAATAGCCTTGGGGCCTCAAGTAGACGAGAGCAAGCGAAGACAGACATTGAATGCTTTGGTGAGAATGGTATTACATGAGCTGTGCTGAAGGGTGGTGCAGAATTAAAGAGAGTGTGAATGTGAGGTAGCACAGACCAATGAGGATCCTCTTCCATTGGAGCAGAGGTCACTGATCCTGCAGCACTGCTGTATGGTTCTTTTGGTGGTTGAGACTGCATTGACACTGGACAGCCTCAGATGAGTCTGGCCGAATATTGTGTTGTGGCCTCCTGTGCTTGTCCTTGGGAAAGAGGACAGTCCTCCACTGCACCAATCCATCCACCAGGACCTCCAGGTCCCTAACTGTAAATAAGGTGCTAATTTCCCCTTTCCTGCCCTGTCTGGGACAAATGCTATGAACTGTACAAGGCAGTTCTGGATTCTGGGTATTTTACTGGTTCACAATAGCCTTTAAACATGGCACTAGTGCCAGTAATACCGGGATGTTTCAGTGGTGGCAAACACGTGCAGTTACGATGAGTGTAGAACTAACTAGCGTCGGCTGAGGGAGGCACTATAGGAGCATTGTTGCTAGTTATTGAATAGGTTTGCAACAACAGAGTGGGAAAATTTGTGAGGTCTTTTGGAAAGATACTGTCCTTGCAGTGCAATAAAAATAACACTGAACTAACATTCCAGTGTTTTAGACCTTCAGATTTCAGAACAGATTTAGACCATTCAGCCCATTGAGTGGGATCTGTCATTCTCAACCTCCTGTGTCCTCACTAAGCAAGAACATATCTATCTATGCCTGAAATCAACTCTGACTTGGCCTCCACAGCTTTCTGCATCAATGAGTTCCACAGATTCACAACTTTCTGACTGAAGAAATTCCTCCTCACCTCCATCCTGAAAGATGGTCCCTTTGACTCTGAGGCTGTGCCCTCAGGTCCTGGTCTGTCCTACTCGTGGAAACATCATCTCCATGTCCACTCTATCCAGGCCTGACTGACCTTCAGTGTGACCCCCTTCGTCCTTCTAAACTCCATCGAGTACAGACCCAGAGTTCTCAGCCACTCCTCACGTGACGGTGCCTTCATCCCCAGGATTATGTTTGAGAACCTCCTCTAGACCCTGACAAAGGCCAGCACACCCTTCCTTAGATAGATGGCCAAAAACTGCTCTTAATATTCCAAATGCAAGATAACCAGAGCCTTACACAGCCTCAGCAATACATCTCTGCTCTTATATTTTTGCCGTCTTGAAATGAATGCTGACATTGCATTTGCCTTCCCAACTGCCAACTGAACCTGCATGTTAAAAGAATCCTGAACTGGGGCATCTTTGTGCTTCAGATTTCTGAAGCCTTTCCCCATTTAGAAAATAGTCTATGCCTGTACTTGCCCATCTCTACAGACTCTCTGTGACCTCCCCACTTCCTCAACACTACTTGCCTCTCCACCTATCGAAATGTCATCTGCAGACTTAGCAACAACGCCCTGTGGACAACAATACCATCAGTTCCTTTGTCGAGATTGCTAATGTATAACGTGAATGGCTGTAGTCTGATCTCTGATGAGTGCGGAACTCCTGTAGTTGCTGGCTGCCATCCTGAAAAAGACCCTTTTATTGCCACTCTCTGCATTCTGCCAGTTAGCCGATCCTCTGTCCATGCCAGTACCTACTCCCGAACACCATAAGCTCATTTTTTATTTTGAAGACTCCTGTGTGTCACCTTGCCAAAGGCTTTCTGGAATTCCAAATAGATAAAGTTCAATGGCTCTCTTTGGTTTTGACTCACTGGTGACATTCCCAAAGAATCTAACAGAGACCTTCTCTTGACAAAGTTGTGTTTTCTCAGCCCAATTTACCATGTATTTCCAAGTATTGCCATGTACTTCCAAGCATTGTCCGGTCTCATCCTTAATATTGGACTCTGAAATCTGACCCAATGACCAGCGCCAGGCTAACAGGTCTGTAATTTCTCATCTTTTGCCTCCCTCCATTTTAAACAGGGGTGTTATATTTGCCATTTTGCACTCCTTTGGGACCCACCCTGACTCCAGTAACTCCTGAAAGATCACCAATGCCCGCATGGTCTTCTCACTTACCTCCTTCAGAACTCTGGGGGACAGTCCATCTGGTCCATGTAATTTACCATCTTCTTGGAATTATAGAATTCCTACAGAGCGGAAAGAGGCCATTGGGTCTGCACCATCTCCGCAAAGAACATCTCACCAAGACCCAGCCCTGCACTGTTTCCCGGCAAGCTCAGATTTGCCACGGCTGATCCACCTTGCCTGCACATCTTTGGACTGTGGATGGAAATCAGAGCACAAGGCGGAGACACATGCAGACATGGAGAGAATGTACAAATTCCACACAGACCCTTGAGCTTCCCCTGTACCATCTCCTTAGTGATGGCCACCACACTCGCTTCTGCTTCAGACTCCCTTAAAGTTCTACTACTGGTGCCTTCCAACCTCAAGACTGATGCAAAATACTTGTTCAGTTCCTCTGCCATTTCTTTGTTTCCCAACACGACTTATTTGGCCCCTCTTGAAGTTTTCTTTGCATTTTCAGGGGTGTTTACAATAACAATATCTACTTTATAGTGTTGACAAATGGATTGTTTAGATCATCACAGAAACAATAAGCAAAATTCGTCAGTATTCTCATTTAACAATTATATATATTAATATCACAGTCAATGCATTTCCATCAGGTAAGCACGTAGCTGGAACTTTCTAACCCGGCAGTTTTCACTTTTCTGTTCTTAACAAGAATACCTATTTATTACAACAGCATAGATTCTAGCTACAGACAGATATTTACAAACATTGGACATACATCTGTATGAATTAAAACTGTAAACCCCCTGTCAACTCATCTTCCTGCAGACAAACATAGAGTGGAGATGGATAAACCATGGATATTATAGGTGGAAAAAAATGCTAACTAAGTCCTAACTAAGTGGTTCCGGTTCACAGGATTTGCCAAGATGATCTTGAGAATGAAAAACAAATGAATAAATATCGCAGAGTGACTTATTATCTATTAAAGCATGTGTTGATGATATGGCATTGCTGTGATCATAAAATAGAACATTGTCCAAATTCCTGTGAGCATTACCGTAGTTTTCATTTGTATTCTCCATGTCGGGAACATATTTATTTGGTCCTTCACTGACTAAGTGACCTTCGCTCATCTACAGTGTTCGGTTGCAAACAGCCAATATTTTATTATTCTAATTGAGTAACCATGGTTTGGAATTTTGTCATGGAAATGTATTTCACTTATGTTACTCTGCGTAATTGTAGCCAATCCTCCATTGGCAAAGAAACACACAACTACAGCAGTTAATAAAAGAAAGAACTGCATTTATGTAGCACATTTTATGGTCTCAGGCATTAAAAAGTACTTTATAGGCAGCTAAACTACTTTTGAAATGTCGTCACTGATGTAGCATAAGACAATGTGTAGTGTTTAAAATAGTCAGAAGTAAAGAAATATGAAATGAAGTAATAATAAAAATAGTGAAAAAATATGAAATTATGAATGTGAAGAAATATAAAATCTCCAGTCCCTTGCGAGTGGAGACATAGAATCAGGAGATGTAGAGTCAGTATGGAGCCTACCAGGGAGGAGGCCATTCTGGATCTGGTGTTGTGCAAACAACCGGATTTGATCAGGGACCTCTAAGTAAAGGAGCCGTGAGGAGGTAGTGACCATAATACAATAATTTTTGATCTGCAATTTGAGAGGGCGAAGGGAGAATTGGAAGTGTCAGTATTGTAGGAACTAGGGAGCTATGAGGGAGGAGCTGGCCAAAGTTCAATGGTTCAATACCCTCGCCGGGATGGCAGTGAAACAACAATGGCAGGTATTTCTGGATATAATGCAAAAGGTGCAGGATCAGTTCATTCCAAGGAGGAAAAAAGATCCTAAGGGGAGGCAGGGATGGCCGTGGCTGACGAGAGAAGTTAAGGACTCTATAAAGATAAAAGAGAAGTAGTATAACCGAGCAAAGATTAGCGGGAAGCCGGAGGACTGGGAAGCTTTTAAAGAACAACAGAAGATAACTAAAAAGGCAATACGCAGAGAATAAAATGAGGTACGAAGGAAAACTGGCGAAAAATATAAAGGAGGACAGTAAAAGTTTTTTTTAGGTGTGTGGAAAAAAAAGGTTAAGACTAAAATTGAGCCCTTGAAGACAGAAATGAGTGAATTTATTTAATGGGAACAAGGAAATGGCACAAGAGTTGAATAGGTACTTTGGATCTGTCTTCACTAGGCAAGACACAAGCAATCTCCCAGATGTAATCGTGGCTGAAGGACCTAGGGTAATGGATGAACTGAAGGATATTTATATTAGGCAAGAAATGGTGTTGGATAGACTGTTGGGTCTGAAGGCTGATACGTCCTGATGGTCTGCATCCCAGGGTACTTAAGGAGGTGGCTCTAGAAATCGTGAACACATTGGTAATCATTTTCCAATGTTCTCTAGATTCAGGATCAGTTCCTGCGGATTGGAGGGTGGCTAATGTTGTCCCACTTTTCAAGAAAGGAGGGAGAGAGAAAATGGAAATTATCGACCGGTTAGCCAGACGTCAGTGGTGGGAAAGAATTATAAAATTAAATTGCGACTCATTTGGACAGCAGCAACAGGATAGGTCAGAGTCAGCATGGATTTACGAAGGGGAAATTGTGCTTGACTTATCTTCTGGAATTTTTTGAGAACGTAACTATGAAAATGGACGAGGGAAAACTCGTGGATGTAGTCTACCTGGACTTTCAGAAAGCCTTTGATAAAGTCCCACTTAGGAGATTAGTGAGCAAAATTCGGGCACATGGTATTGTGGGCAAAATACTGACTTTGGTTGTAAACTGGCTGTCTGACAGGAAGCAAAGACTAGTGATAAACGGGTCCCTTTCAGAATGGCAGGTGGTGACCAGTGGGGTACCACAAGGTTCGGTGCTGGGACAGCAGCTGTTTACAATATACATTAATGATATAGATGAAGGCATGAAAAGTAATGTTAGCAAATTTGCCAATGACACAAAGCTGGGTGGCAGTGTGAAATATGAGGAGGATGTTATGAGAATACAGGGTGACTTCGACAGGCTAGGTGAGTGGACGGATGCATGACAGATGCTGTTTAATGTGGATAAATGTGTGGTTATCCACTTTGGTGACAAGAACAAGAAGGCAGATTACTATCGAAACGGAGTCAAGTTAGGTCAAGGGGAAGTACAACGAGATGCAGGTGTTCTTGTACATCAGTCAATGAAAGCAAGCATGCAGGTACAGCAGGCAGTGAAGAAAGCCAATGGCATGCTGGCCTTCAAGAGGAATTGAGTATCGGAGCAAAGAGGTCCATCTGCAGCTGTACCGGGACATGGCTTAGAAGGATGAGAAGGGGTCTGATTGAGACGTATAAGATTATGAAAGGATTAGACACTCTGGAGGCAGGAAGCATGTTTCTGCTGATGATTGAGTCCAGAACCAGAGGACACAGTTTAAAAATAAGGGATAGGGCATTTAGAACAGAGTTGAGGAAAAACTTCTTCACCCAGAGAGTGGTGGATATATGGAATGCTCTGCCCCAGAAGGCAGTGGAGGGCAAGTCTCTGGACACTTTCAAGAAGAGATAGATACAGCTTTTAATGATAGTGGAATCAAGGGTTATGGAGATAAGGCAGGGACAGGATACTGATTGTGGATGATCAGCCATAATTATAATGAACGGTGGTGCTGGCTCGAAGGGCCGAATGGCCTTATCCTGCCCCTGTTGTCTATTGTAAAAGTTAATTGTATAAGAATGATTAAGACGGTCCCTTTATGTATGGTGTTGGCAGCTTGTTCAGATAGGGAAAACAACACGGCTGATCTTGATTCTGCTCCTATTTGTTAGACAGAAGCCTCTTCGAGCAATAATTCTTGAATGTTGATGGGACGTTGAAACGCAGGTAGATTATCGTGATCACTTGTTGAAAATGGATAGCAGCTAGTAGTTCTCTTTCCACTCAACTAGTGACCAGTCGGCAATGGTCAAACAGTACGTAACCCAGAGATCACAAGCTCCCCTGAGACATGATGTCAGTTGAGTCTCATGAATAACTACCTGCAGATGGACTATCTGTAGATTAAACATGGTATTAAATCTCACATATACTGCTCTCAACCATTTCAATCAAAGTGTTTATCACTCGTTGCATCGAAACAGATCACACAAACTGAAATGGCATATGCACAAATACCAACATACAAGTTCTATATAGTGGCATTTTGTTTAAAGTTGTACTTATTAAATGAAAGGGTGGAGTATAATCTTCACAAATCATATTAAGATGCTGTAGAAATCTATGGAAGTGAGAAATTTGTTTTTTGATTCAATACATGTCTGACAAATGACAATTCAAAGAGATCTTTGTTTCAGCTCGAGTGGGTCGCGGAGTCGTCCTCATTAGGGGCATTTAAGTGACTATTAGACAGGCATATGGATGGTAATATAAGATAGGGGTGGAGGTTTGATAGACCAGAGGTTTAGGGTAAAAGTTCGGCAGAACATTGTGGGCTGAAGGGCCTGTACTGTTCAATGTTCTATGTATGTTATGCTGTATTCAAATAAGTAAAGTCAGTCATGACATTCTGCAACTTCCTTTTCCAGGGGTATGAGTGGAAGAATCAGAGTGCTTTCTTTGAAAATTCGCTTGACGTGACTCTTCAAGGATCATCTGGAGGAAAAATACAAGTGTCAGTACTAAATCTATCATTGCTGATACACATGTAAACTGTAGATTTAACTGTATGTAAACTTTGTTTAACAAACTAGCACACTCAATAAACTGGCAAAAATTATACACCAGATGTTTACTGTATTCTCATAATCTCTGTGATGTCTGGTGAGGGTGCAAGTGAGAAGGCTCCCTGCCAGTAAGTTTTAGTTAAGGCAAAGTTGCTTCATTACTGAAGTTATTTATACTGTAAATGAAGGAGAACAGTGATGCATATATCCTGTGCATTATGTTCCTATTATTGAGTGTGTGTTTTTTTTGTGCGTGTGGACCTATTGATCGACTGGAATTTTTGATTACTCAGCACATTCCTGGTACCACGGGTGCTGTTTCACAAAAGGTTTGCTGTATTAGTATATTTCTGTATTTAGTCACTGCCACTATGAATGTTAAGTCATAACTTGGTCTGTGCAGATCCTGCACAGTACATTCCTGCAAGATAAATGATGCGCTACATATGTATGATGCTATTGTTTCTCAAAGACACTAACCTTAGCTGCTGTTTTTGTTACCAATAATGTTTTCGTCATTAGAATACTGGGAAAAGTATTCAGAAGTGCTGTATGACTCTACTGCTCACTTGCAGCAGTGATAACACTTAATGTGAGGGCATGTTTTTCCCCATTTGTTGTACTGTTTGTCAACAATGTATCTCACAAACTGATGGGCATATTTCATGAAAGCTGGTACGTATGGGTATGGTCAAAGGAAGAACTGATTAGTTTTTGACAGATCCAGATTTATTTCTCTTTTTTTAAAGCATCAGTTAAAATCGGTCGGATAGGCAAATGATCATCTTTCTGGAATATTGTTGATTGATTTCGAATGTTGTGGATTGTGTCAGCCATGACAGTAGAATTTGTCCCAACTATCAAAATATGAGCAGATTTTTGAGAGCAGATTATCAAATTGGCCTGAAGCTTTCTCAGTGAGATGGAAGCTTTTAATAAAAAGGATTTATTTTGTTAGCCTTGCTTTTACAAAGAATCAGTCAAGTGGAGAAATACCTCCAAGAAAAGCTGTGTAATTATAGACTCATGGATGTTTGTTGCACAAGAGGAGGCCATGTGGTCTGTAGTTCCTGCACTACTCAACAAAGATCTGTCTACATTGAACTCACATGGCATTGATTTCCTTTTTGACTGTTTGGCCCATAGCCTTGGAGTCTACGGCAACACAAGTGAACATCTAAATACTGCTTAAATATTCAGACACTTTCTGAATCAGTCACAGTTTCAGTCAGTGAGCTCGGGACTCCCACCACACTGGGGTAAATATGGTCTCCTCAACTCCCCTCCCCTGTCTACGAATGGAAAAAGCAACTTCCAGTTATCCTTTCTAAGCCCTTCAAAATCTTAAACACCTTTACCAGGTCCCCTTGTCTGCTCCAATCTTGGCATCGGTCAGTTGGGCAGGTCAGTGGAAAATTGATATAGCCTGAAGAAGGAATAAGATAAGAGAGTACTTAATGTGGCAAAGCCTGTCATGCCCGATGGAGGACAGCAACGGCCGTCAGCAGTGAAGTCCACTGGCAAGGATGGGCGGGCCTGAGCCCAGCACAGGGGAATACGAGCCGTCACTGTGGAGCCCTCGTTCAGAGTGTCTGCAAACTCGTGGCTTCAGAAAGGACTGTAATGTTTGACTTTTTAAACTTTTGTTTTTATTTTTCTACTGTTATATTAAGAAGACTGTCATGCTGAACTTGTTAACTTATTCATTTATTTTCCTAACATAGAACATGGAACGGTACAGCACAGTACAGGCCCTTCAGCCCACGATGTTGTACCGAACTTTTACCCTCATCCTCAGGTCTATCTAACCTCCACTCCTACCTTATACTGTCATTCATGTGCTTGACTAATAGCCGATGAAATGCCCCTAATGAGGCTGACTCCACTACCCTCTCCAGCATTGCATTCCACTCCCCTACGACTCTGAGTAAAGAAGGATGGATAAATTTTCTACATCTGCATCTAAAATTTTGTACCGAGGTACTTTGTACCTGAGATGGCACCGTCTGAGGTGACATTGTACTCTTGTACCCTGTATTGAATACATGTGATAATAAAACCTAAATCTAAATCTAATGCATAGCAGGACACTGGGAAGCTTAGAGGAGAAAAGGGATCCTGGGGTACTTGTTCATAAATTCCTGAAGGGGTCAGGTCAGGCTAGTAAGGGTTGTTACAAAGACATATAGGACATCTCCGTTTATCAGTCGTGGCATAGATTGTAAGAGTGGGGAGGTCACTTTGGAGCTGTTTAAAAGTTTGGTTAGGCCACAGCTGGAGTCACGTGTGGAGTTTTGGTCACCACCCATTAGGAAGGATGTGATTGCACTGGAGGGAATGAAAAGGATGTTGCATGTGTTGGAGCATTTTAGCTGTGAAGAAAGGCTGGAAAATTTCAGATTATTTTCTGTGAAGCAGAGAACGTTTGGCGGGGTGAGTGGAGGTCCTGATAGAGGCATAGAAGATTATGAGAGGTATAGATAGGTTGAGTAGAAAGCATTGTTCCCCTTAGTTAAAGCATCAATAACGGTAGGGCACAATTTTAAAGAGAAAGACGGGAAATTTAGAGGAGCTTTGCGGAAAATCATTTTCACCCAGAGTGTGGTAAAGGTCTGGAATGCATTGCCTGGGAGGGAAGTTGAAACAAGAAACCGTACAACCTTTGAAAAGTACTTGGATGAGCACTTGTAATGTCATAATATTTTTGAGAATGGTCCAGTGTGTAAAAATGGGACTAGTATATGTCGCAGTGTATTTTTAGAGGTACAGCCTTAGTGGGCTGTAGGACCTCTTCTGTACTCGATGATTCCATGAGAACCCCCAGCCCAGGCAGCATCTTGGTTTTTTCAGTAATCTCCAGGATCACACCCTTCATAGTGTGATCCCTTGCCTTGTTAGCCCTCCCGAGTTCGTTAGCTCACACTTTTCCTGGTTGAGTTCCAATTGCTGTGTCCCGCTGACCAGTCTGTTGATCTCCTCCTGAAGTTTATTCTTCCTGTCTGTCAACCAATTTGCCAATTTGCCTTTGATCCCATGGCTGTTATTTACATGACCATTCCACCGATATCCTCCTCACTGAATTAATGATTTGCTCGCGACACGGTCATACAAATTGTGTTTAAGCCCAAATGAAGAATATACATGACGAACTTCAAGGGCCCTTGTGGCAAGCCCTGCACAACCCCACTGAAAGCAAACATCCTGTCAAATAGATATCCCTCTACCATCAATCACCCTGTGCTCTCTGCCTCAGCCAGTTTTGGCTCCAGTGTGCCTCTTTGCCTTTGATCCCGTTGACTGTTGCTTTCTTGATCAGTCTGCCAAGGGGGACTTTACTCAGTCAACATCAAATGCAGAAGTTCATCAATCTTCCAACATCTCCTCAAATTTGGATCAAATTTCTGAAATGTGACCTCATCTTAACAAATCCATACTGACTATCCCTGATTAATTCATGCAAGTACATTCTACCCCTAAGAATGCCTCTTTGTAGCTTCTCCAGTGCTGAGATTATTCTGACTGGTCTTTAATTTCCTGGTCTGTTTCTCTGTCCGTTTGATAATAGTGGGACAATGTTAATAGTCCTTCATGACTTCACGTGTGATTGACAAGGGTTTGAAAATTGCTGCCAGGGGCCCAGATATCTCCTCCCTCACTTCCCTCGCTACCCGAAACGTCAGCTTTTGTGCTCCTGAGATGCTGCTTGGCCTGCTGTGTTCATCCAGCCTCACATTTTATTATCTTGGAATCTCCAGCATCTGCAGTTCCCATTATCTCTGGTATATGTTTCAGTTCGGCCTGCAGATGTATCCACTTTTAAAGTTGCTAAACCAGCTGCATCTCCCTATGTCTTAACCTCTGATGTTCCGAGGTCCTCTGCCCTGATATCTATACTTGCAGTGTCCTTCTCCGTTGTAAAGATTGACGCAAAATATTCATTGAGGACAGTGCCCATGTTTTCCAGGTCCACACAAAGATTACCTCTGTGAAATGAATGAGGAGATATCAGAGAGTTTTGAGATTTACAATCAAGAAAGACATTGACAAAATGACTTCCTTGGAGAATCATACAACATACATTGTCCATTGTTGTAAACAAACAGAAGTTTTTGTTTCCACAGTTGTTTGCAAATAGCCAATCAAGATCATAAAATAATCTTTCAACATAATTTACAAAACAAGGCAATTGAGGAAGATGTATTGGATGTATTGAACTCTCAACTACCTCCCTGAAGTTGAGGAATATCAATATTTTTCTTCTGGATAACTTTGGCAGATCTCTTCAAACAAGTCGCTGAACCCACAGATTTATGTGACCAACGAAGCCTGAGTCTTTTGCTTTACGATGCAGTCCAGATCCCTTGGCAGCTGGGTGAGGTAGCTTCATTTGGAGGCTGCAACATTGAACCAAGTATCCGCAGTTGCTTCCAACATGTAAGTGTGCTCTGCACCAATTCATAAGGTCAAGCGGGTCCACTTGCCAGTATGATTTTTGTGCTCATTTTCGGTTTGAATTAGTTCCAGAGGCTAACATGTACCACCACGAATCCAAGGCTATCATGTTGATAGGTAGTCAATGTTTTTATTAGATTAATGACAAAAAACAATGTCAGAAACCCCAGTGATAGTGTATGAGATACCATATCACTGAGGATAGCGGACGTAAGCTTGACATAATTAATCATGCAGCTGATCTTTTATTTCCCTCCAGGGCCAGAACAAACCAGAGATTGACGTTGAACGCTTTGTCGAGTGGATGAGATTGGAGCCTCAGTCCATGGTGTGGCTGCCTGTTCGACACCGTGTGGCAGCTGCTGAAACTGCAAAACATCAGGCTAAGTGTAACATCTGCAAAGAGTACCCAATCGTAGGTTTCAGGTGAGATGTGCAAACCAGCAGAAAGTTAGTGGGAATTAGTTTTTAAAGAAAGCTTTAACTTTCGATGTTCTATTGGAAACTCTGTCAGTAAATGATACAACTGAAATCGTCAAAAATCCCAACAAATTTATGGACCAGAGAAGTAATTAGGATAAATTAAGTTTCAACTTCTTTACCTTAATTTTTGTGAGAGGTGAATGCTGCATGTTTTTGGTATTTTGTTCACAGTTGCATTGATCACAGACACTGTGGCTCAGAACGGATTGTAACTCGACTTGCGGTTGCTTCTGTAATTTGCAATTATTGGGAATTTACAGAAAGGCCTTTTTATTAGTCCTGTAATCAGTGTGTGTGCATCCTATGAAAGTGATTGCTGTGGTGTTGCTAAATGAATGATAAAACGTCTTGTCCATAATTAGTAAATTAAAATGCATATTTGGACAGGATTTCTACGGGGTAATTGAACCTTTTTGGTTAACTATTCTCCTACATTTCTAAGATTGACCATCTTGGAAAAGGTGCGTGTTACTGCCATTGATCTGACCAAACAACTCCCTGTCTAAGAAGTGAGACCCCAACTGTGGATGAAACTATGACTACCATAACTAAGTAAAGAGCAACAGCGACCCGGAGTCAATTGAATTCCATCTGAAGCTTGAGGAATGGTGGCCTAACTCTGAAGGCCAAGATCTGTTTGCTTTTCATGGACTATGAGGAACAGGGCAGGATTTCACAGAATCTTTCAGATGCCATATCTTGTACAAAACTGAAGGAGAAATGTCAGATTGCTCAAAGAACCATGGGATCACCAGCCTTTCCATTGCTAGGAAGATTCTGGCAAGATTACTTCTGAATAGGTTTATGCCACCATGGCAGATGAAAACCTTCCATGCGAAGGGAACTTTGTGAAAATGTTGGAGACAGAGCAGGACCAAATTACAGGAATGATTCCAGGGATGAGATATTGCATTATGAAAATTGACTGGGGGAGTTGGGACAGTTTTCCCCGACTTTCCTAGCATTTGTTTCTCCCCAAACAATTTACCGTTTCTTCAAAATAAAAAGAAATATGTAATTTAACTACTTAACTTGCATTCCTTCAAAGGTTGAAAATATCTAAACAAAAATGAACATTTCTCTTACTTCTTTATAGGTACCGCAGTCTCAAGCACTTCAATTCTGACATCTGCCAAAGCTGTTTCTTTTCGGGGCGCACATCAAAGGGACACAAGTTACATTGCCCCATGGTGGAGTACTGCACTCCGGTGAGTAATATAGTATTCCACTTGATAGAATTGTTCCAATCAGTGGAAACTTAGGGATTTAACCATTTAAATACAATCTTCCCTCAAAGTTGAAGTAGTTTGCTAAAATGATAAAAGGCCAACAGCTTAAATCAGGCTTCAATACCAGAAATGCAATATTGTGCAGAAGCTCTTTGAGGTCAAGTTGAGGCTCAAGGAAGAATGTGCCATCACGCCCACCCTTTTCTCCAGCTTTGCCACCGCCATTCTTAATCTCGTGAAGAACAAGCTTCCCAGTGGCCTGGACAGGATTGATGGAAAACCTTTTAACCTCAACCAGTTGAAATCGAAGAAGAAAATGACACTGACCTCGCATATGGAACTTCAGTATGTGGTTCACAATGTCATTTCCGCTCTCAGAAGTCTTCAAATCTCCCTTAAGGCCTTTGCAGAAGTATACTGAAGAATTAGCCTCAACCTTAAATTTGCCACCCAGGTTGATCGGGTTGTTAAGAAGGCATACGGTGTGTTAGGTTTTATTCATAGAGGGATTGAGTTTCAGAGCCATGAGGGCATGTTGCAGCTGTACAAAACTCTGGTGCAGCTGCACTTGGCATATTACGTACAGTTCTGGTCACCGCATCACAGGAAGGATGTGGAAGCATTGGAAAAGGTGCAGAGGAGATTTATCATGATGTTGCCTGGTATGGAGGGAAGGCGTTTTGAGGAAAGGCTGAGGGACTTGAGGCTGTTTTCGTTAGAGAGAAAAAAATTAAGAGGCGACTTAATGGAACCGTACATGATGATCAGAGCATTAGATAGGGTGGACAGTGAGAATCTTTTGGCTCGGATGGCCATGTTTGACACGGGCCGGACATAGCTTCAAATTGAGGGGTGATAGATATAGGACAGAGGTCAGAGGTAGGTTCTTTACTCAGAGAGTAGTAAGGGCGTGGAATGCCCTGCCTGCAACAGTAGTAGACTTGCCAACTTTAAGGGCATTTAAATGGTTGTTGGATAAACATATGGATGATAATGGAATAGTGTAGGTTTGTTGGGCTTCAGGTTGGTTTCATAACATCAAGGCCGAAAGGGCCTGTACTGCGCTGTTATGTTCTGTGTTCGAACCTCAAGATGACTCAAATCCTTTACCAATCTGTCATGTTGTGGTCCATCTTTTCATCAAAATTAATAGAGAAATCCTCCCAAATGTAGAACATTTCCCTTAGATGGGACGCTCTCTCTCTTTTAAGGCTGACATCGATACAGAGATTCTAACATTACGTCCAATCTGCGAGTGGCACCTTTGGACTCCTAAGGATGAGAATGCTCAATTGTGACATCTGTGCTGATCGCAAGATCCTTGAGTTCAAGGCATGCATCGTTCAGCCTCTTCTATATGACTGTGAAACCTGGATAACATAGAGCTGCCACTTCAAGACCCTTTCAGCACAGTTTTGTCATGGATTCTCCACATCAGCGAGGAGGAAAAACCTCCCAGCATCAGCATTGACGCCATGATGATTTGAAACAAACCTCATTGGGATTGCCATGTACTTGGGATGCCGAAGTTATGACTACCAAAGTAAATTTTTGCCAACTCAAGGAAGGCATCTGAACAAGAAGTCGTCAAAGGAAGCATTTCAAAGACCTTGAAATGTTCCTTCAAGAAGTAGTACTTGGAGGTCAAAGTATGGATATCCCCATTCAGAAGAAACCAACTTGGGGGAATCTCCTGTATGAAGGCACATAATTCTTCATGAACACCAGACAAGAAGTTGAAGTGTGGGAAAGGAACTGGAGAAAGGAATGCCAATGTTCTCAAGGCCGAGACCACTTCCACCACTCCGAAAGACGACCTAAACGTGTGGTCAGATATGTGGCTCCAGTTCAGGCTAATCAACCCGCACAGAGCTCAGGACCTGTGATATGGAATTTCCTAGCTGGGCAATCATACTCATCAGCCAGTGATGGTTCTTAATATTGTGCAGACTATGATTTGATCACAACTGAGTACTGTGTGTAGCTTTGAGCATTGCTATAGAAAGACCATGTTTTATAGATTAATCAGAATGGTGCTGCATGAGAAACTGGAATTAAGAGGAGGTAGGTGATACTTAATTGTTATTTGTTTCTGGGCCACTGGCATCACGAACTGGGCCAGCATTTACTTCCCATCCTTAGTTACCCTTGTCATTGTTGAATCATTGTAGTCCATGTGCTGTAGGTAGACTCAGTCAGTCGGGGCGTATTTCCAGGACTTTGACCCAGCGATAGTGAAAGAACAGCAATATATTTCCAAGTTGAGATGGTGAGTGGCTTAGACAGGGTGTTGTAGGTGGTGCTGTTCTCATATATCTGTTACCCTTGCCCTTGTAGCTGAAATTTGTCATAGGTTTGGAAAGTCCTATCTCAGGATCTTTTGCAGATTTCTCAGTGCATCTCATAGATGGTACACACTGCTGCTAATGAGCACTGGAGGGAGTCGGCTGCTTTTTCCTGGATGGTGTTGAACTTGTTGAGTGCTTTTGCATCTGCACCCATCTAGGCAAGTGGGGAGTATTCCACCATTCTTCTGACTTGTTCCTGTAGCTGGTAGACAGGCCTGGGGAATCAGGAGGTGAGTTACTTGATGCAGTAATCCAAACTTTGGGCCTGCTCTTGTAGCCACTGCATTTAAATAGGAAGTCCAGTTGAATTTCTGTTCACTGGTAAAACCTGGGATTTTGATAGCGGACAATTCAGTGATGGTTACACCATTGAATGTCGAGGGACAATTTATGGATTTTCTCTTACTGGAGATGGTCATTACCTAGTATTTGTAAAGTATAAATGCGACTTGCCACTTAGCAGCCCAAGCCTAGACATCGTTCTGGCCTTGTTGCATTTGGACATGGACAGGTTCACTATCTGAGGAGTGGTGAATGATGCTGAATATTCTGCTATCTCTGGTGAACATCCCCACTTCTGAGCTTATGATGGAGAGAAGGTCATTGATAAGGCAGCTGAAGATGGTTAGGCTTAGGACTGTACTCTCAGGACCTCCTGCAGGTGACCTCCAACAACCAAAATGCCTCCCATTAGGAGAGGCGATGACCTAATGGTATTATGACTAGACGATTAATCCAAACACTCAGGTAATGTGCTGAGGACCTGGTTCAAATTCCACGATGGCACATAATGGAATTTGAATTCAATGAAAATCTGGAATTAAGAGTCTAATGATGACCGTAAATCCATTGTCAATTGTCGGAAAAACCCATCTGATTCACTTAAGTTCTTTAGGGAAGGAAACTGCGTGGCCTGGTGTGGCCTACATGGAACTCCAGATATCAGTTATGCAATTTGGGATGGTCAATAAAAGCTGGTCTAACCAGCAATGCCCTCTTTCCCATGAAAGAATGGAAAAAATATCGTCCTCTGTGCAGATATTATTCGAACCAGTGGTGAGTTTCTGCTGGATTCCCATCAGCTGCAGTTTTGGTAGCGCTCCTTGATGCCACACTCGGTCAAATGTAGCCATCCTTAGCTCACCTCCGGAATTCAAGTCTTTTGACCGTGTTTGAACAAAAGCTGGAATGAAGTCAGGAACTGATGAGGTGGCAGAATTGAGGACCTTGTACAGGGATCCGAGGGATGTGGCATATTGAGATTTCCAGCAAGAATTTGACCAGTTGCTGCATAAAAATGTGAACCAGAACGTTAGATCCAAGGGGATGAAGGGTAGAATATTGGTTTGAACAAAGGCCTGGCTAACTGACAGAAAGCTGAGTGTCAGGATAAATGAGTCTTTGCCTGGATGGTGAATTGTCACTAGTTGGGTGCTGCGGGTTCAGTTCTCTGACCTCAACTATTTGTAACCTATACAAATGATATGTAAGCAGAGACAAAATGTAACATAACAGAATGCATGGATGATTCTGAAATAGGTGGGACAACAGCCTGTGATGTGAAATAGAACATACACAGCGGAACATTGACAGGCGAGGAGAATGGACCAGAATCTGGCAGGTGGTTAATGTGGATAAGCACAAGGCTTGCCTATTTTGCCCAGGGGAAAAAAGGGCGAATTATTATTTAAATGGAAGGAAGATTCAAAGTGTGTTATCTGGCTGCCTTTGTGCATGAATAGCCGAAAGTGGGTATGCAGGTATAGCATAGCATAAGAAAGGCAGATGGAACTCTGGCATTTGTCACAAAAGGACTGGATCATTAAAGTAACAAAGTGTTTTTCCTCATACATTGGGCGTTGGTGAGACCAGAGTGTTGTGTCCAGTTTTGATCCCCTCACTGAGGATGGATACGTTTGTACTGGAGGCAGTTCGGAGGAGGTTTAACTGATTGATTCCAGGGATTAAAGGGCTGTCGTATGAGAAGTGGCTAAGTAGCTTGCGCTTGTACTTGCTGGTGTTCGAAAGAGTGAGGGGGTGGTTCTGATTGAGATATATAAAATAGTAAAGGGGATTGAAAAGATGGGCATTGAGCACATGTTCTGCATTGTGGAACAGTCTCAAACAAGAAGCTGTGGCTGTTGAGTGAGAGATGGAATGTTCAAAATGGAGATGAGGAGAGGGTTGTGAATCTGTGGAATTCATTGCCCCTGAATGCAATGGAGGCAGCACCAATCGACCGATCCAGGAAAGAAATAAATATGTTTCTGATGAAAAATAGGGATCAAGGGCCATGGGGAGCTGGCAGGAGAGTGGAGTTGAGATCAGGAAAAGATCAGCAACCATGGCTAACAAGGTAAGTCAGGGACAGGATGAAAGCAAAAGAAAAAGGATAAAATGTGGTGTAGGTGAGTGGGAAGCCAGAGGATTGGGAAGCCTTTCAAAAACTAGCAGAGGACAACTAAAAAGGCAATAAGGGGGAAGATGATGAAATATGAGGGCAATATTAATGAGGGTAATGTTAAAAAAAAATTGCAGGAGTTTTTTTTCAGCTATAAAGGTAAGAGAGAGGCAAGAGTACAAATAAAGAGAAGAAAGAAAATTACAGCACAGGAACAGGCCCTTCGGCCCTCCAAGCCTGCGCCGATCGAGATCCTCTGTCTAACCTGTCACCTATTTTCTAAGGGTCTGTGTCCATTTGCTCCCTGCCCATCCATGTACCTGTCCATAAGACCTTAAGACAGAGGAGTGGAAGTAAGGCCATTCGGCCCATCAAGTCCACTCCACCATTTAAATCATGCCTGATGGGCATTTCAACACCACTTCGCTGCACTCTCCCCATAGCCCTTGATTCCTTTTGAGATCAAGAATTTGTTGATCTCTGCCTTGAAGGCATCTCACGTCCCGGCCTCCACTGCACTCTGCGGCAATGAATTCCACAAGCCCACCACTCTCTGGCTGAAGAAATGTCGTCTCATTTCAGTTTTAAATTTACCCCCTCTAATTTTAAGGCTGTGCCCACGGGTCCTAGTCTCCCCGCCTAACGGAAACAACTTCTGAGCGTCCACCCCTTCTAAACAATACATTATCTTGTAAGTTTCTATTAGATCGCCCCTCAACCTTCTAAACTCTAACGAGGACAATCCCAGGATCCTTAGCCGTTCATCATACATTAAACCTAGCATTCCAGGGATCATCCGTGTGAATCTCCGCTGGACACGCTCCAGGGCCAGTATGTCCTTCCTGAAGTGTTGGGCTCAAAATTGGACACAGTTTTCTAAACAGGGCCTAACTAGAGCCTTATAAAGCCTCAGAAGCACATGGCTGCTTTTATATTCCAACTCTCTTGAGATAAACGCCAACATTACATTCGCATTCTTAATTACGGACTCGACCTTCAAGTTAACTTGTAGAGAATCCTGGACCAACACTCCCAGATCCCTTTGCACTTCTGATTTGCAAATTTTCTCACCATTTAGAAAATAGTCCATGCCTGTATTCTTTTTACCAAAGTGCAAAACCTCACATTTACTCACATTGAATTTCATCAGCCATTTCGTGGACCACTCTCCTAAACTGTCTACATCTTTCTGCAGCTTCCCCACCTCCTCAGTAGGACCTGTCTGTCCACCTATCTTCGTATCTTCGGCAAACTTCGCCAGAATGCCCCAGTCCCTTCATCCAGATCAGTAATATATAAGGCGAACAGCTGCGGCCCCAAAACTGAACCCTGCGGGACAGCACTCGTCACCGGTTGCCATTCCGAAAAAGAGCCTTTTAACCCAACTCTCTGCCTTCTGTCAGACAGCCAATCCTCAATCCAAGCCAGTATCTCACCTCGAACACCATGGGCCCTCACCTTGCTCAGCAGCCTCCCGTGAGGCACTGTATCAAAGGCCTTTTGGAAGTCTAGATGGACAACATTTACTGAGTTTCCCTGGTCTCACATATTTGTCACCTCTTCAAAGAATTCGAATAGGCATGACCTCCCCTGACTAAATCCATGCTGACTTGTTTTAATCTGACCCTGCACTTCCAGGAATTTAGAAATCTCATCCTTGACAATGGATTCTAGAATTTTACCAACAACCGAGATTAGGCTAATCGGCCTGTAATTTTCCATCTTTTGCCTTGATCCTTTCTTAAACAAGGGAGTTACAACAGAAATTTTCCAATCATCTGGGACTTTCCCTGACTCCAGCGACTTTTGAAAGATCACGACCAAAGCCTCTGCGATTTCCTCAGCCACCTCCCACCGAACTCTAGGATGTAGCCCATCGGGGCCAGGAGATTTATCAGTTTTTAGACCCTTGAGCTTTTCTAGCACTTGCTCTTTTGTAATGCCTACCGTACTCAACTCTGCCCCCGGCTCTCCCTAATTGTTGGCATACTACTCATTTCTTCCATTGTGAAGACTGACGCAAAGTACTTATTAAGTTCTTCAGCTATTTCCTTTTCTCCCATCAATAGCCTTCCAGAATCAATCTGGAGCGGCCCAATATCTTCTTTTGCCTCTCGTTTGCTTCTTACGTATTGAAAAAAGCTTTGACTGTCATTTCTAATATTACTAGCTTGCCTACCTTCATATATGATCTTCTGCTTCCTGATTGCTCTCTTTGTTATCCTCTGTCTGTTTTTGTGGCCTTCCCAATCTTCTGATTTCCCAGTGCTCTTGGCCATTTTATAGGCTGTCTCTTTTTCTTTGATATGTTTCCTGACTTCCTTTGTCAGATGTCTCTTTTTTTTTTTTTTTCTTTTTTTTTTTTTTCTTTTTTTTTTTTTTTTTTTTTTGAGTGCGAGCAGCAGCGGAGGCAAGACGGACCCGGAAGACTGCAGCTAAGGTAAAGCAGTTTATTTTTAAAATTACTTACCGGTAGCGGGCAGCGGTGTTTTTTTTTTTCCTCTTTCAGAGAAGGAGCGGGAGCATCAGAGGAAGTGACGAGGACCAGAGGGGCAGCCGGGAAGGAAAGCAGTGACCATATATATCAGCAAGGCGGCTTAACCCGAGACTCTACAACTGTAGTGTCTCCCACCTGCCCTCCTCCTCTAACCTAGTTAATAAGGTAAGGTTCATTCTAAACTTTCTCTATTGAACATAAGTTTGTTATTATTACTTGAAGTAAGCTTTCTGCTTTAGTATTGAGTGGGTGTTCAGATAAGTCGGGTATGGATGCTAGGGCAGTTGCTTGCTCCTCCTGCAAAATGTGGCAGTTGGGAGATGTGGCACACGTCTCCGCTGGCTACATCTGCGGGAAGTGCACCCAGCTACAGCTCCTTGAAAACCGTGTTAGGGAAATGGAGCTGGAGCTGGATGAACTACGGATCATTCGGGAGGCAGAGGGGGTAATTGAGAGGAGTTATCGGGAGTTGGTCACTCCTAAGGCTCAGGACGAGGATAGATGGGTTACAGTTAGGGGGAGGAAAGGGGACAGACAGACAGTGCAGAGATCCCCTGTGGGCATTCCCCTCAGCAATAAGTATACCGTTTTGGATACTGCTGGGGGGGTTGACCTACCAGAGGAAAGCCATAGTAGTCAGTTCTCTGGCACTGAGCCTGACACTGTGGCAAAGAAGGGAAGGGGGCAGAATAGAAAAGTACTCGTGGTAGGGGACTCGATAGTTAGGGGAATCGACAGGAGATTTTGTGGGCAAGATCGGGATTCCCGGAAGGTATGTTGCCTCCCTGGTGCCAGGGTCCGGGACGTCTCCGATCGGGTGTATAAAGTTCTGAAAGGGGAGGGTGAACAGCCAGAAATCGTGTTACATATTGGCACAAATGATATAGCCAGAAATAGGTTTGAGGATATAAAAAGTGATTTCAGGGAGTTAGGATGGAAGCTGCAGAGCAGGACGAACAGAGTAGTGTTCTCTGGTTTACTACCGGTGCCACGAGATAGTGAGGTGAGGAACAGGGAGCGGGCGCAGCTGAACACGTGGCTACGCAGCTGGTGTAGGAGGGAGGGTTTCAGATATGTTGATAATTGGGATGCCTTCTGGGGAAGGTGGGACCTGTACAAGAAGGACGGGTTGCATCTGAACTGGAAGGGGACCAATGTCCTGGGTGGAAGGTTTGCTCGAGTAGTTCGAGAGGGTTTAAACTAGTATGGCAGGGGGGTGGGAACCTGAGCTGTATACCAGAGGTGAGCGTTGATGCAGGTGAGGCAGTAGCAAGAGGTAGACCAGCTAGTGGGAAGGATTTTCCTGGGAAGGAACCAAGGGATCGGTTAAAGTGTGTTTGCTTTAATGCAAGGAGTATCAGGAATAAAAGTGATGAACTTAGAGCATGGATCAGTACCTGGTGCTATGATGTTGTGGCCATAACAGAGACATGGGTTCCTCATGGGCTGGAATGGTTGCTGGATATTCCAGGGTTTAGAACATTTAAAAAGAATAGGGAGGGGGGAAAAAGAGGAGGGGGTGTAGCACTACTAATCAGAGAGGGTATCACAGCTACAGAAGCTTCCATTGTCGAGGAAGATCTGCCTACTGAGTCAGTATGGGTGGAAATTAGGAGCAGCAAGGGAGTAGTCACCTCGTTAGGGGTTTACTACAGGCCCCCCAATAGCAGCAGGGAGATTGTAGAAAGCATAGGTCGACAGATTTTGGAAAAGTGTGGACGCAGTAGGGTTGTTGTAATGGGTGACTTTAACTTTCCTAATATTGATTGGAAGCTCCTTCGAGCAGAAGATTTGAATGGAGCTGTTTTTGTAAGGTGTGTTCAGGAGGGTTTCCTAACGCAGTACGTTGACAGGCCGACGAGGGGAGAGGCCATTCTAGACTTGGTGCTCGGAAACGAGCCGGGGCAGGTATCAGATCTTGTGGTGGGAGAGCATTTTGGTGATAGTGACCATAACACTCTCTCATTCTACATAGCTATGGAGAAGGAGAGGATTAGGCAGAATGGGAGGATATTTAATTGGGGAAGAGGAAACTATGATGCGATTAGACACGAGTTAGGAAACATGGACTGGGAGCAGTTGTTCCATGGTAAGGGAACTATAGACATGTGGAGATTGTTTAAGGAACAGTTGTTGGGAGTGATGAGTAAATATGTCCCTCTGAGACAGGCAAGACGGGGTAAGATAAAGGAACCTTGGATGACGAGAGCGGTGGAGCTTCTAGTGAAAAGGAAGAAGGTAGCTTACATAAGGTGGAGGAAGCTAGGGTCAAGTTCAGCTAGAGAGGATTACATGCAGGCAAGGAAGGAGCTCAAAAATGGTCTGAGGAGAGCCAGGAGGGGGCACGAGAAAGGCTTGGCAGAAGGAATCCGGGAAAACACAAAGGCATTTTACACTTACGTGAGGAATAAGAGAATGGTCAAAGAAAGAGTAGGGCCGATCAGGGATAGCATAGGGAACTTGTGTGTGGAGCCTGAGGAGGTAGGGGAAGCCCTAAATGAGTTTTTTGCTTCTGTCTTTACGAAAGAAACGACCTGTGTAGTGAATGAAACCTTTGAAGAGCAGGTGTGCATGCTGGAATGGATAGAGATAGAGGAAGCTGATGTACTGAAAATTTTGTCAAACATTAAGATTGACAAGTCGCCAGGCCCGGATCTGATTTGTCCTCGGCTGCTTTGGGAAGCGAGAAATGCAATTGCTTCGCCACTTGCGAAGATCTTTGCATCCTCGCTCTCCACTGGAGTCGTACCTGAGGACTGGAGAGAGGCAAATGTAATTCCTCTCTTCAAGAAAGGAAATAGGGAAATCCCCGGCAATTATAGACCGGTAAGTCTCACGTCTGTCGTCTGCAAGGTGTTAGAAAGGATTCTGAGGGATAAGATTTATGACCATCTGGAAGAGCATGGCTTGATCAAATACAGTCAACACGGCTTTGTGAGGGGTAGGTCATGCCTTACAAACCTTATCGAGTTTTTTGAGGATGTGACTAGTAAGGTTGATGAGGGTCAAGCTGTGGATGTGGTGTATATGGACTTCAGTAAGGCATTTGATAAGGTTCCCCATGGAAGGCTCATTCAGAAGGTCAGGAGGAATGGGATACAGGGGAACTTAGCTGCTTGGATACAGAATTGGCTGGCCAACAGAAGACAGCGAGTGGTAGTAGAAGGAAAATATTCTGCCTGGAAGTCAGTGGTGAGTGGGGTTCCACAGGGCTCTGTCCTTGGGCCTCTACTGTTTGTAATTTTTATTAATGACTTGGACGAGGGAATTGAAGGATGGGTCAGCAAGTTTGCAGACGACACAAAGGTCGGAGGTGTCGTTGACAGTGTAGAGGGCTGTTGTAGGCTGCAGCGGGACATTGACAGGATGCAGAGATGGGCTGAGAGGTGGCAGATGGAGTTCAACCTGGATAAATGCGAGGTGATGCATTTTGGAAGGTCGAATTTGAAAGCTGAGTACAGGATTAAGGATAGGATTCTTGGCAGCGTGGAGGAACAGAGGGATCTTGGTGTGCAGATACATAGATCCCTTAAAATGGCCACCCAAGTGGACAGGGTTGTTAAGAAAGCATATGGTGTTTTGGCTTTCATTAACAGGGGGATTGAGTTTAAGAGTCGTGAGATCTTGTTGCAGCTCTATAAAACTTTGGTTAGACCGCACTTGGAATACTGCGTCCAGTTCTGGTCGCCCTATTATAGGAAAGATGTGGATGCTTTGGAGAGGGTTCAGAGGAGGTTTACCAGGATGCTGCCTGGACTGGAGGGCTTATCTTATGAAGAGAGGTTGACTGAGCTCGGTCTCTTTTCATTGGAGAAAAGGAGGAGGAGAGGGGACCTAATTGAGGTATACAAGATAATGAGAGGCATAGATAGAGTCGATAGCCAGAGACTATTTCCCAGGGCAGAAATGGCTAGCACGAGGGGTCATAGTTTTAAGCTGGTTGGTGGAAAGTATAGAGGGGATGTCAGAGGCAGGTTCTTTACGCAGAGAGTTGTGAGAGCATGGAATGCGTTGCCAGCAGCAGTTGTGGAAGCAAGGTCATTGGGGTCATTTAAGAGACTGCTGGACATGCATATGGTCACAGAAATTTGAGGGTGCATCCATGAGGATCAATGGTCGGCACAACATTGTGGGCTGAAGGGCCTGTTCTGTGCTGTACTGTTCTATGTTCTATGTTCTATGTTCTATGTTCTATGTTCTATGTCCAATAGCAGCGGTGAAGAAGCTGCTGTTGGGGAAATAAAGACATTGGTGTGCTGTTTTCACTCATTGCAACGATCTGGGTGGACCAGGAGAGATCGTTGGTGATTGACACTCTCAACTATCTCCACCTCAGCAACATCTCTCACACTGTCTGATGCAGGCACTCACACGCTCACATTCTGTCACCCATTCTGTCTGTCTGACTGTCTCTCTCTCTCTCCCTCATCGCCCATCTCTCTCTCTCTCTCTCTCTCTCTCTCTCTCTCTCTGTCCCTGTCTCCCTCCACCCCCGGCCCCGCCGACCAACCTCTCTGTCTTTGTCTCTCTCTCTCTCTCTCTCACACCAACTCATTGCTCAGTATTCCATGGTATCTCAATTGTTGGAAGAATTAACTTGGACTGAGCATGGATTTTCTCCCAATATAGTTATGACAAAGCAGAACCAATTCTGCCTTGAAGAAGAAAGGCAGGAGCCATAATAACTTGTGATTGTTTAGCTGAAGGAACCGTGCTGTGATATGCATCCAGATAGGATGCTTTCTGTGGTACATCAGTGAAAGTTGTCCTTGTGGACGCACAGAATGACCTTAGCCTCCTGGGAAGTAGAGACAATGGTGTGCTTTTTTGCCCATTGCAACAATCTGGGCGGACCGGTGAACTAATCTAAGCCCATCCCCCTACATGATCCCATTATCATCCATACCCAAGGACTGTTTAAGCGCCCCTAATGTGGCTGAGCCAACTACATTGGCAGGCAGGGGGTTCCACGTCCTTACCACTCTGAGTAAAGAACCTGCCTCTGACATCTATCTCAAATCTATCACCCCTCAATGTTTAGCTGTGCCCCCTCAAACAAGCTGACATCATCATCCTCGGATAAAGACCCTCACTGTCCACCCTATCTAATCCACTGATCATCTTGTATGTCTCTATTCAATCCCCTCTGAACCATCTTCTCTCCAACGAGAACAGACCCAAGTCCCTCAGCCTTTCTTCAGAAGTCCTTCACTCCAGACCAGGCAACATCCTGGTAAATCTCCTCTGCACCTTTCCAATGTTTCCACATCCTTCCTGGAATGGGGTGACCAGAACTGTACACAGTATTCCAAGTGAGACCGCACTAGCTTTTTGGACAGATGCAGCATGACATCACGGCTCTGGAACTCAATCTCTCTACCAATAAAACCTAATACACCGTAAGCCGCCTTAACAGCACTATCAAACTGGGTGGCGATTTTCAGGGATCTACGTACATGAACACCAAGATCCCTCTGCACAGCAACACTACCAAGAATCTTTCCATTGACCCAATATTCTGCCTTCCTATTATTCCTCCCAAAGTGAATCACCTCACATTTATCCACATTGAACTCCATTTGCCACCTTTCAGCCCAATTCTGCAGTTCATCCAAGTTTCCATGCAAGCTGCAACATTCTTCCACATTGCCCACCACTCCACCGACTTTAGTGTCATCTGCAAACTTAGTAACCCATCTACCAATGCCTCCGTCCAAGTCATTTGTGAAAATGACAAACAGCAGTGGTCCCAAAACAGATCCTTGAGACACACCACTAGTAATCAGACTCCAGGCTGAATATTTTCCATCAACCACGACTGGTTGCCTTCTTACTGAAAGCCAGTTTCTAATCCAACCTGCTAAATCTCCCTCAATCCCATGTCTCCATGTTTTCTCCAGTAGCCTACCATGTGGAACCTTATCGAAGGCTTTACTGAAGTCCATGTACACCACGTCAACTGCCCGACCCTCATCCACATGCTTCGTCAGCTTCTGAAATGACTCAGTGAGGTTTGTGAGACATGACTTGCCCTTGACAAATCCATGTTGACTATCTCCAATCAAATTGGTGCTTGCTCGATGATTATAATACCTATCTCTTATAACCCTTTCCAAAACATTTCCGACAACAGATGTAATGCTCAATGGTTTATAATTACCTGGGTCATCTCTACTGCCCTTCTTGAACAAAGGCACAACATTTGCAACCCTCCATTCCTCTGGTACTAAACCTGTAGACAATGAGGACTCAAAGATGAAGGCCAAAGGCTCCACCACCTCCTCTGTAGCCTCCCAGAGAATATCAAAGTTTCGAAGGAACTGATGCGTTGTATCCGGAGGTTGGTGGGGTGGTACGTGAGGACGAGGAAGACTTTGTTTTGGTTGTTGTTGTGGGGTGGGGTGAGACGGATTTGTTGCAGGAAATGCTGGAGACACGGTCGAGGGCGTTATCAACCACTGAGCGGGGGAAGTTGTGGTCCTTGAAAAATGAGGACATCTGAGATATACGAGAGCAGAATACCTCATCCTGGGAGCAGATGCAGAGTCAAAGGAATGGGGAAAGTGGATGAATTGTTGCGGGAATTTGGTGGGAGTTGGTGGATTTGAAATGGATATTTGTTTCTTGGTGGTTGGAAATAGAGGGGTCCAGGAAGGAGAGAGGTATCAGAGATTGTCCAGGTGAACTTAAAGTTCGGGAGGAAGGTGTTGCTGAAGTGGATGTTAGAGCCCCTTGTGGGAGCACGAGGCAGTGCCGATACAGTCACCAATGTAACGGAGGAAGACGTGGGGTTTAGGGCCAGTGTAGGTACGGAAGAGGGAGCGTTCCATGTAACCTACAAAGCGGCAGGCATAGCTTGGGCCCAGGTGGGTACACTGGCCACCCGCTTTGTCTGTAGGAAGTGGGAGGAATTGAAAGAGAAATTGTTGAGGGTTGTTCAAGGACCACAACATCCCCCTCCTCAATAGTCAAAAACGCCCTCAACCGTGTCACCCGCATTTCCCACAACTCATCCCTCATACCCGCTCCCCATAATAACTACCAAAACAGTGTCCTCCTCACCCTCACCTACCACCACACCAACCTCCGGATTCCAAGCATCGTCCGCCGACACTTCTGCCATCTGCGATCCGACCCCACACCAAAGACATTTTTCCCTCCACACTTAGGTGACTCCCTTATCCGCTCCACACTCGCCTCCAGCACCCCCTACACCCAGCACTTTTCCCTATATATCCACAAATATTGTCAGCATAATGTTTAAAATTCACTTGTCCCAATACCTCCCCCCTCACCCCCATCCCAGACCCCAGGAAGAATTTCCACATCAAACAGATGTTTACCTGCACATCTGCTAATGTGGTATACTGTATCCGCTGATCCCTTTGTGGCCCCCTCTACATCGGGGAAACCAAATGGAGGTTTGGGGACTGCTTTGCAAATCACCTATGCTCAATGCACTAAAGAACTGCACCTCCCAGTCGTGAACTGTTTTGACTCTCCCAATCCTCAGATAGGATGTCCACCCTGGGCCTCCTGCAGTGCCACAACGATGCCACCTGAAGGTTGCAGGAGCAGCACCTCGTATTGCGCTTGGGAACCCTGCGTCTCCGTGGTATCAATGCCGACTTCACAAGCTTCGAAATCTCCCCTCCCCCTCCCGCATCCCAAAACCAGCCCACCTAGCCCATCCTGCCACCTCAAGCCCCACCCCCATCTCCTACTTCCTAACCGCTTCCCACCCCCGAGACCTGTTCGTCCTCCCCGGACGAACCTATCCCCTCCCGACCTCCCCACCGACACTCACCTCTACTGGCTCCATCTCCACCTCTTTAACTTGTCTGTCTCCTCTCCACCTATCTTCTCCTCTATCTATCTTCGATCCGCCTCCCCCCTCTCCCTATTTATTTCAGAACCCTCTCCCCTCCCCGTTTTCTGATGAAAGGTCTCGGTCCAACATGTCAGCTTTTGTGCTCCTAAGATGCTGCTTGGCCTGCTGTGTTCATCCAGCTGCACACTTTGTTGTGTCTATATCTCTTAAGAACCTCATTAAGTGAGCTCTAGAGAGAACTATGCAGGGTAGACTTTGGGTTTATCATTCTAACTTGCCAGCCCTGAAAGATGAAAGTTGGTTTATGTTGGATGTTTGTTTCATAGCTACGAAAGAGATCCTGAAAGGATTGTTCGTATCTTTTGTTGAGAATTTTACCCATTTAGTCACTCTAATCCTTCTCCTTTTTTAAAGTTTCCTTGGGAGTCATAAATTTCAAATATCTGCAGAATTTTATTCGGCTTGGCATTGGCTCTCCGTGATTCCCTGTTAATGGCTCCGCGACCTGCTAGCTAATTAGAGAATTTGTCATTGATGTGCCTGTCATAAAATCTTTAGTCTTATACTATATATTCCCAATTTCAGGAGAAAGTCCAGAGAGACCTTTTAGAGGAAAGGGGTTTAGAAAGAAAACTTAAGTTCTATAGATCCAAGTCATGAATAGTTGATAAATTATTTGCACTTCATATTTCCAGAACCTACCCCGGAAGAGAGAGCCCAGAGAATTGCCAAAGCTGTCCGCAAACAGTCAATAGAAGTGAAGGAAACTTGGGAGCAATTGAAAACCCATGCGAGCAACTGGCAGGAACAGGTGGAAAAGGTGTTGGAGAAACTTCAAGAACTGCAGAAAGCTCTGGATGATCATGAGGCTCATGTGATAACAGCTGAAGGGGTCCGCACTGATTGACAACCTGTGGGTGAACTGCTTATTGACTCATTGCAGGATCACATTGATAAAACCACAGTAAGTGCAATTACATTACACTTCACTTATGAACAGATGTAACCACAATGTTGTATCGAGACGATCAGTAATATGAGTACTTAAGTAATATTGATTGAATGGTTGTTAACTTAATTTGCAAATTAAAACTTCGTTGAGCATGCCTTCTGATGATATCACATCGGTAATATTAGTATAATTGAGGATTCTATTAGTCAGTGACATCAGCTGAGTTATCTGCTTGTTGCCATGTTATCAGGATTAAAGGTAAAGCCTTACCACGCCATTTGGCCACTCCTTAGAGAGAGACAACTGGTTATGATTTAACCTGAAGATCACCATGCCTCAGGCAAGTAGAGCGGTTGAGGCGAAGACCCTTTGTGGTAAGGTCACTGGTGTGGCAATTGAGCCCTCTCTGCAGGGCATCACTCTGCATCACAAACCAACCGTTCAGCCAACTGAATTTTAATAGAGTTTAGGATTGGAGAGCAATCCATGCAATTCTATTTTTTTGAATGAATGTTTCTCACTGGGACTATCTCACTGGCAAACTTTTTAAAAGCCAGCTCAGCCATACAGGCGAGATCAGTTCCTGATCTCAGCTGAATTTTTTGACCTGGGGTGGGTCAGCGTTAGTTCAGTGATTGGAATGAATTCTCATGAAGTTAACGAGAGGGATGCTACACGTGAATAAATCGATGTTTTGAAAAGCGGATGAGATATGAGCAATAGTTTAATTGATGTGGAAGACCAGCCACAATCATCATCAACGGTGGAGCAGGCTTGAGCGGCCATGCAACATTGTGCTGCTGCTATTTGACTTGTTGTGTGGAAAGGAAGGAAGATGGTCAAAGTGTCAAAAATGCTGAAGACCGCATCATTCTACAATCTCAAAATTTGATTGTGTTCAGCATATTATCACTACTGGTACCCCTAAATCCTGGTCTATCATCTCAGCAGCTCGACTCTGCCCAAAAGCTGGTTACTTGTGACATTTTTGAAGGATCTTCCCAAGTCTGAAAATCATTTTTGCTTTTGTAGAATCAGAGTTGGCGTGTGGAAGGCGGTCTCCTGGCATATCATAGCTCTTTGAAATCACTCCCCAATTCGCCCCCCCTCTGCTTGGCAATGTCTTCAACCACTTATGTAATCTCTTTATTGGAGAGAAACTTTGAAGACATCTGAAAGGAGTATTAACGATCCCAGAATACAACTGAGCCTTATTAAGTAGTTAGTTCTGATGATCAAGAGCTTGATCAAAGAGGATTCTTTTAAAAAGTGCCTTAAAAGAGGAAATGTACAGAGGCTAAGAGGTGTCGGAAGTTAGTGAGTTTTGCGAAGATTTGTTACTCAGGTTGAGGTTCTGGATGTGAGTTTGCTCGCTGAAGGTGTAGGAAGTCTCTTCTTGGGTTTGAAGCCTACACAATTAAATGTTTGGCAACCAGTAGTGGGCCATTTGAAATCAAGAGTGGGCAAGAGGGCATAATTAGACGAGTGCAGATATCCTGAATTATGGTTGGACTGGTGGAGATTACGAAAATAGCGATTGGCAGAGCCAAGGAACGATTTGTAAACAAAAATGAGAATTTAATAAAATTACTGTTAATACTGTCAGTCAGGTAGAAAGTACAGAGAATAGGATTTGGTTCAAGATGAGACTCGGGCAGTGGAGTTTTAGACGACATCAAGCTTTCAATGGGCAAATGTGGGACTCAAACAGGGAATGCATTGGAGTTGTCAGGTCCAGAAGTGAAGTAGTTCCAGATGAAGGTTTCACTGCTAATGAGCCAAGACAAGAGACAGGTAGGCAGTATTAAAAAGATGTAAAGAGACAGCTTTAGGGATTGCATGAATGTGTGGTCGGACGTTCATCGTGGGATAAACAAGATGCCAAGGTTGTGCTGAGACAAGCGTAACATAACATTGTTGCCAAGGAGGAGTAATGCAGTCCGTAGGTAGTGAATAGAGATTGGTGTGGGGACCACAAACAGTGGTCTTCCCACTTTTAAATTGTTATCTCTATGTAGTTGCGCAACTTTATGTTCTGTTCAAAAGGCTTTACTGACAAGAAAGCAGAAGTTAGCCATTTGTTTACTTGTCAATATATCTTGATTTTTCCACCATCTTCTCCAATTATGAACACAACATGTGCAGTGTACTAAGTGAACCATTCAAACCTTCACAGGAAATGTTGAAATTGTGGAATATAAAGTTAAATTTATTTCATTGAAAATTAAAATAAATTACATGAAGGTTTGACCAAGACTGAAAGGAATTAGATGGAACACCAGATGAATAAAACAAGCAGTAGTAAGGTGGTATTAGCTGGATGTTCCTGAAGAAAGAGAACACAGCCAACCTTTCTTCCATCAGGGGGATTAATTGTGAGGTGTCAAACACAGTCGATTAAATCATTCGTTCTGTCTTTACTGCCAGACTGTACTATGAACATAGAACATAGAACATAGAACAGTACAGCACAGCACAGCACAGGCCCTTCAGCCCACAATGTTGTGCCGACCATTGATCCTCATGTATGCACCCGCAAATTTCTGTGACCGTATGCATGTCCAGCAGTCTCTTAAATGACCCCAATGACCTTGCTTCCACAGCTGCTGCTGGCAACGCATTCTATGCTCTCACAACTCTCTGTGTAAAGAACCTGCCTCTGACATCCCCTCTATACTTTCCACCAACCAGCTTAAAACTATGACCCCTCGTGCTAGCCATTTCTGCCCTGGGAAATAGTCTCTGGCTATCAACTCTATCAATGCCTCTCATTATCTTGTATACCTCAATTAGGTCCCCTCTCCTCCTCCTTTTCTCCAATGAAAAGAGACCGAGCTCAGTCAACCTCTCTTCATAAGATAAGCCCTCCAGTCCAGGCAGCACCCTGGTAAACCTCCTTGGAACCCTCTTCAAAGCATCCACATCTTTCCTATAATAGGGCGACCAGAACTGGATGCAGTATTCCAAGTGCGGTCTAACCAAAGTTTTATAGAGCTGCAACAAGATCTCACGACTCTTAAACTCAATCCCCCTGTTAATGAAAGCCAAAACACCATATGCTTTCTTAACAACCCTGTCCACTTGGGTGGCCATTTTAAGGGATCTATGTATCTGCACACCAAGATCCCTCTGTTCCTCCACACTGCCAAGAATCCTATCCTTAATCCTGTACTCAGCTTTCAAATTCGACCTTCCAAAATGCGTCACCTCGCATTTATCCAGGTTGAACTCCATCTGCCACCTCTCAGCCCATCTCTGCATCCTGTCAATGTCCCGCTGCAGCCTACAAACAGCCCTCTATACTGTCAACGACACCTCCGACCTTTGTGTCGTCTGCAAACTTGCTGACTCATCCTTCGATCCCCTCATCCAAGTCATTAATAAAAATTACAAACAGTAGAGGCCCAAGGACAGAGCCCTGTGGAACCCCACTCACCACTGACTTCCAGGCAGAATATTTTCCTTCTACTACCACTCGCTTCTTCTGTTGGCCAGCCAATTCTGTATCCCAGCAGCTAAGTTCCCCTGTATCCCATTCCTCCTGACCTTCTGAATGAAACTACCATGGGGAATACTATGGTTGTAATATTTCCTTTTTTAAAGGCTCAAGGTTAGACATACTTCTCATTTTATAAATTTTAAGAAGTTGGCTTATTGTCAAGTCATGGTAGGATTGAAAACATATGCTACAGCTGTGTGAAGTCAGAAGTCACATGACACCAGCTTATAGTCCAACAGGTTCATTTCAATTCACACAAGCTTTTGGAGTGCAGCCCCTTCATCAGATGCAGTTCGTGAGGTGACCACACAGACACACAGCTTATAAGCAGAGAGATCAAAAGATCATAGAATTGGCCTGAGTGGAGTGTCAGATAATAACTCTTTCCAGGCGACCAAGAGTGTTAAAGGCAAGTGAAGTGTTTATAAAGTCAATGTCAGTGCTGTGTTGTCATGATAATCAGGCAGCGCAACAGGAATGTACAAGGTGACATCTCAGGTCAGGCTCTGACTTGTAGTTGAGAGGCTTGTGTTCAGAATCTGTCTCAGAGTTTTAAACTTTATTTCAAAAGCAAGAATTTATAAGATACCACACTGACTGTAACTACAAGTTGTGTGCTTCTTCAACAAAATATCTGCAAATAAACAAACGTCCTGGATGAAGACTTATTATCTGACACTCCACTCACACCAGTTGTATGATCTTTTGATCTCTCTGCGTATAAATTGTGTGTCTGTGTGTTTTCCTCTCTGACCGCACGTGATGAAGGGACTGCACTTCAAATCTTGTGTGATTGCAAATAAGCCTGTCAGATTATAACCTGATGCCATGTGGCTTCTGACTTTGTCCATCCTAGTCCAACACCAGCACCTCCACATTATAAGTGTTTGGAACCAAGTCAGTGCAACAGGTACATGTCAAACATTTGACTTCGGAAGGATGCCTAGTGCCGACAAATTCATTAATAACAAAGGATTTCTCCATTATGCCATCTATCGTAACATGCTGCGCCTCACAGTCATAATGAAAGGATGCCCACTTTAATTTAGCAGCGCCAAGAATAGTTACGGATATTTTTAGCATGGGAGGAGGCCATTCAACCTATTTTATCTGTACCAGCTCTCTCCCAGAGCAACAAAATTAATCCTTTTCTCGAACTCATTCCACATATTTCACAGAATTGAAATATATAGGTACATAGTTAAGAGATTTTAACATCAAGTGAGCAGTTCTCGCACTTCACCTTGTCACTAAAAATTGAACACGTGACTTACAAAGAGTGAGTCTTTATTTTGTTCTGTTGTGATGATGAAGAAGATGCAAGTCAAAGTGCTGGAACTGGCCTCTTGAACTTTTCAACGTGTATAAAATGAATTCTGTGCGCATCTACTAAAAACAGTTTTATGGAAGGAAAAGGTACCAAAGAAGATTTAGTGTATTGTACTTGATGTGATTATACTCCAACCTGTGAAAACAGAACTCTACGACTGTGAGTGTTGAGATCTGAGAGGTTGCTATCTTGTTTGAATTTACATTGCTAAGTCTAGGCCTATTTTCCCAACAGCAAAATTGGTAATCCAGAAAGAAATGGATATTTCTCGCATTTGTTAGCTCTAAGTGTCTGGTCAAAGTTTGAGTACAGTTTCCTCATATACAGGTGCTTAACCTGCTTTTACAGTTTGAACATTTGTTGTGCCAATGAAAATTGTTTGAATGGTTTCACCTCCAGTTTTCCTCTTTATACATATTTAGTATTTTTCCATGGTAAGGACTGTCTGCAAAATCTGACATTGGGTTTTGAAAGACATCAGCCTTTATTTTGGAGAGATAATGGTAACTGCAGATGCTGGAGAATGCGAGATAACAATATGTCGAGCTGGATGAACACAGCAGGCCAAGCAGCATCTTAGGAGCACAAAATCTGAGGTTTCGGGCCTCGACCCTTCATCAGAGAGGCTGAAGGGTCTAGACCCGAAACATCAGCTTTTGTGCTCCAGGGATGCTGCTTGGACTGCTGTGTTCATCCAGCTCCACACTTTGTTGTCTTAGAAGGACTGGGCTTGTTTTTGCTGAGGTTGAGAAGAGTAAGGAGGTGATTTCCTTGAAGTATATATGATTCCGAATGGTCTTCATGAGGAATATGTAGAAAGATTTTTCCTCTCCTTTGGCGAGCGCTGAACTCGGGACACTTATGCAAAATTTGGACTTGCCACTTCAGGACAGATGAGCAGAGCATTTTTTCTCTGATAGTTGTATGACATTGGAACTAGCTGCCTCATAAGATGACAGAGTTGGGGTCATTGAATATTTTAAGGTGGACTTAGATTCTTGTAAGGCAGGGAAAAGGTCTTTGTTAATTGGAGTCATACCAAGCACAAAGGAAAACGTTTGTGATTGTTAGACATAGTCATTTCACCTCCAGAACATCTCTTTCAGCGTTCGTCAGGGCAGCATCCAAGGCCCAAACATCTGTGCTGCTTCAGCTTCTCTCTATAAAGTCAGAAGTGGGGATGTTCACTGATGACTCCACAATGTTCAGTACCATTTCCAACTCCTTAGATAATAAAGCAGTCCATGTTTAAATGCAGCAAGACCAGTATATTATCCAGGCTTAGGCTGATAAGTGCTCGGTAATATTTGCACCACACAAGTGCCAAGCAATGGCCATCTCCAACAAGGGAGAATTTAGCCATCATCTCTTGATATTTATTGCTGTTACCATCGCTGCATCCCCCACTGTCAACATCAGAGGTGTTACTATTAACCAGAAACTGAACAAGATCGGCTACATAAATACTATGGATTCAAGAACAGGCCACCCCGTTGCGTGCAGATGATTTTCGTCACTCCATTTTTCCCAAGATTTAACTGGAAATTTGGGATTTGTCATATTTCTGAAGAGTCGAACAGCAGCATGCTTTTCTTTTCGTTAATTCTTTGTAATTTATTGCAATTAAAACTTCTGTTGCCAGAAAAAGAAATGATGTGGCCGAGCGACTTTTTTCGAATGTCTTGTGAGAAGTGCCATTCAGAGGTGGTCACATTGTTACCTTGTGATCAGTCTGGATCAGTCGGGCTGGATATGAGATGAGGCTGGGGGGTGGGAAGATTTTGAAGCAGGTACTTGAGAGAAAGCAGCCTCTCCCTACAGTCAAACCCTTCAACCCTGGCAATGTTCTTGTAAATCTTTTCTGAACCCTTTCAAATTTCACGACAACTTTCCTATAGCAAGGAAACCTGAATTGAATGCAGTATTCCAAAAATGGCCGAACCAATGTCCTTTGTAGCTGCAACATGACTTCCCAACTTCTATATTTAGTGCTGTGACCAACAAAAGCAAGCATATTAAACGCCTTATTCTCTACCTGCAACTCCACTTTGAAGGAACTCTGAACCTGCTCCCCAAGTTTGTTTGGCGACACTGCTGAGGACCTCACCATTAAGTATATAAGTTCTGCCCTGATTTTGCCAACGAAAACCTAAAACCGTTTCTGCATTAAACCTAATTGTCTGCTATTTGCTTGGTGGTATATATAAAAAGGGAAGAGTTTATGCTTGTTCAGGCAACCCATACCCGACATCCAGAGGTTGATTTCCTAATGGCTTGAATTGGAACTGGTTAACAGATTGAGTTTTGGGATGCCTCAGGATGTCTTTATGTGTGATGTGCATCAGGCAGGTGTCAAATTGTAATTTCAAATACAGTTCTGCGTACAGATAGCATAAAGTAAGGAAGAAGAACAGGACTTAGTAGTATTATCCTTCAAAGCCTTTTTGAGTTGTTTTGTCCTGTTTTGTTACTTACTTCTACATTTATTAAATCCACTTTTTTTTAAAGCATTCTTTCACAGGATGAGAGCACTGCTGGCAAGGCTAACATTCATTTCCCATCCAGGAATGGCTTGGTGGGCCATTTTGGAAGTCAGTAGAGAGTCAGCCATATTCCAGTGAATTTGAAGCCATATACCAGAATTGCTTAGGAAAGCAGATTCCCTTCCCTGAAGAATAGTTTAGTGAATTCAGTTTTCTGTTACAACAATTTATGATAGTTTCATCATCACTGTTACTTTTAACTCGAGATCTATATCAGTGGATTTGGTGTACATGGACATCAGCAAAGCATTTGATAAGGTTCCCCACGGCAGGCACTTTCATAAAGTCAGGAGGTATGGAAATCAGGGTGACTTGGCTGTGTGGATTCAGAATTGGTTGGCTGACAGGATGTAGAGAGTGGTTGTAGATGGTAAATATTCTGCCTGGAGGTCAGTGCTGAGTGGTGACCCGCAGGGCTCTGTTCTTGGGCCTCTGCTGTTTGTAGTTTTTAGAAATGACTTGGATGTGGAGGTTGAGGGGTGGGTTAGTATGTTTGCTGCTGACACAAAGGTTGGAGGTGCCATTGATAGTATCGGGTTATTGCAGGCTTCAGCGAGACATTGACAGTATGCAGAGGTGGGCTGAGAAATGGCAGATGGAGTTCAACCTGGATAAATGCGAGGTGATGCATTTTGGAAGGTCGAACTTAAATGCTGAATATAAGATTAAAGGCAGATTCTTTGCAGTGTATAGGAATAGCAGGATCTTGGTGTTCAAGTGCAGAGCTCCCTCAAAGTGGCCACACAAGTGGATAAGGGTGTTAAGAAATCAGATGGTGTTTTGGCTTTCATTAACAGGGGGATCGAGTTTAAGAGCCGCGAGGTTATGCTGCAGCTCTACAAAACCCTGGTGAGACCACACTGGAATATTGTCTCCAGTTCCGGTTGCCCTATTATAGGAAAGATGTGGAGGCTTTGGAGAGGGTGCAAAGGAGGTTTACCAGGTTGAGGAGGTTGACTGAGCTCGGACTTTTCTCTCTGGAGAGAAGGAGGAAGAGAGGTGACCTGATCGAGGTGTACAAGGTAATGAGAGGAATGGATAGAGTCGATAGGCAGAGACCTTTCCCCAGGGCAGGATTGACTGCCACGAGGCATAGTTTTAAGATGTTAGGAGGAAGGTATAGAGGAGATGTCAGAGGGAGGTTCTTCACCCAGAGAGTTGTGAGTGCATGGAATACTTTGCCAGTGGTAGTGGTGGAAGCAGAGCCATTAGTGACATTTAAGCAACTGCTGGACATGCACATGGACAGCAGTGAATTGAGGGGAATGTAAGTTCGGTTCGGTTATTTTTGGATTGGGATTATTCCACGGCACAACATCGTAGGCCGAAGGGCCTGCACTGTGCTATACTTTTCTATGTTCTATGTTGTGTGTAAGAGTCAGAAGCCCAGTTGTTAGTTGCTTGGCTCTTTAGCTCAGTAGCTACCCCTTAATTTTTTGATGGCCAAAAGTGGCTGGCAAAGCAGACTTGCAACTTGAAAGCATGATGACATTTGCCAGGATGTGAAGCATTGACCAACATGGTTTTTTGCAGATGTCTATTACTGCATCCATGTCTGTGAATGATTTGTGTAGCAGCCTTGAAGTTTTCACAGAGTCCTTCAGAACTTAGATGTGGACCTTGGCAACTTTAAAGAAGTCTAAAAAATATCAACACACATACATTTTGGCAATGACTGGTATGAATATCGATAGAGAGTGGATAGCCAGAGACTTTTTCCGAGGGTGAAGGTAGCTCTTATGAGGAGGCAGAGTTTAAAAGTAAGTGGAGGTAGATATAGGGAAGATGTGAGAAGTAAGTTCTTTACTCAGAGAGTGGCAGGAGCGTGGAATGCATTGCCAGAGAGGGGAGTGGAGTCAGCTTCATTAGGAGCATTTAAGCAGCTATTAGACAGGCATATGGATGATAGTATAAGGTAAGGGTGGAGGTTTGCTCGACGTTAGGTTGAGGGTAAAAGCTCAGCACAACACTGTGTGCTGAAGGGCCTGTCCTGTGCTGTACTGTTGTATGTTTGTATGCTCTATGAATCCGTAAGTAATTAATCTGCAAGTAGCTGACAGTGTCTTTAAATAACTCTGGCAGAGGGGTTATTCATGTTCCTGGTGATCATACTTTCAGCAATGTGTCATTGAAGGACTTTAAGCGTTGAGCTCTGATATCCCAGTATTGGCAATATCTGGCCTCCTCTACGTCATTTCATCAGGTATTTGCTGCATGCAACGTAGAATTGTCAGAGTAGCATCCATGGCAACTTGCATTTGATGTGTGCTCATGAGTCAAATATATAATTTCAGATCTCAAAACCCTTTGTGGCCCTGAAAAACCAGGCGGCAAGAATGCAGGCTTTACACCAAGCGTGATTATCTGAATCGTTTCCCTCCTACTATAAAGCTGACAGTGAGACTTCCGTGAGTTCCACCAGATGCTGTTTGCCAGTTATGACATGAATTTCATGTAGCTTTTGACCACCTACATGAGGAATGGGTAACAAATGCTGGTCCTGTCAGTGATGTTCCCATCCCTGAAAATATGTGGAAATAAATTGAACCTAGTAGTTATCATTTCCTTTTACTGCGCCTTGTATTCTTTGGCAGATATTTATCCCCCTGTATTCATTGCAGAGTAGTTGAGCATGTGTTCCAATTGAAATGGTTTGTACTAACAGTTAGGAAAAATGTATCTAAAGATTTTTTTGAATGCAGGTGATTTAAACACCGTGCGTTTTTCTGCATATCGGCCAGCAATGAAGATCCGCCGACTCCAGAAAGCGCTCTGTTGTAAGTACATCCACACATTCCAGAAATTGTAATCTCGTGCTGTGTTTTGTTGTGAGCTTCCTTGCTTGCCTGTTGTCAGATGTCATTGATTACAATTAGCTTGGTTTTGCAGTTGTTGAGACATCAGTTCGGCATGACCTTACAACCTTCCACTCAAAGGACGTTTGTGTATAAAGTTGCTGAAAATGCAATCTGATAAGGGCAGACAGGCATCTTAGACTAGAGTGAGTGAGGAAAGCAACAGGATGTCTTCTTAATGATTGGGAAATAACTACATGAAGGACTGAGGAGGACAGTGAACTAAAAGAGGAATGGTTTGTTTCAAATCAGGTACAGCAAAAGAAATTAAGAGAACATAAGGAAGGTTGAAATTGAAAAGGCAAGTAATGGTTTATGTTCATTGGAAACCATCAACAACAAAAGTACAATGAAGAAAGTATTTGAGAAAATACAGGAGATTTCTTCAAATGAAAGGGAGACACTGTCTTCATGATGCCAATAGCACGGAGTGCAACTTTGGCGTTTAACCACATCATCCCTTGGCCTGAAGTCACTGTACTATTTACCCATTTTATAACAGAAAAATACTTTAATGATGAGTGTCATGGAGAATTTCAGCTCAGAATATAACCATATTCTGAGCAATTGCCACAACAGCTTCTATGACATGACTTTATAAAACATCCCAAGGCATGTCATAGGAGCTTTATAGAGTAAAAATTGATACTGAGTACTGAAAGAGATCCGAAGGTAGATGATTGAAACCTCACCAAAGAGGTAGATTTTAAGGACTGTTTTGAAGGAGGAAACAATGATACAGAAGTTCAGCAAGGTAATTCTAAAGTTTAGGCCCGAGGAAGTTGAATGTCAGGCTGTCGATGATGGAACAGCACAAATTGTGTTGAAAGGCTGGAATTAAAGGTGCTCATGTTCCTAGAGGGGCTATGAGTTGGACATTGTCAGGGGATGTGCATGGGTGTTGCCAGGTCAGGGAGGGATTTGAAAGCCAGGACAGCAATGTGAAAACCAAGGCACTGCTTAACTGTGAGCCATTGTAGATCAGAGTGAGCAGAGAAAGATGGGTGAATGGAACTTGGTGCGTGTTAAGTCAGAGTCAACGGACTTTTAAATGATGCCATGTTAAAGAAAAGGAGAACTTGGGAGGCCAACTTGATATTCATCAGAATGGTCATGTTCAGAGTTAATCAACGCGGTAGGATTTCAGAACTAACGGACTTACCTGGGGCCAAATGTTGTGGATGTGAAAATAAGTAGACTTTGTGACATCAGGCCTATGTGGCCAGAATTTAAACTCTGGGTCAAAATAACAAAGGGTACAATGAAAACTGGTAGCTAGCAAGCAGACGTCCTTTCAAGGACCAAAGATAATGGCTTCGTTCTGCACGAGATTTAATAGATGGAAACTGTCCGGTTATGTAGAGACAGTGGAAGAAATGAATGAGGGGGTGGTGAGATAGACCTGGGCATTGCCACCATGTATGTGGAAAGTGCAGTGCATTCACATGATATTGCTCTGGGGCAGTGTTCAGATGAGAAAAGGAGTGGGATTTTACTGATTTGGCCAGACCTAGGTGATTCACACCCACGGCCATGCTGTCAAAGATTTGTGGAAGCCAGAAAAACTGAACTTGACTGTTTGCAGTAAATGTACAGCATTTCAGATGTCACTTGATCCTGCAGATTGACTCCCTAGAATCTGCTTGTCAAATGATTTATATGGCTAAAAGGTTCAAGTATGAGTTTGCGCTGTGGAACTCATCTCGCACCGAAACTGGCCAGTTGTTATATCAAGATTTGGAGAAAGTATTAGTTTTTTGAAGAATGTTCTGATACAGAGAGAGACTGATAGTTTCCTGAGAAATCGTGGGGCATTGGCCAGGAAGTTAAACAAACAGTGGGGGAAAGAACAAACTTGACCTGAATCCTATGTTAAGTACATAATGGATTTGTTCGACAGTGAGGATATCAGAAGATATTCTCATTTTTAAGATTAGACACGCGGGATAATTTGGCTAGGATGCACTTCTTGAAGGGACCAGAAAGGTACAGAATTATCCATTGGATGTGAAAAATTTGAAATGAAGACAAAACTTTTTGAGGCTGGGGTGGGGAAGAAATGAAGGTCCGATTTTGCTCATTCAACCTCTCCCACGACAAAATGCACTTGTAGTGTCTATAAGATTGGTGACGGCACTTAAATGAAGAAAAATCAACATGGACATTTCTTCTGCTGTACATAAACCATGAACATTGAATCTCTTGGCAAGGATAATGTGACAGGGCATTTGAAAAGCCAAGTTATTGAAATTTGAATTAAGAGATCAGGCTGTAGAACCTGAGATCAATCTCAGAATAAAGTGTAACAACAGCGATGGATGAGGAACCTCTTCACTCACAGAGAGGTGAACTTTGTAATTCTGTACTCCAGAAAATGTGGCGCCTCAGCCAAGAAGTATGCTCAGAACGGGGATTGACATGCTGGGGTAGTCAGTGAAGCACTATTAATGTAACAGGATTAGTAATCCGGAGGCCTGGGACAATGCTGTAGAGTATAGGCTTAAATTCCACTGTAACAGCTGATGGAATTTGAATTCAGTTCAATATAATTTTGGGGGTAGGTAGGAATGTGGAGCCGACATTGCAGTCAAGTCAGCCACGACCTTATTGAATGGTGAAGCAGGCTTGAGGGGGCCAGTTATCCAACACATGCTCAAATTGATATAATCATAAACAAAGCTGGTCTCAGTGGTGGTTACACCGTCACTGTTACACTATTCACCGTTATAAAAACTTGACTCATTCACTGATGTTCTTTAAGAAAGCAGCTCTGCCATTCTTATTTGATCTCACCTCCATATGACTCCAGATCCACAATAATGTGGTTTATACTTAACTGCACTCTGAAATAGTCAAACAATTTGGAGGAACTATGGATGGGCAGCAAATACTGTCCTTGCTATTCCTGCTCCTTGTTGCTATGACCCTATATGCTCTAACATATTAACCAATTTCCTCTTTGAATCCATTTGAGGAGCAGTGTATATTTTGTATCGCTTGGTGATTCTCCAAGTATCTGATGGATTTTGCATAGTTCCTTCTACCTTCTAAATGTGAGCTCCTTCCAGTGTTTAACCTTTAAGGTAGGCAATCGTTCTCGAACCTTTTTGATTGAATGCCTGCATATTAATAGCAATCACTAACCTATCTATTATTAATTGCATATTCATAATACAAAGGGCTACATGTAAAGAAGTGTTCTACTCATCTTTTTAAAAAGCTACTTCCTGACGGTTATCATGGAGATTAGATTAGATTCCCGACAGTGTGGAAACAGGCACTTCAGCCCATCCCCCTATAACCCACACACACCCCTGAACACTATGGGCAATTTAGCATGGCCAATCCACTGAGTCAGCACGTCTTTGGACTGTGGGAGGAAACCGGAGCACCCGGAGGAAACCCACGCAGACACGGGGAGAATGTGCAAACTCCACACAGTTACCTGAGGCTGGAATCGAACCCGGGTACTTGGTGCTGTGAGGCTGCAGTGCTAACCCGCTGAGCCACTGTGCTGCCCCGATGTGTGTATTTGCTTCTAACTGTGATATCTGTCAGTCCCTGGACTGGTGTTTGATACGGGCACTCATAATATATATCCACTTGATCCAATTGCTCTTCTATTGTTAGCCTGATAAATCAAGAAAAGGTCTGGATCCTTTTGTATATTTTTCACATCACTATATAGTTGCGAGTTTCAAATTGCAATAAGTAAAAATTCATGACAAATAAAAGCATTCCAGAATTGTTTCGACTTGATGATAAATAGTGAATATCTGTTCATGACTGCAGCTTTCCCGCCTATCAGTGCAGAGAGGCATTGCTTAGCAAGGTTGGAAGAGGAATATTACTGTTCCAATTAGTTACATTTAATTTATCACCATTGAAGCTCGCGTCAGTTAGTATGCTTTTTTCCAATATATTTAATCTCAAGTTATGACAGATGATTTGGTTTGTAGATCTCCAATTACCTCTCTACTGTAGAACCCAGTTTGGAAACAATTGATATAAGGCACTTATTGTACTGTCACTGATGCTGTCATTATACTACCAGAGTATGGCTGTAATGCTGAATTACTTTAGCCTGCCTTCATGAAGCAGTGCAATCTTTCCTAGATAAGGATGAGGGGAAGGTGCACATAAAAGACTGATTTATAAAATTGAGATTCATGGAATATATAGGTCACTATCAAATTTGGTTAAAAAAGATGGCTGAAGGACAGAAGCAGCAAGTTATGATAAATAGATTAGAAGATCGCTATTAGCAGTTTCCCAAGTATTAGGACACTGATTTTTGGAGATAGATACATGATTTGAATTTGGGAATATGGCATACAAAAGGCCCTTCAGCCAATCAAGTCTATGCAAACCTAACTGCACTCATCCCACTTTGCAGCACTTGGAGAATAACCTTTAATTTCATGTGCTCATCCCAGCACTTTGTTAAAAGTTGTGAGCTCTCTTGTCTCAATGACCCTTCTGGGTAGTGCATTCCAGATTACCACCACCCTCTGGGTAAAAATATTTTCCTCAAATCCCCTCTACATCTCCTGCCCTTCACCTCATAATTGTGTCTCCTTGTTATTGACCCTTCAACTAAGGATACAGCTGCTTGCTAACCTTGCCCCTCCTAATCTTCTGCACCTCAGTCACGTCCCTCCTCAGCCTTCTCTGCTCTAAAGACGACAACCGGAGCTTATCCAGCCAGTCTTCATAGCTGAAGTGCTCCGCCCCAGGCAATATCCTAGTGAATAATCTCTGCACCCCCTCCAATTCAATCACATCCTTCCAACAGCATGGTGATGAGAACTGCATACAGTATTCCAACTTTGGCGCAACCAAAGTTCTATACAATTCCAACGTAACCTTCCAGCTGAAACCATCTGTGCCATGACTGATAAAGGCAAGTTCTCAGTCTGCATTCTTAATCATCGTGTTAACGTGTCCTGCCACCTTCAAGGTTCTGTGGACAAGCACCCCATGATCCGTCTGTGTCCCCTAAGCATCCTAGTGTCTTGCCATTCATTGAGTACCTCCTTGTCTTGTGACTTCTTCCGATGTGCATCACCTGATATGTTTCAGGATTAAATTCTGTCTGCCACTGATCTGCTCATCTGACCAACCCATCTATATCTCATTATGCTATATATATCACGAACAGTGAGGGACCCGATATGGAACACTGCAGTACGCCATTTGACACAAGCTTCCAGTCGCACAAACAGCCTTCTACCTCTGTGCTCTGTCTCTTACCACTGTGCCATTTTAGAACTACCTTGTCGCAACAGCCAGTGGTGCCAGATGTGTTTACCTTTATTATCAGTCTCACATGTGGGACCTTGTCAAAGGTGTTTTTGAAATCCGTACAAACGACATCAGCTGCAATATAAGCATAGAGCACAGAAGCAGAAATAGGCCATTCAGCCCTTTGAATCTGCCCTGCAATTCAAAGAGACCATGGCAGAACAGTTAATTCTCAAGTCTACTTTCCTGCCTTTTCCCAATATCCGCTGTCTATCTCAACCTTAAATTTACTTAATGACCAGCCTCAATAGTCTTTTGTGGCAAAGAATTCCACAGATTTTCAACCCTCAGAGGGAAGAAATTCCTCCCAATCTCTGTCTTAAATGTGTGACCCCTTATTCTGAGATTATGCCGTCTGGTCCTAGATTCTCCCACAAGGGAAAACAAACTCTCTGCATCTAACCTGTCAAGAATCTTCTAAGTTTCAATAAGGTGGCATCTCATTCTTCTGTATTACAACGAGAACAGACTCAATCTTCTTAACCTCCTGGAACTTATTTGAACTTCCTCCACATCCTTAGATATGTGTCCCAAAACTGTTCTCGGTGTTACAGCTGAGATCTGACAATTGCCTCGTACAATTTTAACAAAACCGCTATACTTTTATATTCCATTCCATTTGCCTTCCTCATTACCCAATGAACTTGGATACTTGCTTTTTGTGATTCGTAGATGAGAATATTTAAATCCCTCTGTTCTGTAGCTTTCTGCAGTCATTCTCCATTAAATAATAGCCAGCTTTTCTATTCTTCCTGCCAAAATACATTCGCTCAGATTTCCCTACATTATATTCCATCTGCTAAGTTTTTGCCCATTTGCTTAGCCTGTCAATATCTCTCTGCAGACTTTTTGATTAATCCTTACTAATTGCCTTCCCACATGGTTTTGTGTCATCAGCTACAGTATATTCTCTTTCCTCATTCAAGGCATTAATGTATTTCATAAATAATTGTGTCCCCAGCACTAATCTGTGCGGCGCTCCGCTAGCTGCAGGTTGCCAGTCTGAAAATGCCTCCCTTGTCCCAATTCTGTCTTCTATGAGTGAGCCAGTCCTCTGTTCATGATCATATACGACAGCAACATCATGGACTATTATCTTATTAAGTAGCCTAATGTGTTATAGCTTATCAAAACCCTTGTGAAAATCTGGGCACCTACTTACCTTGCAAAATTGTATCAAAATTGTGAAGTGTGACCTCACTTTGATGAAGCCATGCTGATCAGACCTTGCATTTCCAAGTGGAGATGAATTCTCTCCTCCAGAATTTCCCCAGTTGTTTCCCTCCCACTGATGTGAGATTCATTGGTCTGTAATTCCTGATATATCTCTCTCTCGCTCCTTGAAAAATGGTACCACATTAGTTGTCCTCTACCAATTCCCCTGTAGCCAGAGAAGAATTGAAAGTTTGGGTCAGAGCCCCTGTAATTTCCTCTCATCTCTCATTGCAGCATACGATACAACCCCTTCAGACCTAGAGAATTATTTACTTTTAGGCCTGGCAAAGCCTCACTCCCTACGTCAGTCTGCTCAAGTACCTCAGTCCCTGTCCCCGAGTTCTCTACGTCCATCTTCCTCCTCTTGAATGTAGACTAAAGTGAAACACTCTACCAGTGTCCTTCTGTACGGTATAAAGTTTTCCCCTGGACCCTAATGGGCCCCATTCTTTCTCTGGTTATCTTCTTCCCCTAAATGTACTTGTGAAATATCTTGGGATCTGTCAAATTTTATCTTCATGTTTTTTCATGCGCCTGTTTCCTCCTAACTGCTTTAAGTTCCCTCTGAGCTTTCTATACTCCACTGGGGCTTCCATCATTTGCTCCCTTTGCACCTACTGAAAGCCTTTTTTTTGTTCTTAACCAATTCTGAATATTCCTACACATCCAGGGTTCTTTGTCTTGTTATGTCCAAATTTCATCCCAAAGAAAACATGTTGGGCCTGTGCTTTCCCCATTTTCTTCTCAATCACACCTTCACTTTCTACTGTAGAATTTGCCAGACGTAGCTGAACCTGTTCTACTTTGGTCAGATCCTGCTTTATTTTAATAGCATCTGCCTTCCTCCAATCCAAAATTATTTTTTTTGCAAACTACCATTTTCTTTTTCATAACAGTGGTTGTTATCAATAAATTCTGCCCACTACCACCTTAAACAACTTGGCAACTTTGTTCCCAAGAATTAGATCTGGGACTGGACTGTCCCTTGATGGACCTTCTATATGTTGACACAATAAACTCTGCTGAACGCGTATTTAGAAATCCAACTCCTCTTTACACTGTGCGCTTTACACTCGATAACAAGGTGGACATTATTTTAAAATGAAAGGCAGTAGGTTTAAAGGGGATTAGGGGAAAACCTTTTTCACCCAGAGGGGTCTAAAATGCACTCTCTGGGATTATAGTTGAGACGGGAAATCTCAGAATCTTTAAAAAGCACTTGACGTGTCATTACGTTCAAGGCTATGACCTAGTGTGTTGACAGTGGGTCTAGTGTATATAGTAGTATGTCCTTGATAGTGCAGACTCAGTGGGTTGAAGGGCCTCATATATTGTATGATTCACTGATTATGACTATCTCAAGCAATGTTGAGGAAGTTGAAATCCCCTGGTATAGTTACCATCTTATTATTGCACACCTCAACATGAGTAATAGAGCGTGAAGTTCCAAAATTTACCACGATTGCCAAGCTTGCAGGAGCCCAAACAATGAGGATGATTCTGATCAGCTGCAATAGGCCAACAGAATGGGAAATGACATGGCAGATAGAGTTCAATACAGCAAAATGTGAGGGGATCTGGGATACAGTGTGGTTTAGTCAGCAGTGGCCCTCCTCCTGAGTCAGAAATGTTGGTGTGATTCTCACTCCAAGACAGAAGGACCCAGTATTCAGTGCAGGAAAGCAAACTTGTGTGGTAATGAATCCTCAGCCTGGATCGACGGGTTAGGTTAGTGGCAGATATATCTACGAAATCAAAAGATGATAATTGCAAAGAGTGGTGATCTTTGCTCACTGTTCTGAGTTCGTGTCACTAGACCCGAAATGTTAACTCTATTTTTCCCTTCACAGATGCTGCCAGACCTACTGGGATTTTTCCAGCAACTTTGCTCTTGTTCTTGTTGTTGTTGATCAACTTGCATTGTGTTACCCCATATAAAATGTGAAATGTCAAAAGCAAAACAAAACGATGCATGAGGTGAAGCAGTTTAACTAAAGGGATAGTGGCAAACAATAAATACTCGAAAGACATTGTTCCAAAGAGTGTGTGAGGACTGAAAAACCCAGGAATGTAGGGGTCATAAAGCCATAAAATGAAGGAATGGAAGTAGGCTTTTTAGCCCATTGAATTTGCTTCACCATTCGATCAGATCATGGCTATCTCTGTTTTGAATATTCTTAGTAACCCAGCTTCAACAGGCCTCTGGAGTAAACAATTCCACAAAATCAAGCCCTCAGAGGAAATAAATTCATCTTCATCCCTGTCTTAAATATGTCACACCTTATTCTGAGATGATGCCCTTTGGTCGTAGATTCTCCTCCAAGAGGAACCAAACTTTCTGCATCGACACTAACAGGTCCCCTAAGAATCCTGTATGTTTTAATAAGGTAACTTTTTACTCTTCTAAATTCTAAAGAGTACAAGTCCAACCTATTTGACCTCCTTAGAAAGAAGATCCTTCTGTACCTAGAATCAACTTAGTTAACCTTCTCTGGACTGCCTCCAATGTTGAGATTTCTTTCCTTTGATGAAGGGCCAAAACTATTTGCTGTGTTTGAGATGTGGTCTGTCTCGTACTTAGTATTGTTTTAGCAATACTTCCCTCTTCTTTTATTCCATTCCTTTTAAAGGCCAACAGGACACCTCCTTCTTAGTTGCTGAGCATGGTTGCTAACTTCTTATGATTCATGCACGAGGAGCTTCAAATTCCTCCTGCACTCCAGCTTTCTGCAATCTTTTTTCCATTTTAATAACATATAGCTCTTTTATTCTTCTTGCCAAAGTGCACAACCTGACATTTTCCACATTATATTCTATCTGCCAAGTTTGTGGCCATTCACTTTCCACGGAAACATAAGAAGTAGAATGAGAAATGGGCCATTTGGCCCTTCAGGCTTGCTTTATCATTCATTATGAATATATCCAATCATCCAACACAGTAGCCTGTTCCTCCTTTAACCTTATATCCTGTGATCCACTTAGTTCCAAGTGCTAAACCCAAACTCCTTTTTGAAACTGTGCAATGTTTTAGCATTGATTGATTTCTGTGGTAGTGAATTCTGTGGGCTCATCAGTCTCTGGGTGAAGAAATATCTCCTCGTCTTAGTTTAAGGGTATGAAGAATGACTGTGACTCCTTTGTTCTGTACATCCCTGCCATCAAGAACATCTGCCCTCCATTTGACTTGTCTAGTCCTGTAAGAATTTTAAGCTTCGATGAGAAGCCCCTTCATTCTTCTGAATGCCAGTGGTATAATCTTATCTGACGCAACCTCTCCTAATATGCCAGTCTGCCTTCCAGGAATCAGTCTGCTAAACCTTTGCTGCACTGTCCCTAGAACAAGAGTGTGCTTCCTCAGATAAAGAGGCCGAAACTGCACGTAATATTCTTGGTATGTAATGGTAGCGAGACATCCCCACTCCTGAATGAAAATTCTCTCACTATGAAGGCCCTTCTGCTATTTGCCATCTTTACTGCTTGCTGCACCTGCATGCTTACCTTCAATGACTGAAGTACAGGTTTGCCCAGATCTTATTCTACATTCCCATGTCTCAATTTATATCCATTCAGGTAATGATCTGCCTTTCCGTTTTTGCTCCCAAAGTGAATAATCTCTCATATATCCGTGTAATACTGTATCTGTCTCACATTTGCCCAGTCATTCAGCTTGTCCCAATGACACTGAAGCATCTCTGCATCCTCCTTACAGCTCACCCTCTCATCCAGCTTTGTGTCATCTGCAGATGTGGAGATAGTGCATTTGATTCCTTCGTTTGAATAGGTGGGTAGCCGGAGTCTGAGCACAGATCCTTGCGACACACCACCTGTCTCTGCCTTTGGAAAAAGACCATTTATTCCTATCCTTTGATACTTGCTGACCAGTTTTATTTCCATCTCAGTATATTACGACAATCCCATGGGCTTTAATTTAAAGCACTAATCTCTTATGTGGGATTTTGTTACAAGCCTTCTGAAAGCCCAAAGAAGCCACATCTAGTGGTTCCCCCCTCATCAACTGAATGAGTTACATCCACAAAGAATCCCAAAAGATTGTCAAGTATGATTTCCCTCTATCCCTTTCATAAATCCATGCTGTCCCTGTTTGATCTTGCCACAGTTCAGCTGTTAAATATTTTATAGTAAAGAGACCTGAAATTCCTCCACCCAGAGAATCCATTGTTCCTGGTATTATGGCAGGGTGTGGGAATGTCCTTCGTCGCCTGAGGAGCCTGGTACCGCTAGAGAAACCGGGTTTCAAAACTTATGAAGAAATAGTAGGAATAGTGGCAGCTGAGAGATGAGCACCAACACAGACTCACAACTGCCATTGGTGTGAAAGAGCACTTCACTCAACAGCAAATTGCTGGTATAAATTAGTCGTATGCAGAAACTGCGGCAATAAAGGGCCCATTGAATGGGTGTGTTTGAGAAAGAAATATGAACAGTGTACAGCAAAAGTACTGAAAGTGAAGAGTAGGAAAAAAATCTACATGTAACAATGACAGCATGGATAATCTGCTAGTTTCACTGGGAGGACCATGGCTGGAAAAAAAATCAAACTCAGTTGGGTTGAACTAAGTTGCTTGTCAGATTCTGAAACTGATTCATTGGAAAATTCTAAAGAAGCGTGCAATTATTTTCATTGGGATCTGGGAGACATGGAGAAGACATCTGTCGAATTGAAAATCAAGTGTGAGAGTCCAGCAAAATGTTGCAAGGCAGGATCAGTGCCTCGTGCAATCAGACTAAAGCTTGAGGCAGAATTAAACCTACTTGACAGGGCTCAGAAAGGATTTCCAATGATGTTGCCAGGGTGGAGGATTTGAGCTATGGGGAGGCTGAATAGACTACTTTCCCTGCAGTTTTGGAGGCTGAGGGGTGAACTTGGAGGTTTATGAAATCATGAGGGGCATGGATAGGATGAATAGCCAAGGTCTTTTCCTTCGAGTAGGGGAGTCAAAAACTAGAGGGCATAGCTTTAAGGTGAGGGGGAAAGATTTAAAATGAACATAAGGGGCAACGTTTTCCAAGCCGAGGATGGTGTGTGTAAGGAATGAGCTGCCGGAGGAACTGGCGGAGGCAGGTACAATTAGAATATTTAAAAAGCACTTGGATGGGTACATGAATAGGAAGGGTTTAGAGGATATGGGCCAAATACTGGTAAATGGGATTAGAAAAATAAGGATATTCTGTTCACGTAGATGAGTTGGACCAAAGTGTTCTGTTTCCATGCTGTACGTCACTATGACACTATGGCCATAATTGAGTGACACTGGTCAAGATGGGAATCCTTGAATCCAAAAATGATTGGCCCACACCTATCATTCCACTGATAGATGGAGTTATGCATCTGCACTGATTACAAGTTCGCTACTAATCCAGCATTATGCGCTGAGCAGTATGCTTTGCCTGTAATTGATGACATACTTGTTGGACCAGCTAGAGGTCTGCTTTTCAGTAAGATTGAACTTAGTCAAATCTATCTCCAGATGAATAGAGTTCCTGAGTCACGGAAATACTTGATTATTGTAACACGTAAAGTAGTATTCAATAACAAGAGATTCCATTTGAAATCCATCTGTGCTTGGATTATTCTAACATGCCATGGATCAGATTTGAAGTGGATTGAAAGGAGTCTAGTGTTACCAAGACAATATTTTACTCACAGGGAGAACCTAAAAAAGAGCATCCTCACAAGTTAGATTTGAAGAAGTGAGGAAAAATGACTATGATTTTTAAAAATAATTTCCATACAATACTAAGGCCATATCATTGATGCCGTGGGATTATACAAGCCCCCTTCAAAAGTAAAAACTGAAGTTCACTGTGGGATGCTGTAAATCAGAAACTTAGAGATTGCTGAAGGATTTTAGATTACCTTTGCCAAATGAGTTGACAACGAACAGTCCCTATGTAGACATTTTCTACTTCGAGCAAGTAGGGAACACTCTGGCAACGGTAGGACAAATTAAGAGAGACAGTCAAAATGACCCACGACTACGTGAGTGGTGGGTGTGGTACTGCAAAGGGAGCAACCGGAACTGAAACCATTTGTCACGTGGAAGCTAGAACTATCTATACAAGGAGGAGGTCTCCTGTGGGGAATGAGGGTCATCACTCCATCACAGCTAAGGAAACGCATGTTAAAGGTCAGGATCGGGATTCCCGGAAGGTATGTTGCCTCCCTGGTGCCAGGGTCCGGGACGTCTCCGATCAGGTGTATAAAGTTCTAAAAGGGGAGGGCGAACAGCCAGAAATCGTGTTACGTATTGGCACTAATGATAAAGCCAGAAAAAGGATTGAGGATATAAAAAGTGATTTCAGGGAGTTAGGATGGAAGCTGCAAAGCAGGACGAACAGAGTAGTGTTCTCTCGTTTACTACCGGTGCCACGAGATAGCGAGGCGAGGAACAGGGAGCGGGCGCAGCTTAACACGTGGCTGCGCAGCTGGTGTAGGAGGGAGGGCTTCAGTTATGTAGACAATTGGGATGCCTTCTGGGGAAGGTGGGACGTGTACAAGATGGACGGGTTGCATCTGAACTGGAAGGGGACCAATGTCCTGGGTGGAAGGTTTGCTCGAGTAGTTTGAGAGGGTTTAAACTAGTATGGCAGGTGGGTGGGAACCTGAGCTGTATACCGGAGGTGAGAGTTGATGCAGGTGAGGCAATAGCAAGAGGTAGACCAGCTAGTGGGAAGGATTTTCCTGGGAAGGAACCAAGGGATCAGTTAAAGTGTTTTTGCTTTAATGCAAGGAGTATCAGGAATAAAAGTGATGAACTTAGAGCATGAATCAGTACCTGGTGCTATGTTGTTGTGGCCATAACAGAGACATGGGTTTCTCAGGGGCAGGAATGGTTGCTGGATGTTCCAGGGTTTAGAGCATTTAAAAAGAATAGGGAGGGGGGAGAAAGAGGAGGGAGTGTAGCACTACTAATCAGAGATATATCACAGCTACAGAAGCTTCCATTGTCGAAGAAGATCTGCCTACTGAGTCAGTGTGGGTGGAAATTGGGAACAGCAAGGGAGTAGTCACCTCGTTAGGGGTTTACTACAGGCCCCCCAATAGCAGCAGGGAGGTTGAAGAAAGCATAGGTCGGCAGATTTTGGAAAAGTGTGGACGTAATAGGGTTGTTGTAATGGCTGACTTTAACTTTCCCAATATTGATTGGAACTACCTTCGAGCAGAAGATTTGAATGGAGCTGTTTTTGTAAGGTGTGTTCAGGAGGGTTTCCTAACTCAGTACGTTGACAGGCCGACGAGGGGAGAGGCCATTCTAGACTTGGTGCTCGGAAACGAGCCGGGGCAGGTATCAGATCTTGTGGTGGAGAGCATTTTGGTGATAGTGACCATAACTGCCTCACATTCTACAGAGCTATGGAGAAGGAGAGGATTAGGCAAAATGGGAGGATATTTAATTGGGGAAGAGGAAACTATGATGCGATTAGACATGAGTTAGGAAGCATGGACTGGGAGCAGTTGTTGCATGGTAAAGGCCCTATAGACATGTGGAGACTGTTTAAGGAACAGTTGTTGCGAGTGAAGAATAAATATTTCCCTCTGAGACAGGCAAGAAGGGGTAAGATAAAGGAACCTTGGATGACGAGAGCGGTGGAGCTTGTCGCCAAAAGGAAGAAGGTAGCTTACATAAGGTGGAGGAAGCTAGGGGCAAGCTGAGCTCTAGAGGATTACAGGCAGGCGAGGAAAGAGCTCAAAAATGGTCTGAGGAGAGCCAGGAGGGGGCACGAGAAAGGCTTGGCAGAACGGATTAGGGAGGACACAAAGGCATTTTACACTTAGGTGAGGAATAAGAGAATGATGAAAGAAAGAGTCGGGCCGATCAGGGATAGCATAGGGAACTTGTGTGTGTGGAGTCTGAGGAGGTAGGGGAAGCCCTAAATGAGTTTTTTGCTTCTGTCTTTACGAAAGAAACGAACTTTGTAGTGAATGAAACCTTTGAAGAGCAGGTGTGCTTGCTGGAATGGAGAGAAATAGAGGAAGCTGATGTGCTGAAAATTTTGTCAAACATGAAGATTGACAAGCCGCCAGGCCTGGGCCAGATTTGTCCCCGGCTGCTTTGGGAAACGAGAAATGCAATTGCTTCGCCACTCGCGAAGATCTTTGCATCCTCGCTCTCCACTGGAGTCGTACCTGAGGACTGGAGAGAGGCAAATGTAATTCCTCTCTTCAAGAAAGGAAATAGGGAAATCCCCGGCAATTACAGACCAGTAAGTCTCACGTCTGTCGTCTGCAAGGTGTTAGAAAGGATTCTGAGGGATAGGATTTAAGAGCATCTGGAAGAGCATGTCTTGATTAAATGCAGTCAACACGGCTTTGTGAGGGGCAGGTCATGCCTCACAAACCTTATCGAGTTCTTTGAGGATGTGACTAGAAACGTTGATGAGGGTTGAGCTGTGGATGTGGTGTATATGGACTTCAGCAAGGCATTTGATAAGGTTCCCCATGGTAGGCTCATTCAGAAGGTCAGGAGGAATGGGGTACAGGGGAACGTACCTGTCTGGATACAGGACTTGGATGAGGGGGTTGAAGGATGGGTCAGCAAGTTTGCAGACGACACGAAGGTCGGAGGTGTCGTTGACAGTATAGAGGGCTGTTGTAGGCTGCAGCGGGACATTGACAGGATGCAGAGATGGGCTGAGAGGTGGCAGATGGAGTTCAACCTGGATAAATGCGAGGTGATGCGTTTTGGAAGGTCGAATTTGAAAGCTGAGTACAGGATTAAGGATAGGATTCTTGGCAGCGTGGAGGAACAGAGGGATCTTGGTGTGCAGATACATAGATCCCTGAAAATGGCCACCCAAGTGGACGGGGTTGTTAAGAAAGCATATGGTGTTTTGGCTTTGATTAGCAGGGGGATTGAGTTTAAGAGTTGTGAGATCTTGTTGCAGCTCTATAAAACTTTGGTTAGACCGCACTTGGAATACTGCATCCAGTTCTGGTCACCCTATTGTAGGAAAGATGTGGATGCTTTGGAGTAGGTTCAGGGGAGGTTTACCAGGATGCTGCTTGGACTGGAGGGCTTATCTGATGAAGAGAGTTTGACTGAGCTCGGACTTTGTTCATTGGAGAAAAGGAGGAGGAGAGGGGACCTAATTGAGGTATACAAGATAATGAGAGGCATAGATAGAGTTGATAGCCAGAGACTATTTCCCAGGGCAGAAATGGCTAACACGAGGGGTCATAGTTTTAAGTTGGTTGGAGGAAAGTAAAGAGGGGATGTCAGAGGAGGGTTCTTTACACAGAGAGTTGTGAGAGCATGGAATGCGTTGCCAGCAGCAGTTGTGGAAGCAAGGCCATTGGGGACATGTAAGAGACTGCTGGACATGCATCTGGTCACAGAAATTTGAGGGTGCATACATGAGGATCAATGGCCGGCACAACATCGTGGGCTGAAGGGCCTGTTCTGTGCTGTACTGTTGTCTGTTCTATGTTCTAACTTTGGATTGTTGGACTCAAAGCATTGGCTTTGTTTTCTCTTCACTGATGCTGCCAGACCTGTTGAGTTTTTTTGTTTCATAATCAAGCTTCTGCTTTTGAACATTTCAGCCTCCTGGTCGTTCTTGGAACTGAATAGCCTTCCCACTTATTTTTATGTCATCTGCAAACCTGGCAATAGTATGTTTGCTTCAAGTATATAAGTCAGTAATATTTTATTGACAATAAGTATGGATCCAGCACTGATCCCTGTGGTACTCCATTAGTTACACCTCCCTTCAGCCTAACTAACACTTCCGCCATGTACGATCCAACCCCAGCACCCAAGACATTTTCCCATCCCCACCCTTGTCTGCCTTCCGGAGTGACTCCCTTGTCCACTCCACACTCCCCTCCAATCCCACCACACCCAGCACGTTCCCGTGCAAACGCAGGAAGTGCTACACTTGCTCCCACACCTCCTCCCTCACCCCCATCCAAAGCCCCAAGATGACTTTCCATATTAAGCAGATGCTCACCTGCACATCTGCCAATGTAGTATACTGTATCCACTGTACCCGGTGTAGCTTCCTCTACATTGGGGAAACCAAGCGGAGGCTTGGGAAGCGCTTTGCAGAACACCTCCACTCGGTTCGCAATTTCGTTAGAGAGAAAAAGTTTGAGAGGTGACTTCATTGAAACATATAAAATAATCAGAGAGTTAGAGCCTTTATCCTAGGATGGTGACGGCGAGCACGAAGGGGCATAGCTTTAAATTGAGGGGTGAAAGATACCGGACAGATGTCAGAGGTGGTTTCTTTACTCAGAGAGTAGTCAGGGAATGGAACGCTTTGCCTGCAACAGTCGTAGATTCACCAACTTTAGGTACATTTAAGTCGTCATTGGATAAGCATATGGACATACATGGAATAGTGTAGGTTAGATGGGCTTCAGATCAGTATGACAGGTCGGCACAGCATCAAGAGCCGAACGGCCTGTACTGTGCTGTAATGTTCTCTGTTCTATAAACACGTGCACCCCCCAGTTGCGAACCATTTTAACTCCCCCTCCCATTCCTTAGACGACATGTCCATCATGGGCATCCTGCAGTGCCATAATGATGCCACCCGAAGGTTGCAGGAACAGCCACTCATATTCCGCTTGGGAACCCTACAGCCCAATGGTATGAATGTGGGCTGCATGAGTTTTAAAATCTCCCCCTCCCCCACTGCACCCCAAAACCAGCCCAGCTCATCCCCTCCCCCCACTGCATCCCAAAACCAGCCCAGCTCATCCCCGCCTACCTAACCTGTTCTTCCTCTCACCTAACCCCTCCTCCCACCTCAAGCCACACCTCCATTTACCACTTAGTAACCTCATCCAGCCTCCTTGATCTGTCTGTCCTCCCTGGACTGACCTATCCCCTCTCCACCTCCCCACCTACACTCTCCTGTCCACCTATCTTCTCCTCTATCCATCTTCGGTCCGCCTCCCCCTCTCTCCCTATTTATTTCAGAACCTTCTCCCCATCCCTGATGAACAGTGTCGGCCCAAAACTTCAGCTTTTGTGCTCCTAAGATGCTACTTGGCCTAGACAATAAAATGTGAGGCTGGATGAACACAGCAGGCCCAGCAGCGTCTCAGGAGCACAAAAGCTGACGTTTCGGGCCTAGACCCTTCATCAGAGTTTATTATCTTGGATTCTCCAGCATCTGCAGTTCCCATTGTCACTGCTACTTGGCCTGTTGTGTTCATCCAGCTTCACACTTTGTTATCTTGGATTCTCCAGCATCTGCAGTTCCCATTATCTCTCCCTTCAGCCCAACTGCCTATTTTCTATTCTTTGACCAATTCTGAAAACATGCTAATATACTATCCCAAAATTATGTGTTTTTTTTCTTATATTAGGTAAACTTAGGGCGATATTTTTTCAAGTGCCATTTTAAAATCCAAACACAATACTTCTACTGGTTCTGTTTTATCCATCCTGTCTGTTACTTACTCAAAGAATTTTTAAAAAATTGTCAGGCACAATTTCCCCACCATGAAGCCATGCTGACTTTGCTTGATTATATTATCTACTTCCACAGTTATGGACTAGACCAAGTCCCCAACAAATATGTATCAAGGAGATAACCTAGACTCCAACTTTTATTTAAAGACAAGTCTAGGGTGCTGTGTTCTAGATGTAAATCGATTCGGCACACCACTCAGATTTAAGCAAAACCACTTTCCCCCTAGTTAAAATGCAGACAAAAGAAAGAAGAATTGAGATTAGTTTAACTCTACTGGAAAACTTAATTGAATAATATATTACTTAACTACCAAACAACAACTGTTCCAATATAATAATATCCCATAAACACACCTTGGCAAAGGCAAAGACAGTAAAACAGATTGTCTCACATGATTCTGGTCACAGAAAGAGAACCCCTGCTTTTAGCTGTAACACAGAGAGAGATGGGGAGATATGGAGAGAGATAACAGCTTCCACGGCCAACTTCAAACCTCAACAACTGTCGAAATCTAAACTAAAACCTTGGTTCTGTGGGAGCCTGACATGACCCATTCATACTGAGATAGTAAGAACTGCCGATGCTGGAGAATCTGAGATAACAAGGTGTCGAGCTGCATGAACACAACAGGCCAAGCAGCATCAGAGGAGCAGGAAAGCTGATGTTTTGGGTCGAGCCCCTTCTTCGGAAGTTACCCATTCATGCTGCTTTTGTTGTTACAACTTCAAAAAATAAAACCCCAAGGCCTCTCGGGCCTTTAGAGAAGAACACAAACCAGGACAAAATACACCTCTTAAAGCCATAGTATTGCCAGACCACATGACCTGCTGTTGCATCTTTTATAACAGACTGCAATATTTTCCTAATGAGAGGTTGCCTATTTTTTGTCATCCTTCCTTTTCATATGAAGTTGTTACATTGGCAGTATTCCAATCTACTGCTTGAAATGTTCCAGATTCCCGGGATATTTGGAAGATTACTGCTAGTGCATCCAGTATCTCTGTAGCTACATCTTTTAATATCCTAGTGCAGGGTACATCAGGTCCAGGATACCTATTGACCTTTAGCCCCATTAGTTTCCCGAGCACCTTTTCTCTGGTGATATTTCCTGTCTGCTTTTTGTACCTTGTTAAGTAAGTAATTTTGAGATTGTATTTGTTTCTTTTGCTATGGAGACTCATATGAAGTATTTATTTGTCTCATTTGCCATTTCCTGATTCCCCATTATTATTTTTGCCGCCTCCATCCTTGAAGGGATCTGCGTTCACTTTGACTTCTTTCTTTCTTTTCATTTCTTTAAATACGCTTTTGTTGTCTGTTTCTTTTCTATTTCTCGGCTTTGAACTCTTTCCTTATTTCTGGTTTTCCACTAACCTTGGGCACTGACTGTTGAATTGGCAGAACATTGGAGAGAATGCTTAGGATATGGAATTTTTGGTCCGATAAATAGTACTCAACATGGTGCTGTTGCCCCAGCTCCTGCTCAGGTCTCTCCCAGTTGAAATGCCAAATGGGACCCTGCCCATGCTCTTCACAGCTGCCCTGCAACATTAAATGGCTGGAGGCAGGACATCGGGGTGCCGTCTTGGATAGAAGTTCTACCTTGTAGATATCCTGGCCACTTAGAGCCCAGAAGAGTCTGAAGTTGCTGTTGGCTGGATGGCGGGTCCCCGACGAGGGGTACGGAGTGGTTGAGGGTTGTTAGGGGTTGTTAAAAGGGTGGATGAGCATTTAAGAGCGTGAAGTGCCTAGGATCAGGCCAAGGGACCTGTGAATGATGTTCCCCTACCAACTCACTTTTTCTAGGCTGGATTGTGCATCTCAACCTGACTGCCTTTCTGATTGACATCTATCTCCTTACGCAATAGAGGGGATCCCTTAAATTGCCATCAATTAGTCTCAGGAGGTCAAAGGATAGGCAGGCTGCTTGACAGTTCCCCAGAACTTCCACACATGTACACACAGTGCCCTCCAGATTTTATGTGTTTATTCCCACCTTCGTATCTGTGGGATGGGGCTTTATAATGTAGCTCATGCAGTGCTAAAACAAAGAAGTTATCCTGAACCTTGAAATAGGACTGGAATGATACACCCAAATCTGGTGACTAAACTTAAAGAGTAATAATTTTGGTAGTGTTGAGTAATAATGATGAAATTTACCCAACTTGTTTTAAGAATGTGACATTTTATCAACAAATTTAACTAATGCTATTTTCATTGGAGTACAGGGGATTAATAAGTAGTGAATGGAGACATAAAGGATTATGATTGGTTGGGGTAAGATAAACGTGGAAAGTCTGTGTTCCTATGGCTGATAGATGATGTTACAAGGAGAATGGAATGCATTGATGTTTTGGGGAAAAGATGTAGGGGGATGTTAGGAGGAATTTTTTTAAAGCAGTGAAGGTTCATGGGCCAGGATCTTGCTGCCTGTGGAAGGGTTAGAAGCCGAGAAAATAAATGATTTCAGTCACATGAATGCATATCTCTGGGAGCTTCATTCCTCATATTGCCATTAGATTTTATTTATGGAGGTTCTGTTATATTTAGAGTGGTTTGACTGGCATTCGATGTTTTGACAAAGTTTGCCAGATTTTGTTGGCATCATGTGAACTAACGTTGAATTGATACTTGCTTAACTACTAATTATTTTTGGTAGACGCTGTAGAACATACCATATGTATGACAAAATAGCAAAATTACAAGAGAAATCTCGTTCAAAACCGAGGTAACAGAGCATCTTTTTAAAATTAACAAGAACATATAATTAACACACTTAATAGCTGTGGCATAGTGTGATTTAAAAGAATGCTGATGACCAGAAGTGAAATAAAGGTTGTAAGATCCACTATTTGAAACGGAGAAAGAGCCAATTAGATTGTACTTTGGATTTGGATGTAGTGAGAATGAACATCGCTTGAAAAAGATGGATGTTTCAGGTTAAATTGTTTTGAGTCCTGCTTCATAAATATAAAGGAGGGCTTCATGACTTACAAAGCTACTGTTCCTCCACCATTGTTCTGCAGGAATTACTGAACCAAACAACAGAATATGACCAGCATCACTGACGGTTCCCTCGTTGGATTTGACATGTTGCATTTGAGAAGGAAATGGCCTGTTTCCATCATTCCAGAGTACTTTTGTGAATCCTTGTATTTATTTCTGGGCCAAATACAGGAATTAATTTTATTTAATAGCTCCAATAAGTTAAAACTATAATCGAAGTTAGTTTTCTTCCTCCTTTGTCGTGTATCTGTTGGAGTTGCACACAGCACAACGCGTCTTGGATCAACACAAATTGACACAAAATGAGCAACTTCTAAATGTGACTGAAGTAATCAACTGTTCAACGACCATTTATGATGGTTTGGAACAAAATCACAAGGATTTGGTCAACGTGCCACTCTGTGTCGAAATGTGTCTGAACTAGCTGCTGAACGTCTTTGATCCCTATGTATGATTTACACTTTAATGTAAGTTTAGATTGTCCTAAGGTGCACTAAACTGCATGCGACATATTGGATTTTGATATGTACAGGATCAGTTAAGTAAATGTGAAGATTGTGGACTGATTAAAATCAATCCGAGTATTGTTGACATAAGGTTTCAGTATGTTCTAGTTTCATTTCAGTTCAACAGATAAAGTAGTTGACAGTTTTAGCGACTTTTGTTTTAAATCATAAAATTTAAACTGATATACTTTTGATTCCATTTGGTCAGATCTGCCCAGGATCATGTAGACATCTTGACATTCTGATTGTAATGCTCTTCACGGTGACAAATGTTAGTGCTGGAGAATGACATGTATAAAATACACAATATGAACATCATCCAGTTAATGTCAAGGAATAAACGGCCAGACGTAGAATAAATTTTCATATGACCCTCAATCTCATAGAGTCATACAGCATAGAAACACCATATCTATGCCAACCAACAAACACCAAGCTGCACTAATCTCATTTGTCAACACTTGGTCCAGAGCCTACTTTGACCGAGCATTTTAAATGCTCATCCCAGATGCTTTTTAAATGTTGAGAATACCTGCATCAAAAACCCTCTCAAGCAGTGTGCTCCATATGTCTATCACTTTTTAGATGAAAAAGCTTTCAGACTTCCTCCAAAGCATTTAATCCTCACCTTAAACTTGTGCCATCTGGTCTTAGACACATGTGCCATGGGGAATGGATTCTCACCATGTATTCTGCCCGTGCCTGTCATAATTTTCTCTGCCTCAATCAGATCCCCACCCACACCACCGCCTCCTCTGCTCCAAGGAAAACAAACCCAGCATACCAGTCTATCTCATAACTGAGACTTTTTAACCTAGCCAGTATCTTGAAGAGCATTAACTGTGCCATTGTGGTATTTTCCAGGCTAATTGTCGTTCAGCTTATCTCAGTCAGATTGTTTAGTAAGCTCCATTTAGGAATAATGTTATGCACTTCACTTGGAAATGTATTAAGACTGTGACAGTATATTGGGGAATCCTTGCAAGCGGAGAGAATTTTATTTTCCTTCAGTCCAAGCTGGTTATAATTCTAGGACTTGGAGATGAAAGTCCGGGGTTAATCTTTCGGTGTCCTTCTCTGCACCCCACGTGACCTCCAATTTTTCATTTGTATAAAGTTGAGCTTTGTCTGCATGAGATGTGTTCCAATATTAAATCATTTTTGCGACTGTCAATTTTGACATTCTTCATTTGGTGCGTACCCGGCATATTGATTGCAGCTCAAGTTCCTTCTGAATGTCAAAACCAAAATGTTTCATTTTGCAGTAAAATTGCAGACATTGAGCTGAAATTCGCGCTAGGGAGCACTGAAAGGCATAGATTATTTCTCAGTACCACCCTCATTAATAATTATTCCCTTTTTCTACCTGCCAGACAGGAACTAGATGCTGAGAATTACCGAAATGAAATTCAGAGTGGGTGTGTGGTGCTTCCACATTGCTCAATGCTCCTCTGGACCCCCAACTTGGACACTAGTCACCAGCATCTCCAGCCACACCCATCAGTAGCACCCCATGTCCACAGTTTTGACATGTGGCATGTTCCAGCCTCAGCACATCATGGCACATCTCAGATCTGCTTTCAGTACTCCTCTGTACTTCATTGCTGCATTTTGGATTGCAGCAGCCCCCCTCATTGCAGTGCTGCTGCCAGGGCACTTTTATATGCAGGAACAGGCACCCATTCGTGTATTGGGCCACGTTACACATCAGGACACCTTGCTTGAGCTCTCCACTCTCATTTTGTCCCTGCATGAATGCTAACAGCTCCTCTGCCTTGTCTTCATTTGCCTTGTCTTTTTATGGGTTGCCCCCTCTGCCACATCTCACAGACTCATAATGCTAGTATATTGATTAACTTTTTGTCATCGAGACCAAGCCAGACAGCTTGTCATGTTTGTCAGCAGTCATCAATCAAAGGAGTGGATGTGTTGCCGTTCAGCACCGTGATATGTTGATCTCACACCTGCAGCATGTGCCAGCTGCAGAAGCGCAGAACGCGTTGCATTGTCTCCAACCTCATGGTCATGCTTCATGTTCTGAGGGGAATGGTCTGTAGTCAAGGGAGGCAGTTCCAGGCAGCAGATCTAGGTAACTCCAGGGCATTGTCTGATATCACTCGAGGGGCTTGGAGGCAATCAGTTGGCTGCTCAGAATGATCATGGTCAGGACACTATCCTCATAGGTTGTGAGAAGTCAAACGTTAGACACCTCACTACCTGTGATGCTGCTTGGCCTGCTGTGTTCATCCAGCCTCACATTTTATTATCTCTACCTGTGTTGGCTCTTTCTGCCCTGCTGTGGGCTGTTTTTCCTGGAATGAAACAAAGGGAGGGATTGAGTGAGATGAAATGAGCTGGTGCATTTGTTCGTGCTCATGTATGTTTGGGAAGGGAGGTGAGGTCTCCTGGGTGAGAGCAAGAGGCACAGAGAGCATACAGGAATAATAGCCTTGGGGCCTCAAGTAGACGAGAGCAAGCGAAGACAGACATTGAATGCTTTGGTGAGAATGGTATTACATGAGCTGTGCTGAAGGGTGGTGCAGAATTAGAGAGAGTGTGAATGTGAGGTAGCACAGAACAATGAGGCTCTTCTGTTGGAGCAGGGGTCACTGATCTTGCAGCACTGCTGGATGGTTCTTTTGGTGGTTGAGACTGCATTGACACTGGACAGCCTCAGATGAGTCTGGCCGAGTCTTGTGTCATGGCCTCCTGTGCTTGTCCTTGGGAAAGAGGACAGTTCTGCACTGCACCAATCCATCCACCAGGACTTCCAGGTCCCTAACTGTAAAATAAGGTGCTAATTTCCTCTTTCCTGCCCTGTCTGGGACAAATGCTATGAACTGTACAAGGCAGTTCTGGATTCTGAGCATTTTACTGGTTCACAATAGCCTTTAAACATGGCACTAGTGCCAGTAATACCAGGATGGTCCAGTTACGATGAGTAGGAGAACTAACTAGCATCGGCTGAGAGAGGCGCAATAGGAGCATTGTTGCCAGTTATTGAATAGGTTTGCCACAACAGCGTGAGAAAATCTGTTCGGTCTTTTGGAGAGCTACTGTCCTTGCAGTGCAATAAAAATGACACTGAACTGATTCATTCCAGTGTTTTAGACCTGAAGATTTAAGAACAGAATTAGACCATTCAGCCCATTGAGTGGGATCAATCATTCTCAATCCCATTCTCCTGTGTCCATACTAAGCAAGAACATATCTATCTATGCCTGAAATCAACTCTGACTTGGCCTCCACAGGTTTCTGCATCAACGAGTTCCACAGATTCACAACTTTCTGACTGAATAAATTCCTCCTCATCTCCATCCTGAAGGGTAGTCCCTTTGACTCTGAGGCTGTGCCCCCAGGTCCTGGTCTCTCCTACTCGTGGAAACATCATCTCCATGTCCACTCTATCCAGGCCTGAATTACCTTCAGTGTGCCCCCTTCATCCTTCTAAACTCCATCGAGTACAGACCCAGAGTTCTCAGCCATTCCTCACATGACAGTCCCTTCATCGCCAAGATTATGTTTGAGAACCTCCTCTAGACCCTGACAAAGGCCAGCACATCCTTCCTTAGACAGATGGCCAAAAACTGCTCTTAATATTCCAAATGCAATATGACCAGAGCCTTACACAGCCTCAGCAATACATCTCTGCTCTTGTATTTTTGCCGTCTTGAAATGAATGCTGACATTGCATTTGCCTTCCCAACTGCCAACTGAACCTGCATGTTAAAAGAATCCTGAACTGGGGCATCTTTGTGCTTCAGATTTCTGAAGCCTTTCCCCATTTAGAAAATAGCCTATGCCTGTACTGCCACTTCTCTACAGACTCTCTGTGACCTCCCCACTTCCTCAACACTACTTGCCTCTCCACCTATTGAAATGTCATCTGCAAACTTAGCAACAACGCCCTGTGGACAACAATACCATTAGTTCCTTTGTCCAGATTGCTGATGTATAACGTGAATGGCTGTTGTCTGAACTCTGATGACTGTGGAACTCCTGTAGTTGCTGGCTGCCATCCTGCAAAAGACCCTTTTATTGCCACTCTCTGCATCCTGCCAGTTAGCCGATCCTCTATCCATGCCAGTACCTACTCCCTAACACAATAAGCTCATTTTTTTTATTTTGAAGCGTCCTGTGTGGCACCTTGTCAAAGGCTTTCTGAAAATCCAAACAGATAAAGTTCAATGGCTCCCTTTTGTTTTTACCCACTGGTTACATTCTCAAAGAATCTAACAGAGACCTTCCCTTGACAAAGTTGTGTTTTCTCAGCCCAATTTAACATGTAGTTCCAAGTATTACCATGTCCTTCCAAGTACTCTCCGATCTCATCCTTAATAATGGATTCTAAAATCTGACCGAATGACCAGCGTCAGGCTAACAGGTTTTTCTCGTCTTTTAATTTCTTGTCTTTTGCCTCCCTCCATTTTAAACAGGGGTGTTATATTTGCCATTTTGTACTCCTTTGGGACCCACCCTGACTCCAGTAATTCCTGAAAGATCATCAATACCTGCATGGTCTTCTTACTTATCTCCTTCAGAACTCTGGGGGGCAGTCCATCTGGTCCATGTAATTTACCATCTTCTCGGAATTATAGAATTCCGACAGAGCGGAAAGAGGCCATTGGGTCTGCACCATCTCCGTCAAGAACATCCCACCAAGACCCAGCCCTGTACTGTGTCCCGGCAAGCTCACATTTGCCATGGCTGATCCACCTTGCCTGCACATCTTTGGACTGTGGATGGAAATCAGAGCACCTGGCGGAGACCCGTGCGGACATGGGGAGAATGTACAAATTCCACACAGACCCTTCAGCTTCCCCTGTACCTTCTCCTTAGTGATGGCCACCGCACTCACTTCTGCTTCAGACTCCCTTAAAGTTCTACTACTGGTGCCTTCCAACCTGAAGACTGATGCAAAATACTTGTTCAGTTCCTCTGCCATTTCTTTGTTCCCCAACACTACTTATTTGGCCCCTCTTGAAATTTTCTTTGGATTTACAGGGGTGTTTTACAATAACAATATCTACTTTATTGTGTTGACAAATGGATTGTTGAGATGATCACAGAAACAATAAGCAAAATTCATCAGTACTCTCAATTAACAATCATATAGCGCAGCTGAACACGTGGCTACGCAGCTGGTGTAGGAGGGAGGGCTTCAGATATGTAGATAATTGGGATGCCTTCTGGGGAAGGTGGGACCTGTACAAGAAGGACGGGTTGCATCTGAACTGGAAGGGGACCAATGTCCTGGGTGGAAGGTTTGCTCGAGTAGTTCGAGAGGGTTTAAACTAGTATGGCAGGGGGGTGGGAACCTGAGCTGTATACCAGAGGTGAGCGTTGATGCAGGTGAGGCAGTAGCAAGAGGTAGACCAGCTAGTGGGAAGGATTTTCCTGGGAAGGAACCAAGGGATCGGTTAAAGTGTGTTTGCTTTAATGCAAGGAGTATCAGGAATAAAAGTGATGAACTTAGAGCATGGATCAGTACCTGGTGCTATGATGTTGTGGCCATAACAGAGACATAGGTTTCTCATGGGCAGGAATGGTTGCTGGGTCTTCCAGGGTTTAGAACATTTAAAAAGAACAGGGAGGGGGGAGAAAGAGGAGGGGGTGTAGCACTACTAATCAGAGAGGGTATCACAGCTACAGAAACTTCCATTGTCGAGGAAGATCTGCCTACTGAGTCAGTATGGGTGGAAATTAGGAACAGCAAGGGAGTAGTCACCTCGTTAGGGGTTTACTACAGGCCCCCCAATAGCAGCAGGGAGATTGAAGAAAGCATAGGTCGACAGATTTTGGAAAAGTGTGGACGCAGTAGGGTTGTTGTAATGGGTGACTTTAACTTTCCCAATATTGATGGGAACCTCCTTCGAGCAGAAGATTTGAATGGAGCTGTTTTTGTAAGGTGTGCTCAGGAGGGTTTCCTAACGCAGTACGTTGAGAGGCCGACGAGGGGAGAGGCCATTCTGGACTTGGTGCTCGGAAACGAGCCGGGGCAGGCATCAGATCTTGTGGTGGGAGAGCATTTTGGTGATAGTGACCATAACTGCCTCACATTCTACATAGCTATGGAGAAGGAGAGGATGAGGCAAAATGGGAGGATATTTAATTGGGGAAGAGGAAACTATGATGCGATTAGACATGAGTTAGGAAGCATGGACTGGGAGCAGTTGTTCCATGGTAAGGGAACTATAGACATGTGGAGACTGTTTAAGGAACAGTTGTTGGGAGTGATGAGTTAATATGTCCCTCTGAGACAGGCAAGAAGGGGTAAGATAAAGGAACCTTGGATGACGAGAGCGGTGGAGCTTCTTGTGAAAAGGAAGAAGGTAGCTTACATGAGGTGGAGGAAGCTAGGGTCAAGTTCAGCGAGAGAGGATTACATGCAGGCAAGGAAGGAGCTCAAAAATGGTCTGAGGAGAGCCAGGAGGGGGCACGAGAAAGGCTTGGCAGAAGGAATCCGGGAAAACACAAAGGCATTTTACACTTAGGTGAGGAATAAGAGAATGATGAAAGAAAGAGTAGGGCCGATCAGGGATAGCATAGGGAACTTGTGTGTGGAGCCTGAGGAGGTAGGCGAAGACCTAAATGAGTTTTTTTGCTTCTGTCTTTACGAAAGAAACAAACTTTGTAGTGAATGAAACCTTTGAAGAGCAGGTGTGCATGCTGGAATGGATAGAGATAGAGGAAGCTGATGTGCTGAAAATTTTGTCAAACATTAAGATTGACAAGTCGCCAGGCCCGGACCAGATTTGTCCTCGGCTGCTTTGGGAAGCGAGAAATGCAATTGCTTCGCCACTTGCGAAGATCTTTGCATCCTCGCTCTCCACTGGAGTCGTACCTGAGGACTGGAGAGAGGCAAATGTAATTCCTCTCTTCAAGAAAGGAAATAGGGAAATCCCCGGCAATTATAGACCGGTAAGTCTCACGTCTGTCGTCTGCAAGGTGTTAGAAAGGATTCAGAGGGATAAGATTTATGACCATCTGGAAGAGCATGGCTTGATCAAATACAGTCAACACGGCTTTGTGAGGGGTAGGTCATGCCTTACAAACCTTATCGAGTTTTTTGAGGATGTGACTAGAAAAGTTGATGAGGGTCGAGCTGTGGATGTGGTGTATATGGACTTCAGTAAGGCATTTGATAAGGTTCCCCATGGTAGGCTCATTCAGAAGGTCAGGAAGAATGGGATACAGGGGAACTTAGCTGCTTGGATACAGAATTGGCTGGCCAACAGAAGACAGCGAGTGGTAGTAGAAGGAAAATATTCTGCCTGGAAGTCAGTGGTGAGTGGGGTTCCACAGGGCTCTGTCCTTGGGCCTCTACTGTTTGTAATTTTTATTAATGACTTGGATGAGGGGATTGAAGGATGGGTCAGCAAGTTTGCAGACGACACAAAGGTCGGAGGTGTCGTTGACAGTGTAGAGGGCTGTTGTAGGCTGCAGCGGGACATTGACAGGATGCAGAGATGGGCTGAGAGGTGGCAGATGGAGTTCAACCTGGATAAATGCGAGGTGATGCATTTTGGAAGGCCGAATTTGAAAGCTGAGTGCAGGATTAAGGATAGGATTCTTGGCAGCGTGGAGGAACAGAGGGATCTTGGTGTGCAGATACATAGATCCCTTAAAATGGCCACCCAAGTGGACAGGGTTGTTAAGAAAGCATATGGTGTTTTGGCTTTCATTAACAGGGGGATTGAGTTTAAGAGTCGTGAGATCTTGTTGCAGCTCTATAAAACTTTGGTTAGACCGCACTTGGAATACTGCGTCCAGTTCTGGTCGCCGTATTATAGGAAAGATGTGGATGCTTTGGAGAGGGTTCAGAGGAGGTTTACCAGGATGCTGCCTGGACTGGAGGGCTTATCTTATGAAGAGAGGTTGACTGAGCTCGGTCTCTTTTCATTGGAGAAAAGGAGGAGGAGAGGGGACCTAATTGAGGTATACAAGATAATGAGAGGCATAGATAGAGTTGATAGCCAGAGACTATTTCCCAGGGCAGAAATGGCTAGCACGAGGGGTCATAGTTTTAAGCTGGTTGGTGGAAAGTACAGAGAGGATGTCAGAGGCAGGTTCTTTACGCAGAGAGTTGTGAGAGCATGGAATGCGTTGCCAGCAGCAGTTGTGGAAGCAAGGTCATTGGGGTCATTTAAGAGACTGCTGGACATGCATATGGTCACAGAAATTTGAGGGTGCATACATGAGGATCAATGGTCGGCACAACATTGTGGGCTGAAGGGCCTGTTCTGTGCTGTCTCTGCGCCGCCCCTCCCCCCGCCTTTTCCTCCATCTCTCTTACTCAATCCGAGCCTCTCCACCCGCTCAGCAGGGAGCGTTGTGAGTTTCTTTCGAACAAAGTTTAAAGATCTCTGTTTGAACCCAAGCCATCCGCAATCAGACTGCATTTTTACTCCCCCCCCCACCTCCCTCCCTCCCTCCCTCCATCCCTCACATACACACACAGTCTGTCTCTTTCTCCCTTTCAGTCAATCCCCTTCCTCTCTTGGTCCTACTCAAGCCTTTTCCCACCCCCGACTCTGCCTCGGCGATGAGTCCGCTGTCTGGATCCCTTTTCCCAGGCGTGGGCTGAGGACCCAGCGGTTCGGCAGCGGGGATCATCGCACCACGCTCCCGGACCCCTACAACCTCCTGTTCTCCAGCGGCCTCCAGCATGACCACCGGGCTGGGAGCAGGCATCCGGGCTGCCGGAGCGCTCGCTGCTCAGTGGCTCAGCCCTGCGCCGCCTTTGCCGGGAGCGGGGATCCGAGGTGGGAGAAGGCCTCTTCGCCCGGCTCCTGGGCACAGCTACCTGCCTGAACAGCTGCCTGGCACCGAGCCTGCGCTCCCCGAGCACCCGGCCGCGGGTCCGCGACGCCTTCCGGGGCTGAGTAGCCGAAAACTATCTCCTACTGCAAGGTGAGAGCGGGGTTTGGGGTGAAGGGAGGACTGGGGACATGAGCACGGTCCCTGTTTCACATCCTGCGCCGCTCCTATCACAAAGCGAGGGGTTGGGAATGTATGTTTTGGGGGTGAGAATAGCCCTCCCCGGGTGAGAGAAGGCTGGGGACATTGGGAGGGTGTCCATTATACAGCCCTGCGCGGGTTTCCGTAGCCGAACAGCCTACTGCTCTCGTACTACAAGGTAAAGGGAAGGCGGGGGATGGAATGGGGTGGGGTTTCGAGGATAGCCGTCTTGGAAGTGAGAGGACATGGGGAGAGTCACTATCGTACAGCCCAGTGACTGAATGGCTTACAGCTACTGCAAAAGCGTCGTGGTGGGGGTTGGTTTAGGAGAGGGGTGTTGTAGGGAGGTTTGGGGTCACGGGCAGAGCTGCTTTCTTCAGCCGAACAGCCACTGCCACAAGATGAGATGGGAGGAGGTGTTTTCGGAGCGAGGGGATGCCCCCTCGCCCCGCCGCTGTGGGAAGTAGGATCTTTATCGCACAACCCTCCGTAGCCGAATAGCACTCCGACGACAAGGTGGGAAGGCAGGAGGGGCTCCCGGGGATGAGGGAAGGACAGAACCAGGGTCAGTATAAGGTTAGGGGCTGAACAGACCCCTTCCAGGGGCTGAGGGGAGCTCTTGATGCCCTGCGCCAAGCGACCAGCCGAGATCGACCCGCAGCTCTCCGACTACAAGGGGACCCTGTCTCAGAGCATTTCTGGCCGGAGCTCTGAGGGAAAGCGTCATCGCACCCAAAACGCTACCTCGGGACTTTTTCTTGACAGATGCTGAGCATTTTCAGCAACTTGTGTTTGCATTTCTACCCGGAGGTGGGTTTGTGGAGAGACACCATGGTAAGGGAATGGGTGTGGGGTTTGATGGGGCAGTCACAGAGACTGTCGAGAGAGAGAGAGAGAGAGGCAACCCCCGTGTCAGGGTTTGGAAAATCTCCGGCAGTGCTTCATTTCTCTCTCAGCCGAAGGCGCTGCGTGCTTTGGTTTCCTTTGCTCTTGTACTCTCTCCCCCTGTGAATAAAGCCAGAGTGAGAAAGAGAGAGAGTTTGTGGTGGGAGAGAGAAAAGGGACAGAAAGATGGAAATAAAGGAGCATGACAAGGGAGTGAAATTAGGGCCAGCAGAGGTGAGAGAGGGGGAGAGAATCAGAGTGAGGGAGGAAGAGTGATAAAACACAAACAAAAGAGAATGGGAGGTAACGAGGTGTTCATGAGCATGAAACAGCAGGACATGCAGCATCAGAGGCCAGGGAAGCTGATGTCAGCCTGTCTGCTGTGTTCATCTCCCTTCCTCCGTTCCCCCCCTCCTCCTGCCCCTTTGCCCCCCCTCCTCCTGCCCCTTTGCCCCCCCTCCTCCTGCCCCTTTGCCCCCCTCCTCCTGCTGCCCCTTTGCCCCCCCGCCCCCTCCTCCTCCTGCCCCTTTTCCCCCCTCCTCCTCCTGCCCCTTTTCCCCCCTCCTCCTCCTGCCCCTTTTCCCCCCTCCTCCTCCTGCCCCTTTGCCCCCCTCCTCCTCCTGCCCCTTTGCCCCCCTCCTCCTCCTGCCCCTTTGCCCCCCCTTCCTCTTGCTCCCTCCAGTCATCCATTCCTTCTTCCAGTCAGTCCTCGCTCCCTCCCACCAGCCATCCATTCCTCCCTCCCTCGCTCCCTCTAGTCAGTCAAAACAACTAAGAAAATTACAGCACAGGAACAGGTCCTTCAGCCCTCCAAGCCTGCGCCGATCAAGATCCTCTGTCTCACCTGTCACCTATTTTCTCACGGTCTGTGTCCATTTGCTCTCTGCCCATCCACGTACCTGTCCAAATATATCTTAAAAGACGCTAACGTGTCTGCGTCTCCCACCTCCGCTGGCAACACGTTCCAGGTGCCCACCAACCTCTGTGTAAAGAACTTTCCATGCATATGTCCCTTAAACTTTGCTCCTCTCACTTTGAACTCATGACCCCTCGTACTTGAGTCCTCCACTCTGGGGGTAAAAAGCTTTTTGCTGTTCACCCTGTCTATACCCTCATGATTTTGTTGACCTCAATCAGGTCCCCCCCAATCTCCATCTTTCTCATGAAAATAATCCTAATCTACTCAACCTCTCTTCATGGCTAGCACCCTCCATACAAGGCAGCATCCTGGTGAACTTCCTCTGCACCCTCTCCAAAGCATCCACAACCTTTTGGTAATGTGGCGACTGGAACTGTGCACAGTAGTCCAAATGTGGCCAAACCAAAGTCCGATACAACTGCAACGTGACCTTGGCAAGTCTTGTACTCAATACCCCATCCAATGAAGGAAAGCATGCCATATGCCTTCGAGACCACCCTATTGACCTGCGTTGTCACCTTCAGGGAACAATGGACCTGAACACCCAGATCTCTCTGTTCATCAATTTTCCCCAAGACTTTTCCATTTACTGTATAGTTCGTCCTTGAATTTGATCTTCCAAAATGCATCACCTCGCATTTGCCCGGATTGAACTCCATCTGCCATTTATCTGCCCAACTCTCCAGTCTATCTATGTTCTGCTGTAACCTCTGATCGTCCCCTTCACTATCGGCTTCTCCATTCCTCCCTTGTAGTGCGATTAGGCAAGACTAAGGAGGCATAGAATGGGTGTGCAAAATGCAGGGCAATGGGGACAATTGAATTGTGGAGCTGGTTTAAGGAACAGATATTGCGTGTCCTTGATAGGTACGTCCCTGTCAGGCAGGGAGGAAGCGATCAGCTAAGGGAACCGTGGTTTACTAAAAAACCTGTATCTCTTGTTAAGCAGAAGAGGGAGGCTGATGTGACGATGAGACCAGATGGTTCACATGAGGTGATGGAGAGCTACAGATTAGCTAGGAAGGATTTCAAGAGAGAGTTAAGAAGAGCAAGGAGGGTACATGAGCAGTCACTGGCAGGTAAATAAAGGAGAACCCGAAAGCTTTCGATAGGTATGTGAGGAATAAGAGGATGACTTGGGTAGGCATAGGGCCAGTCAAAGACAGAAGTGGGAAGTTGTGTGTGGACGCTGTGGAGATTGGAGAGGTGCTAAATGAATGTTTCTCATCTGTTTTCACTGAGGGACCGGAGAATATTGTAGAGGAGGTGACTGAGTTAGAGGCTACTAGAATTGAAAGGGTTAAGGTTAGTAAGGAGGAAGTGTCATCAATTCGACAACGTGTGAAGGTAGGTAAAGCCCCTGGGCCTGATAGGATTTTTCCGAGGATTGTCTGGGATGCTAGGGAGGAGGTGGTGGAGCCTTTGGCCTTGATCTTGGAGTCCTCATTGTCTACAGGTTTAGTACCAGAGGAGTGGAGAATTGCAAATGTTGTGCCCTTGTTCAAGAGGGGCAGTAGGAATGACCCAGGCAATTATAGACCTGTGAGCCTTAGGTGTGTTGCAGGAAAAATTTTGGAAAGGATTATAAGAGATAGGATTTATAATCATCCAACAATCAACAACTTGATTGGAGATAGTCAGCATGGATTCGTCAAGGGCAGGTCGTGTCTCACAAACGTCATTGAGTTTTTTGAGAAGGTGACCAAGCATGTCGATGAGGGTCGGGCAGTTGGCGTGGTGTACATGGACTTGAGTAAAGCCTTTGATAAGTTTCCCCATGGTAGGCTATTGGAGAAAATACAGAGGCACGGGATTGAGGGAGATTTAGCCAGTTGGAATAGAAACTGGCTTTCGGTAAGAAGGCAACCAGTGGTGGTTGATGGAGAATATTCAGCCTGGAGTCCGGTAACGCGTGGTGTGCCTCAAGGATCTGTTTTGTGACCACTGCTGTTTGTCATTTGTATAAATGACTTGGACGCAGGAATTGGTTGATGGGTTCGTGAGTTTGCAGATGACACTAAAGTCGGTGGAGTGGTGGACAGTGTGGAAGAATGTTGCAGGTTGCAGGGAGACTTGGATAAACTGCAGAATTGTCCCGAAATTTGGCAAATGGAGATTAATATGGATAAATGTGAGGTGTTTCACTTTGGGAGGAATAATAGGAAGGCAGAACACCGGGTCAACGGAAAGATTCTTGGCAGTGGAGATGAGCAGAGGGATCGTGGTGTCCATGTACATAGATTCCTGAAAATTGCCACCCAGGTTGATAGTGCTGTTCAGAAGTCTGATGGTGTTTTAGGTTTCATTGGTAGAGGGATTGAGTTGCGGAGACGTGATGTCATGCTGCAACTCTACAAAACGCTAGTGCGGCCTCAGTTTGAATATTGCGTGGTCGCTCCATTACAGGAAGGATGTGGAATCATTGGAACAGGTGCAGAGGAGATTTACCAGAATGTTGCCTGGTCTGGAGCGAAGGTCTTATGAAGAAAGGCTGAGGAACTTGGGTCTGTTCTCATTGGAGAGAAGGAGGCTCAGAGGGGATTTAATAGAGACATGCAAGATGGTCAGTGGATTAGATAGGGTGCACAGTGAGAGTTTTTTTTCCCGAGGATGATGACTTCAGCTTGTACAAGGGGGTGCAGCTACACTTTGAGGGGTGATGGATTTAAGACAGATGTCAGAGGCAGGTTCTTTACTCAGAGAGTGGTAAGGGCGTGGAATGCCCTGCCTGCTAATGAAGTTAACTCAGCCACATGAGGGGCATTTAAACAGCCCTTGGATCAGCATATGGTTGACAATAGGATAGTGCAGGGGAATGGGCTTCGATTAGTTCACAGGTCGGCGCAACATGGAGGGCCGAAGGGCCTGTTCTGCGTTGTGTTCTTCTATGTTCAGTTACAGTTCACAGATTACTCTACCACTCATTTTAGTGTTGTGTGAAGAGGATAATGAACATCTGCAGAAGGACGCAGAAAGTGTAAGTGAATGGACAATGGCAGATGGAGTGCAACGATGGTAAAAGTGAGACTATCCATTTTGGTAGCAATTAGGGCAAAATGGAGTATTAGTTAAATGGTGAAAAATTGTAGCATGCTGCTATTCCCCGGCTGCATGTTTTAAAGGCCAAGACGGACAGATCTTTGAACAGCAAAGGAATTGAGTTTAAAAATCGGGAGGGGATGCTCCAGTTGTATAGGGTGCTGGTGAGGCTTGATGTCGAATAGTTTGTACAGTTTTAGTCTCCTTACTTGAGAAAGGATGTGCTGGCAGTGGAGGGGGTGCAAAGGAGCTTCACAAGATTGATTCCACAATTGAAAATGTTGCTGTATGGGGAGAGATTGAGGAGACTTGGATTGCACTCTCTGAGACTTCGAAGAATGAGGGGTGTTCTAATAGCACCTTTTAAAATGATGAAAGAAATAGATAGGAAAGAAACACGGAAGTTGTTTCCACTGATGGGTGAAATTACAACTAGGCGGCACAGCCTCAAAATAAGGGTGAACAGATTTCAGACTGAGTTGAGGATGAGCTTCTTCATCCAAAGGGTTGTGAATCTGTGGAATTCTCTGCTCAGTGAAACAGTCAAGGTTCCCTGGTTGAATGTTTTAAAGGCCAAGACAGATAGATCTTTGAACAGGAAAGGAATTGAGTGTTATGGTGAATGGGAGGGTAAGTGGAACTGAGTCCGCAAAAAGATCAGCGATGACCTTATTGAATGGCGGAGCGAGCTGGAAGAGACAGATGACCTACTCCTTTATTTCTTCTGTCCATATGTCCTTAGATTGCCATCCTTGTCATTCCTCCTTCCCTGGAATAGGCCAGTTCTGAACGCTGATCAGTAGGTCTTTAAATATCTCCCGCGTATCAAATGCCGACTTGTTCAATCAAAGCTCCTCCCAATTAATACTGCTCAGCTCCTACCTAATACTGATGTAATTTTCCTTCCCCCAATTTCGTAGCTTCCCCCAAGGTCCTGATTATTCATAGCTATCTTAAAATGTAAGGAGAGGCGATCACCCTGTTGAAGAAGCTCCTGGTTCAGTGTTTTCCCCCATGTGGGAGTCAACTACAGGTTTTCTTGTTCCAAGGTTGGGGAGGAAATAGCCGAGTGGTATTATTGCTGGATTGTTAATTCAGAGACTTAGATAACATTCTGGGGACCGGTGTTCAAATCCCAGCACAGCAGGTGGTGGAATTTGAATTGAATCCAAAAGAAAATCATGAATGAAGAATCTAATGATGACCATGAATCCATTGTCAAATGTCAGAAAAACCCACCTGCTTCACTGATGTCCTTTCGGAAAGGAAACTGCCATCCTTACATGGTCTGGCCTACATGTGACTGCAGACCCACAGCTAGATGATTGACTCTGAACTGTCCCCTGGGCAATTCGGGATGGACAATAAACACTGCCGAGCTAGTGATGTCCTCCTCCCATTAGCAAATAAATAAAATTGGATTCTATGTCTTCCGATTGAAGATCGTTTCTTGTTCTCACAGTAATTTCATCGCTTACAGTCAGTTTCCCTCTTGCCTGTCTTTTTGGAATGTCACGTAGCCCTGCACATTTACCTCCAGTGTTGATCGCCTTATAACCATGTCTTTGTAATAGCTCTCAAATCATGCCCGTCAACCTGTATGTGTGCTATGAATTTGTTGATTTTGTTCTGAATACAATGAGCACGCAAGCAAAGAGTCATTAATTTTGATTTATAACTTTATTTCACCTCTTGACACTATTTACAGCTGTTTTCTGTTTCTACATGCTGTCTTTTCCAGTCCCATGCTGAGTATTGTTATCCCAATAGTTCTTTAATGTCAGTGTGTGTGTATTCCTGGGCGACTATGCTCGTGTGGTCTACGGAGTTGTGGAGGTCACAGTTCTAGGACAGCCATTTCATAGGCCTCTGCTGCAGCTAAGAAGAAAAGACAATCTCTTGCTCTGAGCTCTGCAAACCAGGGCAATGTCAAAAAGGAAACAAGGTCAAAAGAATTTCAACAAGGATCTCAAAATTAACTGCTGAATTCACATAAGCATTCCGGGGATCGCCCAATGTAGTGGCCACAACATCCCACTTTGTATTCTTCACAAACAATCCAAAGGCTGAACTATCCGTATCCCTCTTAACTTTTACGTTTTTTGAGCTAATTTCTTGTTTCTAACTTGTGTGTATTTGTGGTGCCTTATGACTTCTTGCATTTAGCAATTGATAAACTCACTTTCTCACTAATTCAGTAAAACCTAGTTTTATAGAATCCCCAGTGTGGAAACAGGCCATTCAGTTCGAGAAGTCCACAGCAACCCTACAAAGAGCATCCCACCCAGACCCATCCCCATTCCCTACTCTATCCCTGTCAGCCTGCATTTCCCATGGCTGATATACCTAACCTACACGTGTGTGGGCACTGTGGGTAATTCAGCATTCCCAATCCACCGAACCTGCACATCTCTGGACTGGTCAAAACAATGATTCGATTTGAATTAGTTATAATGCAGCTGTTAACAGTAATCCTCCGTCCCTGTGTTGGAGCGAGATTTAACATTCAAGATCAAAAATGAAACACTTGAACAAGGTAGCTCAAATTGAGGTTGTTGACTTGCTCGCCGAGCTGGCTTGTTTTCATTGAGACGTTTCGTCACCATGATTGGTGACATCACCAGCAGAGCCTCCAACGAAACAATGTTACTTTACTCTGTCTGGATTTATACTGTCCGGTCAGTTACCATGAGTACTGTCATTTCGGGTTTTGATCTGTATGGGTTTGTATGTGCGGTCCAATTGTATCTGTTTGTTGGTTGCATTATGGGTGGAGGATCACGCCACTCATACGAAACTGGGACAAGGTAACCATAGTAGCCCAAGCCAAGTGTAGACACGCAGAGGAATTCCTAGAGGCATGGTTCACCACCCATTCTGCAGGCTCACATTCTTGGTCTCTTCAGTTTGAATATGATCACTCAACCATATCCTTTATGACAAACAACAGAGTCTTACTTCCTAAAATCTTCAAACAGGACTGTCCAGACAGATTCACTTGTTCTCATGATATCGCCTTCTGCTGGAGGGATTCCGAAATGTCTGCATTCTTCCTCAACTGAGCATTCCTTGCGTTCGTGGTTGACAGAGCTCTCGGCCATGTCCAACCCATCTCGTACACTTTGGCCTCACCCCTGATGAGGTACCCTGGTCCTCAATGACCAACCCATCAATATCCACATCTAGAAGAACATCAGCCACGATTTCCAACAAGATCCCACCACCAGGCATATATTCCCCTCCCCTCCCTTGTCAGCCTTCTGCAGGGACCATTCCATCAGGACACCTCGGTCCACTCCTTATCCATTCGCAACACCTCCCCATAACCCGACAGCACTTTCCATGCCACCACAGAAGGCATAACATCTGTCCATTTACTTCCTCCGGCTTCACTATCCAAGGCTTCCAGGGGAAGCAGCGATTTACCCACACTTCACTCAATCTAGTCTACTGTATTCACTGCTCACAATATTGTCTCGCTCTGCATCGGGGAGACGAAACACAGACTGACCAACCACTTGGCTGAACACCTATATTCTGTACATAAAAATGGCCCCAGGTTTCCAATTGCCTATCACTTGAGCACCCCATCATGATCCCTGGCCAAAATCTCTGTCTCAGGCTTGCTGCAGTGCTCCAGTGAGTGCAAGGTAGAAGACAAAAATCTCATGTTTGCTTTGCAGAACACCTCCGCTCGGTTCGCAATCAACAACAGCACCTTCCAGTCTCCCACCATTTTAACTCCTTTAACTCCCCCTCCCATTCCTTAGACGGCATGTGCATCATGGGCCTCCTGCAGTGCCACAATGATGCCACCCGAAGGGGGCAGGAACAGCAACTCATATTCCGCTTGGGAACCCTGCAGCCCAATGGTATCAATGTGAACTTCACAAGCTTCAAAGTCTCCCCTTCCCCCACTGCATCCCAAAACGAGCCCAACTGCATCCCAAAACCAGCCCAGCTTGTCCCACCTCCCTAACCTGTTCTTCCTCTCACCTATCCCCTCCTCCCACCTCAAGCCGCACCTCCATTTCGTACCGACTAACCTCGTCCCATCTCCTTGACTTGTTCGTCCTCCCCGGACTGACCTATCCCCTCCCTACCTCCTCACCTACACTCACCTCTACTGGCTCCATCCCCACCTCTTTAACTTGTCTGTCTCCTTTCCACCTATCTTCTCCTCTATCCATCTTCGATCCGCCTCCCCCCCTCTCCCTATTTATTTCAGAACCCTCTCCCCCTCCCCCTTTTCTGATGAAAGGTCTCAGCCCAACATCTAAGCTTTTGTGCTCCTGAGATGCTGCTTGGCCTGCTGTGTTCGTCCAGCTGCACACTTTGTTATCTCTATGTGTCTTAACAACCTCATTAAGTGAGTTCTGGAGAGAACTATGCAGGGGAGACTTAGGGTTTGTCATTCTAACTTGCCTGTCCTGAAAGATGAAAGTTGGTTTATTTTGGATGTTTGTTTCATAGCTATGAAAGATATCCTGAAAGGATTTTTCATATCTTTTGTTGAGAATTTTACCCGTTTAGTTACTCTAATCCTTTTCCTTTTTTAAAGTTTGCTTGGTAGTCATAAATTTCAAATATCGGCCGAATTTTATTCGGCTTTGTATTGGTTCTCCGTGATTCCCCGTTAATGGCTCCGCGACCTGCTAGCTAATTACAGAATTTATCATTGATGTGCCTGTCATAAAATCTTTAGTCTTATACTATGTATTCCCAATTTCAGGAGAAAGTCCAGAGACCTTTTAAAGGAAAGGGGTTTAGAAAGAACACTTAAGTTCTATAGATCCAAGTCATGAATAGTTGATAAATTATTTGCACTTCATATTTCCAGAATCTACCCCGGAAGAGAGAGCCCAGAGAATTGCCCAAGCTGTCTGCAAACAGTCAATTGACGTGAAGGAAAATTGGGACCAATTGAAAACCCATGTGAGCAACTGGCAGAAACAGGTGGAAAAGGCGTTAGAGAAACTTCAAGAACCGCAGAAAGCTCTGGATGATCTTGAGTCTCATGTGATAACAGCTGAGGGGGTCCACACTGATTGGCAACCTGTGAATGACCTGTTTATTGACGCATTGCAGGATCACATTGATAAAACCACAGTAAGTGCAATTACTTTACACTTCACTTATGAACAGATGTAACCGCAATGTTGTATCGAGACAATCAGTAATATGAGTAGTGAAGTAATATTGATTGAATGGTTGTTAACTTAATTTGTAAATTAAAACTTAGTTGAGCATGCCTTCTGATGATATCACATTGGTAATATTAGTATAATTGAGGATTTTATTGGTCAGTGACATCAGGTGAGTTATCTGCTTGTTGCCATGTTATCAGGACTAAAGGTGAAGTCTTACCACACCATTTGGCCACTCCTTAGAGAGAGACAACTGGTTATGATTTAATCTGAAGATCACCATGCCTCGGGCAAGTAGAGGGGTTGAGGCGAAGATCCTTTGTGGTAAGCTCACTGGTGTGGCAATTGAGCCCTCTCTGCAGGGCATCACTCTGCATCACAAACCAACCGTTCAGCCCACGGAATTTGAATAGAGTTTAGGATTGGAGAGCAATCCATGCAATTATATTTTTTTTGAATGAATGTTTCTCAATGGGACTCTCTCACTGGCAAACTTTTTAAAAGCCAGCTCAGCCATACAGGCTCGATCAGTTCCTGATCTCAGCTGAATTTTTTGATCTGGGGTGGGTCAGCGTGAGGAGTTCAGTGATTGGAATGAATTCTCATGAAGTTAGCGAGAGGGATAGTACACGTGAATAGATCAATGTTTTGAAAAGCGGATGAGAACGAGGGGGATCCTCTTCGGGCGGTTGTGGCGGGGGCGGGGTGTGAGGGATGCATCTGCTCCCACGATAAGACATTCCACTCCCGCACATCCCAGATGTCCAAGTTCTTTAAGGACCGCAACTTTCCCCCCACAGTGATCGAGAACGCCCTTGACCGCGTCTCCCGATTTCCCGCAACACATCCCTCACACCCCGCCCCCGCCACAACCGCCCTAAGAGGATCCCCCTCGTTCTCACACACCACCCTACCAACCTCCGGATACAACGCATCATCCTCCGACACTTCGGCCATTTACAATCCGACCCCACCACCCAAGACATTTTTCCATCCCCACCCCTGTCTGCTTTCCGGAGAGACCACTCTCTCCGTGACTCCCTTGTTCGCTCCACACTGCCCTCGAACCCCACCACACCCGGCACCTTCCCCTGCAACCGCAGGAAATGCTACACTTGCCCCCTCACCCCTATCCCAGGCCCCAAGAAGACATTCCACATTAAGCAGAGGTTCACCTGCACATCTGCCAATGTGGTATACTGCATCCACTGTACCCGGTGCGGCTTCCTCTACATTGGGAAAACCAAGCGGAGGCTTGGGGACCGCTTTGCAGAACACCTCCGCTCAGTTCGCAACAAACAACTGCACCTCCCAGTCGCAAACCATTTCCACTCCCCCTCCCATTCTCTAGATGACATGTCCATCATGGGCCTCCTGCACTGCCACAATGATGCCACCCGAAGGTTGCAGGAACAGCAACTCATATTCCGCCTGGGAACCCTGCAGCCATATGGTATCAATGTGGACTTCACCAGTTTCAAAATCTCCCCTTCCCCTACTGCATCCCTAAACCAGCCCAGTTCGTCCCCTCCCCCCACTGCACCACACAACCAGCCCAGCCCTTCTCTCCCCCCCCCCCACCCACTGCATCCCAAAACCAGTCCAACCTGTCTCTGCCTCCCTAACCAGTTCTTCCTCTCACCCATCCCTTCCTCCCACCCCAAGCCGCACCCCCATCTACCTACTAACCTCATCCCACCTCCTTGACCTGTCCGTCTTCCCTGGACTGACCTATCCCCTCCCTACCTCCCCACCTATACTCTCTCCACCTATCTTCTTTACTCTCCATCTTCGGTCCGCCTCCCCCTCTCTCCCTATTTATTCCAGTTCCCTCTCCCCATCCCCCTCTCTGATGAAGGGTCTAGGCCCGAAACGTCAGCTTTTGTGCTCCTGAGATGCTGCTTGGCCTGCTGTGTTCATCCAGCCTCACATTTTATTATCTTGGACTTCTCCAGCATCTGCAGTTCCCATTATCTCTGATACTATTTATAACACACCACACTGACTGTAACTCCAAGCTCTGTGTTTCTTCAACAAAATATCTGCAAATAAACAAACATCCTGGATGAAGACTTATTATCTGACACTCCACTCACACCAGTTGTATGATCTTTTGATCTGTCTGCTTATAAATTGTGTGCCTGTGTGTTTTCCTCTCTGACCACACGTGATGAAGGGACTGCACTTCAAAAGCTTGTATGATTTCAAATAAACCTGTCAGATTATAACCTGATGCCATGTGGCTTCTGACTTTGTCCATCCTCGTCCAACACCAGCACCTCCACATTATAAGTGTTTGAAACCAAGTCAGTGCAACAGGTATATGTCGAACATTTGACTTCAGAAGGATGCCTCGTGCTGAAAAGTTTATTAATAACAAAGGATTTCTCCATTATGCCATCTATCATAACATGCTGCGCCTCACAGTCATAATGAAAGGATGCCCACTTTAATTTAGCAGCGCCAAGAACAGTTATGGACATTTTTAGCATGGGAGAAGGCCATTCAACCTATTTTATCTGTACCAGCTCTCTCCCAGAGCAACAAAATTAATCCTTTTCTCGAATTCATTCCACATATTTCACAGGATTGAAATATATAGGTACATAGTTAAGAGATTTTAACATCGAGTGAGCAGTTCTCGCACTTCACCTTGTCACTAACAATTGAAAACGTGACTTAGAAAGAGTGGGTCTTTATTTTGTTCTGTTGTGATGATGAAGAAGATGCAAGTCCAAGTGCTGGAACTGGCCTCTTGAACTTAGAAACATTTAAATGTGTATAAAATGAATTCTGTGCGCATCTATTAAAAGCAGTTTTATGGAAGGAAAAGGTACCAAAAAAGATTTGGTGTATTGTACTTGATGCTATTATACTCCAACATGTGAAAACAGAACTCTACGACTGTGAGTGTTGAGATCTGAGAGGGTGCTATCTTGTTTGAATTTACATTGCTAAGTCTAGGCCTATTTTCCCAACAGCAAAATTGGTAATGCAGAAAGAAATGGATGTTTCTCGCATTTGTTGGCTGTAAGTGTCTGTTTAAAGTTTGAGTACAGTTTCCTCATATACAGGTGCTTAACCTGCTTTTACAGTTTGAACATTTGTTGTGCCAATGCAAATTGTTTGAATGGTTTCACCTCCAGTTTTCTTCTTTATACATATTTTGTATTTTTTCAGGGTAAGGACTGCCTGCAAAATCTGAGATTGGGTTTTGAAAGACATCAACCTTTGCTTGCGAGAGATAATGGTAACTGCAGATGCTAGAGAATACGAGATAACAATGTGTGGAGCTGGATGAACACAGCAGGCCAAGCAGCATCTCAGGAGCACAAAAGCTGACATTTCGGGCCTCGACCCTTCATGCGAGAGAACGTAACGTAAGAAAGAAGAACAGGACTAAGTAGTATTATCCTTCAAAGCCTTGTTGAGTTGATTTGTCCTGTTTTGTTCCTTACTTTTACATTTATTAAATCCACTTTTTTAAAAGCATTCTTTCACAGGATGAGGGCACTGCTGGCAAGGCTAACATTCATTTCCCATCCAGGAATGGCTTGGTAGGCCATTTTGGAAGTCAGTAGAGAGTCAGCCATATTCCTGTGAATTTGAAGTCAGATACCAGAATTGTGAAGGGATGCAGATTCCTTTCCCGAAAGAATAGATTAGTGAATTCAGTTTTCTGTTACAATAATTTATGATAGTTTCATCGTCACTGTTACTTTTAACTCGAGATCTTTGTGAATTAAATGTCATTTCCAGCAGATGCTTTTGTATATTATATTTAATATTAGGATTTTAGTTTTAACTTAATTTCTTATTAACATTTAATCATTAATTTCAGGATGTTTCTCAGATTTTATACGCTTCCTCTCCATTAGGTTTTTAAAGAAGAAATTGCCCCAGTCAAACAAGAAGTCAAAATATTAAATGATCTGGCCAGTCAGTTATCTCCGCTTGATGTCTCTTTCTCTCCAAAGATTTCTCACCAGCTTGATGACCTAAATATGAGGTTGAAATTTATACAGGTAACAGTGAAAACATTTTCTAAACTAGCCAATCTGTTGAAGAAAGCATGTCCAGATAATTTGGCTTCAAATATATGAGCAAGATAAAGAACCGTTTCAATTGAAGCAAGCAATTAATATTTTATTATCATAGTTTATGAAGTTATCCAATTTTATAATATTACGTTTTCAAAAATACAATGTTCTTGTCTGTAGTCTGCACTTTAGAATGTAATCGCAAAACAAAATCCAAATAGTGAGACATGTGAGCATCCGAACTACAGTCTGAAATGGTTCAGGACTGGAACAATTTGAATATATTCAGGATGAAGCTGCAGGTGGCAGATATTTTTCCCGATCCATCCAAAAGAATTTGGAATTGGACCATTGTGCTCACTGCTGTACACTTCAGTATTATGTATTGTTTCATATTTTAAGTCCCTGAGAAAGACATACTTTAATGAATTGCAACAAAGATATACTTGATGCATTGAAGGGAAGAATGACATAAAGTTGTATGAACTGCATGTATTTCTTTCAATTGAGCAGATTTTGATTGATGTCAGCCAAGTAGTAGATGAAAGTTTTCTTTATCCCATAAAGCCGCATGAAATGTTTTATTGAGCAAATTATTTCAGTCTTGTTCTGTGTCAGCAGCTCGCTTGGCCATGTAGCGCAATAAAACTCCTTATCGGTTCTAGCAAGCAGACAAAAACATAAATAGCACCAGGATCTGGATGTTCTACCTCTTGACCCTACCTCACCATCCGATAAGACATGGCTGACCTGCCCGGGACTCAACTCCTCTTCCATACCGGCTTCTCAGAGCGCTCAACTTCTCTATTTCAAAAATCTTATCTACCACCTTCTTTAAATACTTCCAGTGATCTACCTTTCACAATTCTCTTGTATTCTAAACAATCGCTACCTGCTGAAAGAAGAAATTCCTTTGCATCTCAGGTTTCAATAAATGTTCCCTTCTTCTGTAACTATGTTGCTGAGTTTGAGATTTCCACAATAATGGAAACATTGTCTTCACATCTAGCCTGTCAAAAAATTTTGTGTTTCAGTAAGATCACCCCTCATTCTTCTAAACTTGAATGAATAAAGACCTTCTGTGCAACCATTCTTGATAAATCATGATCCGATGAATCGGCCCAGTGAGTCTCTTTTGAACTGCTTCCTATGGCTGTGTATCCTTTCTTGTATTTCTCCAAGTGTGACCTCCTCAATAGCCTGATCAGTTGCAAAAAAACTTGCCCATTTTTAAACTGAAACCTCCTTACAATAAAGGCCAAAATTCCATTTGCCTTCTAAATTACTTGCATCACCATCGTCATGGCTCACATCAACTCCAACCTACCAAAGTGCTTTGATCCTTTGCAATTCACCTACCACTGCAACAGGTCTCCAGCTGATACCGTCTCCCTGGCCTGACAGTCATCCCTGGAATGTCTGGATAACAAGGATACCTACATCAGGCTGTTACTTATTGATCAGACCACCACCTTCCACACTGTAATTCCAAACAAACTCCTCTCTGAACTCTGAGACCTCGGCCTCAGCATCCCTCTCTGTAACAGGATTCTCGACTTCCTGACCCAGAGACCACAATCAGTAAGGATAGGTGACAACACTTGCTCCACCGTAAACCTCAACACCGGTGCCCAGCAAAGCTGCCCCTACTCTATACTCCTTATGCAATCATGACTGTGTGGCCCCAACTCCATTTACAAGTTTGCTGATGACGCTTCCATTGTAGGTCGGACCTCAAACAACAAGTCGTCAGATTACAGGAAAAGCAATTGAGTGCTTGCTGGCATGATGGAAAGATAACAATCTGTCCATCAGCATAAGCAAAATGGAGGAGCTGGTCATTGATTTCAGGAAGCTTCTGTCTGCAGCAATGGTGCTGAGGTGGAGATGGTTGATAGTGTGAAGTTCCTGGGAATGTTGCTCACCAACAATCTGTCCTGGTCAACCCATGTTGACATGATGGTCAAGGAGGCTAAGAAAATTCAGCATGTCCATGAAGACCCTACCTGTTTTTGGAGATGCATCCTATCTGGATGCATCACTGTGTGGTATGGCAGTTGCTTTTCCCAAGACTGCAAGAAGCGAAAGAGAAGCATGAGCACAGCCCAATCCGTCACGCAAACTAGCCTTCCATCCATTGACTCCATCTACACTTCCCACTGCCTTGAGAAAGCAACCAACATAATCAAAATACCCCCTCACTCTGATTATACTCTCTTCCGTCCTCTTCTGTCGGGCAGAGGATATCAGATTGAAAAAGTGTACAAATAGATTTAAGAACAGCCTCTTTCCTGTTGTGACTTTTGAACGGACCTCTCAAGTGTTAATTCTGATCTCTCTCTCTCAGCCTCTTCTCTGTGGCTGTAACACTATTCTGCACTTTGTACGGTGTGATTTGCCTACACAGCATGCAAATCAACACTTTTCACAGTATCTCAGTACATGTGACAGCAACAAAGCAATCATTCACCTGCATGCTAGTATGTGTTTCATGGACGAGAGCATCCAAGTCCCCTACCCTGCATTTTTTTTTTAGTGTCTCCCTCTATTTAAGTAAGAGTCTATCTTTTGATTCTTCCTACCTAAGTGTACTTTCCTACATTAAACTCTCTCTACCAACTTTTTTCCGACTTGCTCGACCTGTCTATCCCCTTGCAGATTCTTTCTGTCCTCATGACAACATTCCCTTACTCTATTTTTGTAGCATCAGCAAATTTGGATGAATTTATGCCTTGTCCCCTCCTCTAAGTTATGAATATAGAGAGTAAATAATTCTCGTCCTTGGACTGATCCCTTTGGCACTCCACTAGTTATGGCTTTCCGGCCTGATAAAGATGGTGGTTAGAAAATAACTGGCTGAACCACTGAAATGAAAAATGTGAAAAAATATGCGTTTTCATTGTTTGTGAAATAGTTAAATCAGATTGTAGATAATAAAATATAAATATTACAGTAGTTCTTCATAGTTTATCATTGAGCTTTATGAGAATTCTGAATATAGTTCCTGATTTATGATAGCATCAGTTTTCATGCATCTTTGTCTGAGAATTCAGATTTGTTTTGTCAAAAATTGTGCTGTGCCACACATGATATTTGCTAAATCTGTCCTGTCCCAGCAGTTCAACTCGTTCAGTTTTGAGATAACTTTTGTAAGGACCCCACAGTTGAGCTACCTTGCGTTGATAGCTCACTACACACTTCTTGCATTGAAACAAATGCACCTCAGACCACCTGTCCGTCAGCATTCATCATCTGCTCTGTGTCTACTCTTCCTCTTGGTCACACTGACTTCATTATCTAGTTCCTTACAGGCTGTAGTTATTATCTTGTTACTGCCCACTAACCTGTGCATTTGGCTCCCATCCCCCTGCCACATTACGAGGTCTTACGAGGAAAGGCTGAGGGACTTGAGGCTGTTTTCATTCGAGAGAAGAAGGCTGAGAGGTGACTTAATTGAAACATATAAAATAATCAGAGGGTTAGATAGGGTGGATAGGGAGAGCCTTTTTTCTGGATGGTGACGGCGAGCGCGACGGGGCATAGCTTTAAATTGAGGGGTGAAAGATACAGGACAGATGTCAGAGGTAGTTTCTCGACTCGGAGAGTAGTAAGGGAATGGAACGCTTTGCCTGCAATGGTAGTAGATTTGCCAACTTTAGGTACATTCAAGTCGTCGTTGGATAAGCATATGGACGTACATGGAATAGTGTTGGTTAGATGGGCTTGAGATCGGTACGACAGGTCGACACAACATCGAGGGCCCAAGGGCCTGTACTGTGCTGTAATGTTCTGTGTTCTGTGTTTTATTTATTGTTGAATAGCAGCAGGAGGTGAGGAGGCAGAGACTGCAACCCTGAGGTCACGGAGGGAAGGAAAAGAGGCTCTTACTTGGAGATTGAGAAGCAGGAGAGGGCACAACCCAGAGGTTTGGGAGTGGAGAGAGGCTGCAAGTTGGAGGTCAAGGTGAGGAGAGGCACCAGTTGATGATGTAGATTAAATGTAATACAGAAAATTGTGAAGTTTGGTTCGAAAAACAGTACATAAAACAGAAGGAACCATTCTAAATGGGTGCAGAAGCAGATCGGTTTTGCTGTTCTGTGCATAAACCATTCAGTTAAACCACAGCTAGTCTGAGCTTCAACTCTGTTTACCTGCTGAAAAGGCATGTCGACTGAAAACATCAGCTTGCTTTCTCTCCATGGCTGCTGCCTGACCTACTGTGGTCTCCGGCATTTTTTGTCGTCAGTCTGTTTACCTCCCTTTCTTCTATATCCTTTCATAGCCTTAGCTATCAAAAATAATTTCAGTCACACTCATTCTTATTGATCCAGCACCCACATTCTTTTATGAGAGAGTATTTGAGATCTTGACTGTTGTTTGTATTAAGATAAAAGTGCTTCCTGATTTCAGTTCTGAATGGCTTGCCATTGAATCTCATATATTAATAGATAATACTTCTGATAAGAAATGTTTTCAGAGTGTTATAGTGGAAGCTTCTATGTTCTGTGCATCCTCTATCTAGCCACCAGACTCAGAGTACCTGTTGGGACCATCCAAAAATGACTGAACATTTTCACTCATTAGGTAAGTAGATTGATAATAGGACTCTGGTTCTGTGCCACTGTCAGATCATTGCGACTCCAAAAGGTACCAAAGTAAATTCTGGATTCTAGGCAAATATACCTATGTGTTTAGATCTATTTAGATGCATTCATGTAGGCTAAAAATACTTGAAATAATATATAATTAGGAGTGACAGACAACATCTGTGACATTAAATGAAAAACAAGAACAAAGAACTTTGGTTCATATTTCAGCTTCGACAGGCACTAAACAACTAAAAGCACTGTATAACCAATGAAGTAAGTTTTTGAAGTATGTTTGTAATGTCGGAAACACAGCAACAAATATATGCGCAGAAGGCTTTCACAAACAGAACTGTAAAAATGACCACTTACTTTGTGATATTGATTGAATGCTAAGTGTTGGCCAGAATGTAGATCCACTGAACTGAATACAGGTGGTTTGTGGGTAAGAAAGTCTTAACCCTTTGGACAAACCTAATTTTATTTGTAATTTATTAGCAATAACTGAATTGTGCAGTTTAAGTTCAGAAGTTCCCAATTTTAAGTGGAGTTTTAACAAATTCACCTTTGAAGAGCGTTTGGGCTTGATGAACCCAAGTCTCAACGGAGTTAACTCAGCCTTTTGTGTTAGGGATGTATAAATTATCCATCTTAGGGGAGGCGATGGCCTCACGGTATTGTCACTGGACTGTTCATCCAGAGAGACAAATCATGTTCTGGGGACCTGGATTCAAAGCCCGCTGTGGCAGATGGTGGAATTTGAATTCAATAAATATCCGGAATTCACAATCTGATGATGACCATGAATCTGTTGTTGCTTGTTGGAAAAGCTCATCAGGTTCCCGAATGCCTTTTAGGGAAGGAAACTGTCATCCTTACCTGGCCTGGTCTGCATGTGACTCCAGACCCACAGCAATGTGGTTGACTTTTAACTGCCCTCTGGGTAATCAGGGCTGGGCAATAAATGCTGCCTCGCCAGTGACGCCCTCGACGAGATTGAATCAAGAAAAAAAATTACGATTGCCTTTTCTAACTTCTCAGCCTTCAGTAATTGATTCTCCCAGTGCTAGAGAAGAAGTGGTGACTGTGGCTTATTCTATTCCCAAGGTTTAACATGATGCAACTGATGGTAAAGTTAATAAGCTTTATGAAAACATAAGTAAATATATATAATTAAATAAAAATAGCAAAGTCATTAATTAGAACTCGGCTACAACATGTAAGAGCTCCTGTGTTCCAGTATGGTCTGGTGCAAGCATGTTTGCTGTAAGCACTTAATGTTTGAGTAGCTTGTGTTTATGAGCTGGAGGCTGATCTAGGGATGCTGGGACACATCAGGAGGGGAGCAAGTTACCTGGATTCTTTGCACCAAGAGGCAGTCACAGCCCTTAAGTTTGTGTTTGTCTGATTTGGTCAGTCTTCAGGCGCAGGAGAGGTCGATGGTGGAGGTTCATTACGCTAATACTGGGGAAAGTAGGACTGTCCTGTGGTGAGTTATGGATTCAACTGGGCCTGTGTTCATGAGAGTTAAAAAAGATGAGGGGGGGATCTGATTGAAATATAGAAAGTTGGAACTGAGCCAGATGAACTCAATGCAGGGAAGCTATTTTCCCTGTTTGTGGTGCTGGGACCAGGGGTCACAGTCTCAGAATTTGGGGTAGATCAGTTAGGACTAGGATGAGGACAACATCTCGTCATTCAAGCAGAGTGAATCTGTGAAATTTTCAACCACAGAAGACCATGGGAGCCATCACTGAATGTATTCAAGAACAAGACAAGGTGGCTCGGTGGCTCACCACTGCTGCCTCACAGTGCCAGTGACCTGTTTTGATTCCACCCTTGGGTAACTATCCATGTGGAGTTTGTACATTCTCCCTGTGTCAGTGTGGGCTTCCACCAGGTGCTCCGGTTTCTTCCCACAGTCCAAAAATATGCAGGCCAAGTGGATAAGGCATGGTAAATGCATAGTTATGGAGCAAGGATGGAGGGGCCAGTCTTGGACACGATGCACTTCGAAGGGTCAGTGTCGACTTAATCAGCTGAAAACATTTTGCATTGTAGGGATTCTTTGATTTTGTGATAGATTTTTAGATGTTAAAAGATTCAATAAGTATACAGGAAAGTGGGAATATGATATCGAGATGTAAGATCGGCCATGATCTTATTGAATGGTGGACTTGGCTTGAAGGGCTGATTGGCTTATTCCTGCTTCTAGTTTCCATGTTCTTCTGTGACTGAATGAGGCTGATAGCGGAACTAGAATGCATGAGCTTTAGGGTGGATGTGCAAATTGACTATCGCACTGTGGTAAAAAACACACTTTCAAAGGGGCTTGATAAACGCAACCTAGTATAATCAGTGGGATTGACACTATTCTGTGCAGCAAAGAGTGAGAGTCTGTAACTGTGGAAGCCATTGCCACAGAAGACTGCGAAGGCTAAGTCATTGAGTGTATTTAAGACAGAGATAAATAGGTTTGTGGACTAGTAAGTGCATCAAGGGTTACGGGGAGAAGGCAGGAGAATGGGGTTCAGAAGTATGTCAGCCGTGCTTGAATGACAGAGCAGACTCAGTGTGCAGACTGGCCTAATTCTGCTCATATATCTTAGGGTCTTATTTGCTCAGACGGGAAAAGACCTTGCGGTGGGAGGTGGAGAATCCAGACATTGTAGGCAGGACAAAAAAGGAGTTTGTGAATAGTTGTAATGAGGAATTTGGCACCATGAAGCAGAGCCTTCAATGTCACAATCTCTGGATGCATAATGTGTTGGGCAGAAAGGCTTATTTCCATGCAGTGTGCCACCAAGATTCTAACTCCAGACAAACATATCCATCTTCTTTGCGCTCAATCTGACTCCTACGAGCAGGGAGCTTTCCCCCCATTCCCGTTAAAACCAGTTTTGCTCAGTTCCCTGGATGCCACATTTGGTCAAATGTGGCCTTGATGTCAAGAACAATCACTGTCGCCCTCACTCCCTCACCTCTTTTTTGTCCATTTTTGAACCAGGGCATCAATGAGGCCAGGAGCTGGGTGGCCCTGGTAGAAACCCAACTGAGTGTTAGTGAGTAGGTGATACCTTTATTTTCACCTACTGTAGTCCCAATCATGCAACTCTGTCAATTGCTGCCCCTGCCAAGCGCTGGAAGCCTCCCCAGCGTTATCCAGACAGCAGAAAATTTGTTTCAGGAAGACGAGGACATGCCCTGTCAAATTTCATGTGGATGTGCTGTTGCACATGCACAGAGCGTGATTAAAGGGAGTCAGCATGGCTTTGTGATGGGCGGGACATGCCTTACAAATCTGATTGAGTTCTTTGAGGAGGTGATGAGACAGGTTGACGAGGGGCGAGCAGTGGATGTGGTGTACATGGACATCAGCAAAGCATTTGATAAGGTTCCCCACGGCAGGCATTTTCATAAAGTCAGGAGGTATGGAAATCAGGGTGACTTGGCTGTCTGGATTCAGAATTGGTTGGCTGACAGGAGGCAGAGAGTGGTTGTAGATGGTAAATATTCTGCCTGGAGGTCAGTGCTCAGTGGTGACCCGCTGGGCTCTGTTCTTGGGCCTCTGCTGTTTGTAGTTTTTAGAAATGACTTGGATGTGGAGGTTGAGGGGTGGGTGAGTATGTTTGCTGCTGACACAAAGGTTGGAGGTGCCGTTGATAGTATTGAGGGCTATTGCAGGCTTCAGCGAGACATTGACAGTATGCAGAGGTGGGCTGAGAAATGGCAGATGGAGTTCAACCTGGATAAATGCGAGGTGATGCATTTTGGAAGGTCGAATTTAGATGCTGAATCTAGGATTAAAGGCAGATGCTCGGCAGTGTATAGGAACAGCGGAATCTTGGTGTTCAAGTGCATAGCTCCCTCAAAGTTGCCACACAAGTGGATAAGGTTGTTAAGAAAGCATATGGTGTTTTGGCTTTCATTAACAGGGGGATCGAGTTTAAGTGCCGCGAGGTTATGCTGCAGCTCTACAAAACCCTGGTGAGACCACACTGGAATATTGTGTCCAGTTCCGGTTGCCCTATTATAGGAAAGATGTGGAGGCTTTGGAGAGGGTGCAAAGGAGGTTTACCAGGTTGAGAAGGTTGACTGAGCTTGGACTTTGCTCTCTGGAGAGAAGGAGGAAGAGAGGTGACCTGCTCAAGGTATACAAGGTAATGAGAGGAATGGATAGAGTCGATAGCCAGAGACTTTTCCCCAGGGCAGGATTGACTGCCGCGAGGCATAGTTTTAAGGTGTTAGGAGGAAGGTATAGAGGAGATGTCAGAGGGAGGTTCTTCACCCAGAGAGTTGTGAGTGCATGGAATACTTTGCCAGTGGTAATGGTGGAAGCAGAGCCATTAGTGACATTTAAGCAACTGCTGGACATGCACATGAACAGCAGTGAATTGAGGTGAATGTAAATTAGGTTAGGTTATTTTTGGATTGGGATTATTCCACGGCACAACATGGTGGGCCGAAGGGCCTGTACTGTGCTATACTTTTCTATGTTCTATGTTGTGTGTAAGAGTCAGAAGCCCAGTTGTTAGTGGCTTGGCTCTTTAGCTCAGTAGCTACCCCTTAATTTTTTGATGGCCAAAAGTGGCTGGCAAAGCAGACTTGCAACTTGAAAGCATTATGACATTGGCCAGGATGTGAAGCATTGACCTACATGGTTTTTTGCAGATGTCTATTACTGCATCCATGTCTGTGAATGATTTGCGTAGCAGCCTTGAAGTTTTCACAGAGTCCTTCAGAACTTAGATGTGGACCTTGGCAACTTTAAAGAAGTCTAAAAAATATCAACACACATACATTTTGGCAATGACTGGTATGAACATCGATAGAGAGTGGATAGCCAGAGACTTTTTCCGAGGGTGAATGTAGCTCTTATGAGGAGGCATAGTTTAAAAGTAAGTGGAGGTAGATATCGGGTAAACGTGAGAAGTAGGTTCTTTACTCAGAGAGTGGCAGAAGCGTGGAATGCATTGCCAGAGAGGGGAGTGGAGTCAGCTTCATTAGGAGCATTTAAGCAGCTATTAGACAGGCATATGGATGATAGTATAAGGTAAGGGTGGAGGTTAGCTCGACGTTAGGTTGAGGGTAAAAGCTCAGCACAACACTGTGTGCTGAAGGGCCAGTCCTGTGCTGTACTGTTGTATGTTTGTATGCTCTATGAATCCATCAGTAATTGATCTGCAAGTAGCTGACAGTGTCTTTAAATAACTCTGGCAGAGGGGTTATTCATGTTCCTGGTGATCATACGTTCAGCAATGTGTCATTGAGGGACTTGAAGCATTGAGCTCTGATATCACAGTATTGGCAATATCTTGCCTCCTCGACATCCTTTCATCAGGTATTTGCTGCATGCAACATAGAATTGTCAGAATAGCATCCATGGCAACTTGCATTTGATGTGTGCTCATGAGTCATATATACCATTTCAGATCTCAAAACCCTTTGTGGCCCTGAAAAACCAGGCGGCGAGATTGCAGACTTTACACCAAGCATGATTATCTGAATCTTTTCTCTCCTACTATAAAGCTGACAGTGAGACTTCCGTGAGTTCCACTGTATTCACCAGATGCTGTTTGCCAGTTATGACATGAATTTCATGTAGCTTTTGACCACCTACATGAGGAATGGGTAACAAATGCTGGTCCTGTCAGTGATGTTCCCATCCTTGAAAATATGTGGAAATAAATTGAACCTAGTAGTTATCATTTCCTTTTACTGTGCCTTGTATTCTTCAGCAGATATTTATCCCCCTGTATTCATTGCAGAGTAGTTGAGAATGTGTTCCAATTGAAATGGTTTGTACTAACAGTTAGGAAAAATGTATCTAAAGATTTTTTTGAATGCAGGTGATTTAAACACCGTGCGTTTTTCTGCCTATCGGCCAGCAATGAAGATCCGCCGACTCCAGAAAGCGCTCTGTTGTGAGTACATTCACACATTGCAGAATTTGTAATCTCGTGCTGTGTTTTGTTGTGAGCTTCCTTGCTTGCCTGTTGTCAGATGTCATTGGTTACAATTAGCTTGGTTTTGCAGTTGTTGAGACATCAGTTCGGCATGACCTTACAACCTTCCACTCAAAGGACGTTTGTGTATAAAGTTGCTGAAAATGCAATCTGATAAGGGCAGCCAGGCATCTTAGACTAGAGTGAATGAGGAAAGCAACAGGATGTCTTCTTAACGATTGGGAAACAACCACATGAAGGACTGAGGAGGACAGTGAATTAAAAGAGGAATGGTTTGTTTCAAATCAGGTATAGCAAAAGAAATTAAGAGAACGTGAGGAAGGTTGAAATTGAAAAGGCAAGTAATGGTTTATGTTCATTGGAAACCATCAACAACAAAAGTACAATGAAGAAAGTATTTGAGAAAATACAGAAGATTTCTTCAAATGAAAGGGAGACACTGTCTTCATGATGCCAATAGCACGGAGTGCAACTTTGGCGTTTAACCACATCATCCCTTGGCCTGAAGTCACTGTACTATTTACCCATTTTATAACAGAAAAATACTTTAATGATGAGTGTCATGGAGAATTTCAGCCCAGAATATAACCATATTCTGAGCAATTGCCACAACAGCTTCTATGACATGACTTTATAAAACATCCCAAAGCATGTCATAGGAGCTTTATAGAGTAAAATTTGATACTGAGTACTGAAAGAGATCCGAAGGTAGATGATTAAAACCACATCAGAGGTAGATTTTAAGGACTGTTTTGAAGGAGGAAAGAACGATGCAGAGGTTCAGCAAGGTAATTCTATAAAGCTTAGGCTCCAAGAAGTTGAATGTAAAGCTGTCGATGATGGAACAGCACAAATTGTGTTGAGAGGCTGGAATTAAAGGCGTAAATGTGCCTAGAGGGGCTATGAGTTGGACATTGTCAGGGGATGTGCATGGGTGTTGCCAGGTCAGGGAGGGATTTGAAAGCCAGGACAGCAATGTGAAAACCAAGGCACTGCTTAACTGTGAGCCATTGTAGATCAGAGTGCGCAGAGAAAGATGGGTGAATGGAACTTGGTGCGTGTTAAGACAGAGTCAATGGACTTTTAAATGATGCCATGTTAAAGAAAAGGAGAACTTGGGAGGCCAACTTGATATTCATCAGAATGGTCATGTTCAGAGTTAATCAATGCGGTAGGATTTCAGAACTAACGGACTTACCTGGGGCCAAATGTTGTGGATGTGAAAATAAGTAGACTTTGTGACATCAGGCCTATGTGGCGGGAATTTAAACTCTGGGTCAAAATAACAAAGGGTACAACGAAAACCAGTAGCTAGCAAGCAGACGTCCTTTCAAGGACCAAAGATAATGGCTTCGTTCTGTACCAGATTTAATAGATGGAAACTGTCCGGTTCTGTAGAGACAGTGGAAGAAATGAATGAGGGGGTGGTGAGATAGACCTGGGCATTGCCACCATGTCTGTGGAAAGTGCAGTGCATTCACATGATATTGCTCTGGGGCAGTGTTCAGATGAGAAAAGGAGAGGGATTTTACTGATTTTGGCCAGACCTCGGTGATTCACACCCACGGCCATGCTGTCAAAGATTTGTGGAAGCCAGAAAAACTGAACTTGACTGTTTGCAGTAAATGTACAGCATTTCAGATGTCACTTGATCCTGCAGATTGACTCCCTAGAATCTGCTTGTCAAATGATTTATATGGCTAAAAGGTTCAAGTATGAGTTTGCGCTGTGGAACTCATCTCGCACCGAAACTGGCCAGTTGTTATATCAAGATTTGGAGAAAGTATTAGTTTTTTGAAGAATGTTCTGATACAGAGAGAGACTAATAGTTTCTTGAGAAATCGTGGGACATTGGCCAGGAAGTTAAACAGCAGTGGGGGGGAAAACAAACTTGACCTGAATCCTATGTTAAGTATATAATGGATTGGTTCGAGAGTGAGGATATCAAAAAATATTCCGATTTTTAAGATGAGACACTCGGGACAATTTGGGTAGGATGCACTTCTTGAAGGGACCAGAAAGGTACAGAATTATCCATTGGATGTGAAAAATTTGAAATGAAGACAAAACTTTTTGAGGCTGGGGTGGGGAAGAAATGAAGGTCCGATTTTGCTCATTCAACCTCTCCCATGACAAAATGCACTTGTATAAGATTGGTGACTATAAGATTGTTGACGGCACTTTAATGAAGAAAAATCAACATGGACATTTGTTCTGCTGTATATATAACATTAACATTGAATCTCTTGGCAAGGATAATGTGACAGGGCATTTGAAAAGCCAAGTTATTGTAATTTGAATTAAGAGATCAGGCTGTAGAACCTGAGATCAATCTCAGAATAAAATGTAACAACAGCGATAGATGAGGAACCTCTTCACTCACAGAGAGGTGAACTTTGTAATTCTGTACTCCAGAAAATGTGGCGCCTCAGCCAAGAAGTATGCTCAGAACGGGGATTGACATGCTGGGGTAGTCAGTGAAGCACTATTAATGTCACAGGATTAGTAATCCGGAGGCCTGGGACAATGCTGTAGAGTATAGGCTTAAATTCCACTGTAACAGCTGATGGAATTTGAATTCAGTTCAATATAATTTTGGGGGTAGGTGGGAATGTGGAGCTGACATTGCAGTCAAGTCAGCCACGACCTTCTTGAATGGTGAAGCAGGCTTGAGGGGGCCAGTTATCCAACACATGCTGAAATTGATATAATCATAAACAAAGCTGGTCTCAGTGATGGTTACACTGTCACTGTTAAACTATTCACCGTTATAAAAACTTGACTCATTCACTGATGTTCTTTAAGAAAGCAGCTCTGCCATTCTTATTTGATCTCACCTCCATATAACTCCAGATCCACAATAATGTGGTTGACACTTAACTGCACTCTGAAATATCAAACAATTTGGAGGAACTATGGATGGGCAGCAAATACTGTCCTTGCTATTCCTGCTCCTTGTTGCTATGACCGTACATGCTCTAACATATTAACCAATTTCCTCTTTGAATCCGTTTGAGGAGCAGTGTATATTTTGTATTGCTTGGTGATTCTCCAAGTATCTGATGGGTTTTGCAGAGTTCCTTCTACCTTCTAAATGTGAGCTCCTTCCAGTGTTTAACCTTTTAAGGTAGGCAATCGTTCTCAAACCTTTTTGATTGAATGCCTACCTATTAATAGCAATCACTAACCTATCTATTATTAATTGCATATTCATAATACAAAGGGCTACGTGTAAAGAAGTGTTCCAATCATCTTTTTAAAAAGCTCCTTCCTGACGCTTATCATGGAGATGAGATTAGATTCCCTACAGTGTGGAAACAGGCGCTTCAGCCTAAGAAGTCCACACCGGCCCTTGCAGCATCCCACCCAGACCCATCCCCCTATCACCGACACACCACCCTGAACACCATGGGAAATTTAGCATGCCCAATCCACCGAGTCAGCGCATCTTTGGACTGTGGAAGGAAACCGGAGCACCCGGAGGAAACCCACGCAGACACGGGGAGAATGTGCAAACTCCACACAGACAGTTACTTGAGGCTGGAATCGAACCCGGGTACTTGGTGCTGTGAGGCTGCAGTGCTAACCCGCTGAGCCACTGTGCTGCCCCGATGTGTGTATTTGCTTCTAACTGTGATATCTGTCAGTCGCTGGACTGGTGTTTGATACGGGCACTCATAATGTATATCCACTTGATCCAAATGCTCTTCTATTGTTAGCCTGATAAATCAAGAAAAGGGCTGGATCCTTTTGTATATTTTTCACATCACATATTCATGATTTACATATAGTTGAGAGTTTCAAACTGCAGTAATTAAACATTCATGACAGATAAAAGCATTCCAGAATTGTTTCGACTTGATGATAAATAGTGAATATCTGTTCTTGACTGCAGCTTTCCAGCCTATCAGTGCAGAAAGGCATTGCTTAGCAAGGTTGGATGAGGAATATTACTGTTCCAATTAGTTACATTTAATTTATCACCATTGAAGCTCGCGTTAGTTAGTATGCTTTTTTCCAATATATTTAATCTAAAGTTATGACAGATGATTTGGTTTGTAGATCTCCAATTACCTGTCTACTGTAGAACCCAGTTTTGAAACAATTGATATAAGGCACTTATTGTACTGTCACTGATGCTGTCATTATACTACCAGAGTATGGCTGTAATGCTGAATTACTTTAGCCTGCCTTCATGAAGCAGTGCAATCTTTCCTAGATAAGGATGAGGGGAAGGTGCACATAAAAGACTGATTGATTTATAAAATTGAGATTCATGGAATATATAGGTCACTATCAAATTTGGTTAAAAAAGATGGCTGAAGGACCGAAGCAGCAAGTTATGATAAATAGATTAGAAGATCGCTATTAGCAGTTTCCCAAGTATTAGGACACTGATTTTTGGAGATAGATACATGATTTGAATTTGGGAATATGGCATACAGAAGGCCCTTCAGCCAATCAAGTCTATGCAAACTTAACTGCACTAATCCCACTTTGCAGCACTTGGAGAATAACCTTTAATTTCATGTGCTCATCCCAGTACTTTTTTACAAGTTGTGAGCTCTCTTGTCTCAATGACCCTTCTGGGTAGTGCATTCCAGATTACCACCACCCTCTGGGTAAAAATATTTTTCCTCAAATCCCCTCTACATCTCCTGCCCTTCACCTCATAATTGTGTCTCCTTGTTATTGACCCTTCAACTAAGGATACAGCTGCTTGCTAACCTTGCCCCTCCTAATCTTCTGCACCTCAGTCACGTCCCTCCTCAGCCTTCTCTGCTCTAAAGACAACAAACTGAGCTTATCCAGCCAGTCTTCATAGCTGAAGTGCTCCGCCCCAGGCAATATCGGAGTGAATAATCTCTGCACCGTCTCCAATTCAATCACATCCTTCCAACAGTGTGGTGATGAGAACTGCATACAGTATTCCAACTTTGGCTTAACCAAAGTTCTATACAATTCCAACGTAACCTTCCAGCTGAAACCATCTGTGCCATGACTGATAAAGGCAAGTTCTGAGTCTGCATTCTGAATCATCGTGTTAACCTTTCCTGCCATCTTCAAGGATAATGGGAACTGCAGATGCTGGAGAATCCAAGATAATAAAATGTCAGGCTGGATGAGCACAGCAGGCCAAGCAGCATCTCAGGAGCACAAAAGCTGACGTTTCGGGCCTTGACCCTTCATCAGAGAGGGGGATGGGGTGAGGATTCTGGAATAAATAGGGAGAGAGGGGGAGGCGGACCGAAGATGGAGAGAAAAGAAGATAGGTGGAGAGGTAGTGAGGGGATAGGTCAGTCCAGGGAAGACAGACAGGCAAAGGAGGTGGGATGAGGTTAGTAGGTAGATGGGGGTGCGGCTTGGGGTGGGAGGAAGGGATGGGTGAGAGGAAGAACAGGTTAGGGAGGCAGAGATAGGTTGGACTGGTTTTGGGATGCAGTGGGTGGAGGGGAAGAGCTGGGCTGGTTGTGTGGTGCTGTGGGGGGAGGGGACGAACTGGGCTGGTTTAGGGATGCGGTGGGGGAAGGGGAGATTTTGAAACTGGTGAAGTCCACATTGATACCATTAGGCTGCAGGGTTCCCAGGTTCCCTCCTGCAGTGCCACAATGCACCTCCCAGTCGCAAACCATTTCCACTCCCCCTCCCATTCTTTAGATGACATGTCCATCATGGGCCTCCTGCAGTGCCACAATGATGCCACCCGTAGGTTGCAGGAACAGCAACTCATATTCCGCCTGGACTCTTTAATTTTACATCCTCAAAGACATTTAGCAGGGATAGCGTGGATTATAGAGTGAGTTGAGTAGATTGTTTCATTATTAATTCTTTACTAAATTTGATTTATATTACATTTTTAGACCACATCAGGTGACGATGTGTGTGATTTCACCAAGGTGCTGAAAAATAACTTCAGATCAAAGAAGTACTTTGCCAAACATCCTCGCTTGGGTTATTTACCACTACAAACAGTCCTAGAAGGTGAGAACCTTGAGATGTAAGTTTATTGATGTGAGATTTACGAATGTATCAATGCCCATTTGGGGGTTGACAAATATTGCAGCATTATTCATTCTGCAGCTTAGCAGGAGAGTGAGGTTGTCCATTTGCGCATACATCAGAAGTACACAATACAAAAACAAGGGGGGCTTAACTGATATCATTGATCCTCTCGCCTTGAAAGCAGTGTAGTTACTCAGAGTGCATCTGCTGTGGACTTGTTGATACTGTCACTAACGTGCAACCTTCCTTGATATCTTTCTCTGTCCTCCAGTTCTGTCTTTAAAAACTACAATCAATTGCCCTCTCCTCAAAAGAAAAGAACCTTTGGCTGAACGTAGAACAAAGAACAGTACAGGCCCTTCAGCCCGCAATGTTGTGCCGACCTATTATCCCACTCAGATCAAACTACCCTGCATACCCTTCATTTTACTATCCTTCATGTGCCTATCCAAGAGTCGCTTAAGAGTCTCTAAATGTATCTGACTCCACTCCCACTGCCAGCAGTGCATTCCACACACCCACCACTCTCTGTGTAAAGAACTTAGGTCTGACATCTCCCTTATTCCTTCCTCCAGTCACCTTAAAATTTCTCCCCCTCGTAATAGTCATTTCTGCTCTGGGAAAAAATCTCTGACTATCCACTCCAGCTATGCCTCTCATCATCTTGCATACCTCTACCAAGTCACCTATCATTCTTCTTTGCTCCAATGGAAAAAGTCCTCGCCCCCTCAATGTTTCATCATAAGACGTGCCGTCCATTCCATGCAGCATCCTGCTAAATCTCCGCTACACCCCCTCTAAAGCTTCCACATCCTCCCTATAATGAAGCGACCAAAACTGAAGGCAATATTCCAAGCGCTGCTCCATCCCCACGAACTAATGCTCTATTCCAAATGCCTTTCCTCTTGATGCTTTAAATTCCTTGCAGTCTTTCGTATAATTTCATATTTGAATTCACCTGAACAAATTTCACCTGCAGCCCTGACCCACTAACAGCGACTTGCCCTGCAGCCATGACCCGCTCACAGCGACTTGCCCCCTCTGTCCTGACCCGCTTGCAGCGACTTGCCCCCTCTGTCCTGACCCGCTTACAGCGACTTGCCCCTGCAGTCCTGACCCGCTCCCAGCGACATGCCCCTGCAGTCCTGACCCGCTCCCAGCAACATGCCCCTGCAGTCCTGACCCGCTCCCAGCGACATGCCCTTGCAGTCCTGACCCGCTCCCAGCGACATGCCCCTGCAGTCCTGACCCGCTCACAGCGACCTGCCCCTCCAGCCCTGACCCGCTCACAGCAGCATGACTCTGCAGTCCTGACCTGCTCCCAAGTCAGCGACTTCGATGTTGTGGCCATTTCAGAGACATGGATGGAGCAGGGTCAGGAATGGATGTTGCAGGTTCCAGGGTTTAGATCTTTCATTAAGGTAAGGGGAGGTGGTAAAAGAGGGGGAGGTGTGGCTTTGTTGGTGAAAAACAGATCAGAGTAAACCGGTTGATGTCGTGTATATGGATTTCAGCAAGGCGTTTGATAAGGTTCCCCACAGTAGGCTATTTTACAAAATGCAGAGGAATGGGATTTTGGGAGATATAGCAGTTTGGATCGGAAATTGGCTTGCTGAAAGAAGACAGAGGGCTGCAGTTGGTGGGAAATGTTCATCCTGGAGACCAGTTACTCGTGGTGTACCGCAAGGGGCGGTGTTGGGTCCACCGCTGTTTGTCATTTTTTTAAATGACCTGGATGAGGGCACAGAAGGATGGGTTAGTAAATTTGCAGACGACACTAAGGTCGGTGGAGTTGTGGATAGTGATGAAGGATGCTGTAGGTTGCAGAGAGACATAGATAAGCTGCAGAGCTGGGCTGAGAGGTGGCAAATGGTGTTTGATGCAGACAAGTGTGAGGTGATGCACTTTGGTAGGAGTAACCGAAAGGCAAAGTTCTGGGCTAATGGTAAGATTCTTTGTATTGTAGATGAGCAGAGAGATCTTGGTGTCCATGTACACAGATCCTTGAAAGTTGCCACCCAGGTTGACAGGGCTGTTAAGAAGGAATACAGTGTTTTACCTTTTATTGACAGAGGGATCGAGTTCCGGAACCAAGAGCTTATGGTGAAGCTGTACAAAACTCTGGTGCGGCCGCACTTGGAGTATTGTGTACAGTTCTGGTCGCTGCATTATAAGAAGGATGTGGAAGCTTTGGAAAGGGTGCAGATGAGATTTACTAGGATGTTGCCTGGTATGGAGGAAAGGCTGAGGGACCTGAGGATGTTTTCGTTAGAGAGAAGAAGGTTGAGAGGTGACAATTGAAACATATAAAATAATCAGAGGGTTAGATAGGGTGGATATGAGAGTGTTTTTCCTAGGATGGTGACGGCGAGCATGAGGGGGCACAGCTTTAAATTGAGGGGTGAAAGATATAGGACAGATGTCAGAGGTAGTTTCTTTACTCAGAGAGTAGAACATAGAACATAGAACAGTACAGCACAGAACAGGCCCTTCAGCCCACAATGTTGTGCCGACCATTGATCCTCATGGATGCACCCTCAAATTTCTGTGACCATATACATGTCCAGCAGTCTCTTAAATGACCCCAATGACCTTGCTTCCACAACTGCTGCTGGCAACGCATTCCATGCTCTCACAACTCTCTGCGTAAAGAACCTGCCTCTGACATCCCCTCTATACTTTCCACCAACCAGCTTAAAACTATGACCCCTCGTGCTAGCCATTTCTGCTCTGGGAAATAGTCTCTGGCTATCAACTCTATCTATGCCTCTCATTATCTTGTATACCTCAATTCGGTCCCCTCTCCTCCTCCTTTTCTCCAATGAAAAGAGACCGAGCTCAGTCAACCTCTCTTCATAAGATAAGCCCTCCAGTCCAGGCAGCATCCTGGTAAACCTCCTCTGAACCCTCTCCAAAGCATCCACATCTTTCCTATAATAGGGCGCCTAATAGTATATACTATAATAGTAGTAAGGGAATGGAATGCTTTGCATGCAACGGTAATAGATTTGCCAACTTCAGGTACATTTAAGTCATCATTGGATAAGCATATGGACGTACATGGAATAGTGTAGGTTAGATGGGTTTCAGATCGGTATGACAGGTCGTCACAACATCGAGGGCCAAAGGACCTGTGCTGTGCTGTAATGATCTATGTTCTATGACAGTATAACGGTGGCTGAAAGAACTTTTGAGGAGGACTCGTCTATTGAGGTGGTATGGACTGAGGTTGCCGAGGAAGGGTTATCGACTGAGTCAGTATGGATGGAAGTTAGGAACAGCAAGGGAGCAGCCACCTCACTGGGGGTGTTCTACAGACCCCCAAATCACAGTAGGGAGATCGAAGACCTCACTGGCCGGCCTATTGTTGAAAAGTGCAAACGTAGCAGGGTTGTTGTTATGAGTGACTTCAACTTTCCCAATGTAGATTGGAACCTCCTTCGTGCAGATGGTTTGGATGGAGCCGTTTTTGTCAGGTGTGTTCAGGAGGGTTTCCTTACTCAGTATGTGGACAGGCCGACGATGGGGGAGGCCATTTTGGATTTGGTGCTCGGCAATGAGCCAGGACAGGTGTCAGATCTCGTGGTGGGAGAACACTTTGGCGACAGTGACCACAACAGCCTGACATTTACCATAGCCATGGGAAGGGAAAGGAGCAGTTACCAGGGGAAGATATTTAACGGGGGAAAAGGAAACTATGACGCTATCAGACAGGAGTTGGGAAGTAGAGATTGGGACCAATTGTTACACAGAAAGGGCACAGCAGACATGTGGAGGCGGTTTAAGGAGCAGTGGTTGCGAGTGATGTATAAATTTGTTCCTCTGAGACAGGTAAGAAGGGGTAAGATTAAAGAACCTTGGATGACGGGTACAGAGGTGCTTCTTGTCAAAAAGCAAAAGGCAGCGTTCGTAAGGTGGAGGAAGCAAGGGTCCAGCACAGCTTTAGAGGATTACAGGCTTGCTCGGAAGGAGCTCCAAAGTGGCTGAGGAGGGCCAGAAGGGGGCAGGAAAAAGGCTTGGCAGGAAGGATTAGGGAGAACCCGAAGGCATTTTACTCATAGGTGAGGAATAAGAGAATGATCAGGGAGAAGGTAGGGCCGATCAGGGATAGCGTAGGGAACTTGTGCGTGGAGTCTGAGCAGATAGTGGAAGCCCTAAATGAGTTTTTTGCCTTGGTTTTCACTAAGGAAAGGGACGTTGTTGTGAATGAGAACTTTGAGGAGCAGGAAAACAGGCTTGAACAGATCAAGATTGAGGAAGTTGATGTGCTGGAATTTTGGCCGACATTAAGATTGATAAGTCCCCAGGACCAGATCAGATTTATCCTAGGTTGCTCCGGGAAGCGAGAAAGGAGGTTGCTAAGCCGCTGGCGAAGATCTTTGCTTGCTCATTCTCCATGGGAGTCGTATCGGAAGATTGGAAGGAGGCAAATGTTGTTCCTTTTTGCAAGAAAGGGAATAGGGAAATCCCTGAAAATTACAGACCAGTCAGTCGTCAGTCTTAGGTCTGTGGTCAACAAGATTTTGGAGAGATTTCTGAGGGATAGGATTGATGACTATTTGGAAAAGCCTAGCACGATTAAAGGGAGTCAGCATGGCTTTGTGAGGGGCAGGTCATGCCTTACAAATCTTATTGCATTCTTTGAGGAAGTCACGAGACAGGTTGACGAGGGTCGAGCAGTGGATGTGGTGTACATGGACTTCAGCGAGGTATTTGATCAGGTTCCCCATGGCAGGCTCATTAATAAAGCCAGGAGGTATGGGATACAGGGTGATTTGGCTGTCTGGATTCAGAATTGGTTGGCTGACAGGAGGCAGAGAGTGGTTGTAGATGGTAAGTATTCTGCCTGGAGGTCAGTGCTGAGTGGTGTCCCGCAAGGCTCTGTTCTTGGGCCTCTGCTGATTGTAGTTTGTATGAATGACTTGGACGAGGAGGTTGAGGGGTGGGTTAGTATGTTTGCTGATGACACAAAGGTTGGAGGTGCCGTTGATAGTATTGAGGGCGATTGCAGGCTTCAGCGAGACATTGACAGTATGCAGAGGTGGGCTGACAAATGGCAGATGGAGTTCAACCTGGATAAATGCGAAGTGATGCATTTTGGAAGGTTGAACTTAAATGCTGAATATAGGATTAAAGGCAGGATTCTCGGCGCTGTGGAGAAACAGTGGGATCTTGGTGTTCAAGTGCATAGCTCCCTCAAAGTTGCCACACAAGTGGATCAGGTTGTTAAGAAGGCATATGGTGTTTTGGCTTTCATTAACAGGGGGATCGAGTTTAAGAGCCGCGAGGTTATGCTGCAGCTGTACAAAACCCTGGTGAGACCACACTTGGATTATTGTGTCCAGTTCTGGTCGTCCTGTTATAGGAAAGATGTGGAGGCTTTGGAGAGGATGCAAAGGAGGCTTTCCAGGAGCTGCCTGGACTGGAGGGCTTGTCTTACGAGGAGAGGTTGACTGAGCTTGGACTTTGCTCTCTGGAGAGAAGGAGGAAGAGAGGTGACCTGATCACAAGATAATGAGAGGCATGGATAGAGTCGATAGGCAGAGACTTTTCCCCAGGCCAGGTTTGCCTGCCTCGAGGGGTCATAGTTTGAAGGTGGTCGGAGGAAGGTATAGAGGAGACGTCAGAGGGAGGTTCTTCACCCAGAGAGTTGTGAGCGCATGGAATAGTTTACCAGTGGTAGTCGTGGAAGCGGAGTCGGTAGTGACATTTAAGCAACTCCTGGACATGCACGTGGACAGCAGTGAATTGAGGGGAATGTAGGTTAGGTTATTTTATTTTTGGTTTAGGAATATTCCACGGCACAACATCGTGGGCTGAAGGGCCTGCACTATGCTGTGCTTTTCTATGTTCTATGTAGTTATAATCAGAGGCAGTATAGTTAGGGGAATGAACACTGTTCGTTGTGACTAGGATCGAGAGTCTCGAAAGTAGTGTTGCCTGCCTGGTGCCCAGGTTCAGGGTATTCCATCTCAGCAACAAAGGAACTTGAAGTGGGAGGAGTAGAAATCCAGCTATCGTGGTACACACATGTACCATTGATATGGAAGAAAGAGGAAAGAGGTTCTGCTGAGGGATTATGAGCACTGAGGTGAGAAAGCAGAACCCGAAAGGTTATAATCTCTGGATTCTTATCTGAGCAATTTGGCACGGTGTGAACAAAATTAAAGATGTAAATGCATTGTTCAAATGGTGGCATGGCAGAAATGTGTTTGAATTCATGGGACATTGGCATCGCTTTGGGGAAGGAGGAAGTTGTTCCGGTGGTACAGACTCGACCAGAATCATTTTGGGACAAGTGTCCTGGCAAAAGACATAGCTAGGTCTCGGGGTAGGGCATTAAAGTAAAAAGTGTGGAGTGGGTGAGTTCAGTTGCATGGAAAATTATGGAAAAAGTTAGAAGCTGGTAAGTGCTCAGCAAAGTTTCCAGAGCAAGTAATAGGACAAAAAGTATGGAAATGGTCAGGAGTCTCCTTTCAGGTGCAGCAAACAAGAAGAGTGTCCACCCTGGAAATGCCAGACTGAAGGTCTTGTATTTAATTGCAGGGAGTGTATGAAACAAAGTGAATGAGTTTGTGGTGCCGATTGAAATTGACAGATACATTGTTCTGGGTGTCACAGAGAGGTGGTTGTTAGGGGATACGTTTTGGCAACTAAATATCCAATGATACATGCCCTCTAGAAAGAACAGGCGAATGGACAGAGATGTCAGGGTTGGCTTGTCAGTAAGAAATGAGGTAGCGCTGAAGGAACCACAGCTCTTGAGCTTGTTTATTAATGACTTGGAGGAAAGAGGTGAATGTGCTGTGGCTAAATTAGTAGATGACTCAAAAATATTAGAAAGACAAGGCATGACACAGAAACAGAGATTTACCAGGATGTTACTTGGATTGGAATGTATGAGGTATAAGGAGGCTTTGGTGGAAATGTTGTATAATAATAAATGCAATGAGACCAACCATGATTTCACCGAATGGTGGAGGAAATTCAATGTGCCAAATGACATTTTTAGTGAGTCTTGTTGTTTGACAATGCATTGGTAAAGGTGTTTTTTTTTCTCTCTTGGATGAGATGTAAAAATGAAATGTGCACCCTTCCTTTTGATCTGGAAATAAATAATTGTTCTGAACGATTTCCATTGACTGGTAGCAATCTGACAAGCATGACGATGTAAAGAGATTCTTCGCTTCTTTTTAATTGTAAAGTTATACTTTGGAATTAATTAAGCATATATTAAATTCATCACTGCATCTCCAAAAGTGCTCTTGTATGATAACAACATTTGAAAGAACACTCTTCAATGGTGGTGATTTTCAGTTGCCATAACACACGTGAAATTACATTGTTGGCCAATCTGTCCATGATTATTTCATTATCTTACGTTTCAAACAGACAAGGAAATATTGGTGATGCAATGAAGAACTTGATGATAAAATATAATTGCTGTTAGAGTTTCCTCTTGCAAGAAATATTCGCAACAAATTGACTGGTCAAGGAAATGGGACACTGACTGAGTACTTTGAATGTTGAAGTGATTCCTAAAATGAAAATTATGACCTTGATGATTACTCTTGCATGCAGATTTGAAGAGAATATTTTAAAATATCCTCTAGGTTAGTGGTTCAGGCATAAAAGTGTCACATGTATATTTATGTATATACATGTACATGTGTAATCTGAAAAGAAAATGAATATAAATCACTTGTTACAAGGTGAGAATGAGCTATTCAGATAGTCAGAACTGCCAATGTTCGTGTCTGAGATAACACATTGTAGAGCTGGAGGAACACAACAGGGCAGGCAGCATCAGAAGCTCAAGAAAGTTGAGGGTTTGGGTTAGGACCCTTCCTCCAAAATGGAGGGTGGAAGGGAGCTCAGAAACAAATAGCGTGGAGAGGGAGGAGGTGCTGGGGAAGGTAGGTGGGATGGCGATAAGTGAGTACGATCCAGATTGGAACAGATTTCCCCCAGCAGGTATTGAATACAAATTCCAAATCACTGTCAAAATCTTGGTGACTGTGAACATTCATGTTTTTTGTCTGTGTGTTTCAGTAATTGCATGACAGTTTGAATGGTTCGGTGAGCGTGAGGAACCTATGGACTCTCACACACCAAGATGGAATTTAGTTCGAAGAGTGACTCCTCTTCAAAGTACTTACTTGCTTTTAAAATATTGACCATTTCTGCTGTCTAGTTGAACAAATTTAGCTTAATACTGCTTCAATAGGAATGAGTGTTTAATAGGAACATATTTGTGAAACTTAGAGTTCCTCAAGTTTTAGCATAAACTGGTGGAGACTTTCCGTGCTTGCAAAAAGGCTCACCTCTCCAATAATACCGAAGGAAAATTGGAGTTTAAAAGTACACCCCCTCCACCCTCCTCCTCCTCCTCCCACCTCCCTCCTCCTCCTTTTCCCTCCACCTCCCTCCTCCTCCTTTTCCCTCCACCCTCCTCCTCCTCCCCCACCCTCCTCCTCCTCTTCTCCCACCCTCCTCCTTCTTTACCCCCCACCCCCTGCTCCTTTCCTCCCCCACCCCCTGCTCCTTTCCTCCCCCACCCCCTGCTCCTTTCCTCCCCCACCCCCTGCTCCTTTCCTCCCCCACCCCCTGCTCCTTTCCACCCCCACCCCCTGCTCCTTTCCACCCCCACCCCCTGCTCCTTTCCTCCCCGACCCCCTGCTCCTTTGCTCCCCCGCCCCTTTCCCCCCGCCCCTTTCCCCCCGCCCCTTTCCCCCCGCCCCTTTCCCCCCCGCCCCTTTCCCCCCCGCCCCTCCCCCCCGCCCCTTCCCCCGCCCCTTCCCCCGCCCCTTCCCCCGCCCCTTCCCCCGCCCCTTCCCCCCGCCCCTTCCCCCCGCCCGTTCCCCCCGCCCGTTCCCCCCCGCCCGTTCCCCCCGCCCGTTCCCCCCCGCCCGTTCCCCCCCGCCCCTTCCCCCCGCCCCTTCCCCCCCGCCCCTTCCCCCACGCCCCTTCCCCCCCGCCCCTTCCCCCCGCCCCTTCCCCCCGCCCCTTCCCCCCGCCCCTTCCCCCCGCCCCTTCCCCCCGCCCCTTCCCCCCGCCCCTTCGCCCCCGCCCCTTCCCCCCGCCCCTTCGCCCCCGCCCCTTCCCCCCGCCCCTTCCCCCCGCCCCTTCCCCCCGCCCCTTTCGCCCCCGCCCCTTTCGCCCCCGCCCCTTTCGCCCCCGCCCCTTTCCCCTTTCCCCCCGCCCCCTTTCCCCCCGCCCCCTTTCCCCCCGCCCCCTTTCCCCCCGCCCCCTTTCCCCCCGCCCCCTTTCCCCCCGCCCCTTTTCCCCCCACCCCCTTTCCCCCCCACCCCCTCCTCCATTCCCCCCCAGCCCCGTCCTCCTTTCCCCCCAGCCACCTCCTCCTTCCCCCCCCACCCTCCTCCTTCTTTCCCCCGCCACCCTCCTCCCCCTCTCTCGCACCCTCCCGCTCTCTCGCACCCTCCCGCTCTCTCGCACCCTCCCGCTCTCTCGCACCCTCCCGCTCTCTCGCACCCTCCCCCTCTCTCGAACCCTCCCCCTCTCTCGAACCCTCCCCCTCTCTCGCACCCTCACCCTCTCTCGAACCCTCCCCCTCTCTCGAACCCTCCCCCTCTCTCGCACCCTCATGCTCTCTCGCACCCTCCCCCTCTCTCGAACCCTCCCCCTCTCTCGAACCCTCCCCCTCTCTCGCACCCTCATGCTCTCTCGCACCCTCCCCCTCTCTCGCACCCTCCCCCTCTCTCGCACCCTCCCCCTCTCTCGCACCCTCCCCCTCTCTCGCACCCTCCCCCTCTCTCGCACCCTCCCCCTCTCTCGAACCCTCCCCCTCTCTCGAACCCTCCCCCTCTCTCGCATCCTCATGCTCTCTCGCACCCTCATGCTCTCTCGCACCCTCCCCCTCTCTCGCACCCTCCCCCTCTCTCGCACCCTCCCCCTCTCTCGCACCCTCCCCCTCTCTCGCACCCTCCCGCTCTCTCGCACCCTCCCGCTCTCTCGCACCCTCCCACAGGCAGGCAGAGACAGGGAGACTGGCAGGCAGAGGCTGGCAGAGACAGTCAGGCACAAGCAGGCGGACAGTCAGTCAGACGGGCAGAGACAGTCAGGCACAGGCAGGCAGACAGACAGACAGGCAGAGACAGGCAGGCAGAGACAGGCAGACAGGCAGACAGGCAGGCAGAGACAGGCAGACCGGCAAAGGTAGGCAGAGACAGGCAGGCAGACAGAAACAGACGGAGGCAAGCAGGTGGAGACAGACAGAGGCCAGCAGAGACAGTCAGACACAAGCAGGCAGACAAACAGACAGAGACAGTCAGGCAGGCAGAGACAGACAAACCGGCAGAGACAGTCAGACAGAGACAGGCAGGCAGACAGAAGCAGACGGAGGCAGGCAGACAGACACACAGAGACAGGCAGATAGACAGAGACAGGCAGATAGACAGAGACAGGCAGATAGACAGAGACAGGCAGTCAGACACAGGCAGACTGTCAGACAGATACAGGAAGACAGAGACAGATGCAGGCAGAGACAGATGCAGGCAGAGACAGATGCAGGCAGAGACAGATGGAGGCAGAGGCAGATGGAGGCAGAGGCAGATGCAGGCAGAGGCAGATGCAGGCAGAGGCAGATGCAGGCAGAGACAGAATCAGGCAGAGACAGATGCAGGCAGAGACAGTCAGGCAGAGACAGATGCAGCTAGAGACAGATGCAGCTAGAGACAGATGCAGACAGAGACATGCAGGCAGAGGCAGATGCAGGCAGAGGCAGATGCAGGCAGAGGCAGATGCAGACAGAGGCAGACAGGCAGAGACAGTCAGGCAGACAGAGACCTTTTTAAAATTAACAAGAATATGTGATTAACACACTTAATAGCTGCGACCGAGTGTGATTTAAAAGAATGCTGATTACCAGAAGTTAAATAGGGGTTGTAAGATCCACTATTTGAAACGATTAAAGAGCCAATTCGATTGTACTTTGGATTTGGGTGCAATGAGAATGCACGTCGGTTGAAAGAGACTGATGTTTTAGTTTAAACTGTTCTGAGTCCTGCTTCATAAATATAAAGGAGGGCTTCATAACTTATAAAGCTGCTGTTCCTCCACCATTGTTCTGCAGAAATTACTGAATCAAACGACAGAGTATGACCAGCATCATAAGATAGGAGTAGAAGTAAGGCCATTCGGCCAATCAAGTCCACTCCGCCATTTAAATCATGGCTGATGGGCATTTCAACACCACTTCCCTCAACTCTCCCTGTAGCCCTTGACTCCTTTGGAGATCAAGAATTTGTTGATCTCTGCCTGGAAGGCATCCAACGTCCCGGCCTCCACTGCACTCTGCGGCAATGTATTCACAAGCCCACCACTCTCTGGATGAAGACGTGTCATCTCATTTCAGTTTTAAATTTACCCCCTCTAATTTTAAGGCTGTGCCCACGGGTCCTAGTCTCCCCGCCTAACGGAAACAACTTCCTAGCGTCCACCCCTTCTAAACCATACATTATCACTGACGGTTCCCTAGTTAGATTTGACATATTGCATTTAGAACATAGAACATAGAACATAGAACAGTACAGCACAGAACAGGCCCTTCAGCCCACAATGTTGTGCCGACCATTGATCCTCATGGATGCACCCTCAAATTTCTGTGACCATATGCATGTCCAGCAGTCTCTTAAATGACCCCAATGACCTTGCTTCCACAACTGCTGCTGGCAACGCATTCCATGCTCTCACAACTCTCTGCGTAAAGAACCTGCCTCTGACATCCCCTCTATACTTTCCACCAACCAGCTTAAAACTATGACCCCTCGTGCTAGCCATTTCTGCCCTGGGAAATAGTCTCTGGCTATCGACTCTATCTATGCCTCTCATTATCTTGTATACCTCAATTAGGTCCCCTCTCCTCCTCCTTTTCTCCAATGAAAAGAGACCGAGCTCAGTCAACCTCTCTTCATAAGATAAGCCCTCCAGTCCAGGCAGCATCCTGGTAAACCTCCTCTGAACCCTCTCCAAAGCATCCACATCTTTCCTATAATAGGGCGCCCAGAACTGGACGCAGTATTCCAAGTGCGGTCTAACCAAAGTTTTATAGAGCTGCAACAAGATCTCACGACTCTTAAACTCAATCCCCCTGTTAATGAAAGCCAAAACACCATATGCTTTCTTAACAACCCTGTCCACTTGGGTGGCCATTTTAAGGGATCTATGTATCTGCACACCAAGATCCCTCTGTTCCTCCACGCTGCCAAGAATCCTATCCTTAATCCTGTACTCAGCTTTCAAATTCGACCTTCCAAAATGCATCACCTCGCATTTATCCAGGTTGAACTCCATCTGCCACCTCTCAGCCCATCTCTGCATCCTGTCAATGTCCCGCTGCAGCCTACAACAGCCCTCTACACTGTCAACGACACCTCCGACCTTTGTGTCGTCTGCAAACTTGCTGACCCATCCTTCAATTCCCTCGTCCAAGTCATTAATAAAAATTACAAACAGTAGAGGCCCAAGGACAGAGCCCTGTGGAACCCCACTTGAGAAGGAAATGGCCTGTTTCCATCATTCCAGAGCACTTTTCTTCATCATTGTATTTATTTGTCGGCCCAATAAAGGAATTAATTTTATTTGATAGCTCAATAAGTTGAAACTGTAATCGAAGTTAGTTTTCTTCCTCCTTTGTAGTGGATCTGTTGGAGTTGCACACAGCACAACACGTCTTTGATCGACACAAATTGACACAAAACGAGCAACTTCTAAATGTAACTGAAGTAATCAACTGTTTAATGTCCATTTATGATGGTTTGGAACAAAATCACAAAGACTAGGTCCATGTGTCACTCTGTGTCAACATGTGTCTGAACTGGCTGCTGAACGTCTTTGATACGTATGTATGATTTACACTTGAATGTAGTATGTTTAGATTGTCCTAAGGTGCATTAAACTGCATCCTACATTTTGGATTTTGATCAGTTAAGTAAATGTGAAGATTGTCAACTGATTAAAATCACTCCTAGTATTGTTGACATAAGGTTTCAGTATGTTCTAATTTCATTTCAGTGCAAGTGATAAAGTAGTTGAAAGTTTTAGCGACTTTTGTTTTAAATCATAAAATTGAAACTGATATAGAACATAGAACGTAGAACAGTACAGCACAGAACAGGCCCTTCAGCCCACGATGTTGTGCCGACCATATACTTTTGATTCCATTTGGTCAGATCTGTACAGGATCATGGAGACATCTTGACACTCTGATTGTAATGCTCTTCACGGTGACAAATGTTAGTGCTGGAGAAAGACGTGTATAAAGTACACAATATGAACATCATCCAGTTAATGTCAAGGAATAAACAGCCAGATGCAGAATAAGTTTTTATGTGACCCTCAATCTCGTAGAGTCATACAGCATAGAAACACCATGTCTATGCCTCCCAACAAACACCAAACTACACTAATCTCATTTATCTACACTTGGTCCATAGCCTACTTTGACCTAGCATTTTAAATGCTCATCCCAGATGCTTTTTAAATGTTGAGAATACCTGCCTCAACTACCCTCTCAGGCAGCGTGCTCCATATGTCCACTTTGCTGATGAAAAAGCTTTTCCTCAGACTTCCTCCAAAGCATTTAATCCTCACCTTAAACTTGTGCCATCTGGTCTTAGACACATGTGCCATGGGGAAAGGATTCTCACAATGTATTCTGCCAGGGCCTGTCATAATTTTTTCTGCCTCAATCAGATCCCAACCCCCACCTCAGCTTCCTCTGCTACAAGAAACACAAATCCAGCATACCAGTCTATCTCGTAACTGAGACTTTTTAATCTAGCCAGTATCTTGAAGAGCATTAACTTTGCCATTGTGGTATTTTCCAGACTAATTGTCGTTCAGCTTATCTCAGTCAGATTGTTTAGTCAACTCCATTTCGGAATAATGTGATGCACTTCACTTGGAAATGTATTAAGACTGTGACAGTATATTGGGGAATCCTTGCAAGCGGAGAGATTTTTATTTTCTTTCAGTCCAAGCTGGATATAATTCTAGGATTTGGAGATGAACGTCCAGGGTTAAACCTCCGGTGTCCTTCTATCCACCCCAAATCACCTCCAATTTTCCATTTATATAAAATTGAGCTTTGTTTGCATGAGGTGTGTTCCAATATTAAATCGTTATTGCGACTGTAAATTTTGACATTCTTCATTAGGTACGTACCCTTCATATTGATAGCGGCTCAAGGTGCTTCAGGGTGTCAAAACCAAAATGTTGCATTTTCCAGTGAAATTGTAGACATTGAGCTGAAATTCTCACGAGGGAGCACTGAACGGCATGCATTATTTCTGAGTACCGCCCTCATTAATACTTATTCCATTTTTGTACCTGCCAGACAGAAACTAGACGCTCAGAATTAGCGAAATGAAATTCTGAGTGGGTGTGTGATGCTTGCACATTGCTCAATGCTCCACTGGACCTCCAGCTTGGGCAGTAGTCACCAGCATCTGCAGCCACACCCATCAGTAGCACCCCATGTCCACAGTTTTGACATGTGGCATGTTCCAGCCTCAGCACATCATGGCACATCTCAGATCTGCTTTCAGTACTCTTCTGTACTTCATTGCTGCATTTTGGATTGCAGCAGCCCCCCTCATTGCAGTGCTACTGCCAGGGCACTTTTATATGCAGGGACAGGCACCCATTCGTGTATTGGGTCACGTTACACATCAGGACACCTTGCTTGAGCTCTCCACTCTCATTTTGTCCCTGCATGAATGCTAACAGCTCCTCTGCCTTGTCTTCATTTGCTTTGTCTTTTTATGGGTTGCCCCCTCCGCCACATCTCTCAGACTCATAACACTAGTATGTTGATTAACCTTTTGGCATCGAGACAAAGCCAGACAGCTTGTCATGTTTGTCAACAGTCATCAATCAAAGGAGTGGGTGTGTTGCCGTTCAGCACCGTGATATGTTGATCTCACACCTGCAGCATGTGCCAGCTGCAGAAGCACAGAACGCGTTGCATTGTCTCCAACCACATGGTCGTTCTTCAGGTTCTGAGGGGAATGGTCTGTAGTCAAGGGAGGCAGTTCCAGGCAGCAGATCGAGGTAACTCCAGGGCATTGTCTGATATCACTCGAGGGGCTTGGATGCAATCAGTTGGCTGCTCAGTATGATCATGGTCAGGACACTGCCCTCATAGGTTGTGAGAAGTCAAACGTTAGACACCTCACTACCTGTGTTGGCTCTTTCTGCCCTACGGTGGGCTGTTTTTCCTGGAATGAAACAAAGGGAGTGATTGAGTGAGATGAAATGAGCTGGTGCATTTGTTAGTGCTCATGTATGTTTGGGAAGGGAGGTGAGGTCTCCTGGGTGAGAGCAAGAGGCACAGAGAACATAGAGGATTAATAGCCTTGGGCCCTCAAGTAGGCGAGAGCAAGTGAAGACAGACATTGAATGCTTTGGTGAGAATGGTATTACATGAGCTGTGCTGAAGGGTGGTGCAGAATTAGAGAGAGTGTGAACGTGAGGTAGCACAGACCAATGATACCAGTCACGGTTGGACGTAGAGCAGTTTTTCCGCCGTCTTCGCCTCCATGCCTACTTCTTCAACCGGGAACCTAACCCTCCTTCCACTGACCCCTTCACCCGCTTCCAACACAAGTCCTCCTCCTGGACACCACCCCCAGGCCTCCTACCCTCCCTCGACCTCTTCATCTCCAACTGCCATCGAGACGTTAACTGCCTCAACCTCTCCACCCCTCTCACCCACTCCAACCTCTCCCCCGCAGAACGGGCAGCCCTCCGCTCCCTCCGCTCCAACCCCAACCTCACCATCAAACCCGCAGACAAGGGTGGCGCAGTGGTAGTATGGCGCACTGACCTCTACATCGCCGAGGCCAGACGCCAACTCTCCGACACCACCTCCTACCGCCCCCTCGATCATGACCCCACACCCACATGACCAAACCATCATCTCCAACACCATTCACGACCTCATCACCTCAGGGGACCTCCCACCCACATCCTCCAACCTCATTGTTCCCCAACCCCGCACGGCCCGTTTCTATCTCCTTCCCAAAATCCACAAACCTGCCTGCCCTGGTCGACCCATCGTCTCAGCATGTTCCTGCCCCACCGAACTCATCTCCACCTATCTGGACTCCATTTTCTCCCCTTTGGTCCAGGAACTCCCCACCTACGTCCGTGACACCACCCACGCCCTCCACCTCCTCCAGGACTTCCAATTCCCTGGCCCCCAACACCTCATATTCACCATGGACGTCCAGTCCCTGTACACCTGCATTCCGCATGCAGATGGCATCAAAGCCCTCTGCTTCTTCCTGTCCCGCAGGCCCGACCAGTCCCCCTCCACCGACGCTCTCATCCGCCTAGCTGAACTCGTCCTCACCCTCAACAACTTCTCTTTTGACTCCTCCCACTTCCTACAGACTAAGGGGGTGGCCATGGGCACCCGCATGGGCCCCAGCTATGCCTGCCTCTTTGTAGGTTACGTGGAACAGTCCCTCTTCCGTACCTACACAGGCCCCAAACCGCACCTCTTCCTCCGGTACATTGATGACTGTATCGGCGCCGCCTCTTGCTCCCCAGAGGAGCTCGAACAGTTCATCCACTTCACCAACACCTTCCACCGCAACCTTCAGTTCACCTGGGCCATCTCCAGCACATCCCTCACCTTCCTGGACCTCTGTCTCCATCTCAGGCAACCAGCTTGTAACTGATGTCCGTTTCAAGCCCACCGACTCCCACAGCTACCTAGAATACACCTCCTCCCACCCACCCTCCTGCAAAAATTCCATTCCCTATTCTCAATTCCTCCGCCTCCGCCGCATCTGCTCCCACGATAAGACATTCCACTCCCGCACATCCCAGATGTCCAAGTTCTTCTAGGACAGCAACTTTCCCCCCACAGTGATCGAGAACGCCCTTGACCGCGTCTCCCGTATTTCCCGCAGCACATCCCTCACACTCCGCCCCCGCCACAACCGCCCTAAGAGGATCCCCCTCGTTCTCACACACCACCCTCCCAACCTCCGGATACAACGCATCATCCTCCGACACTTTCGCCATTTACAATCCGACCGCACCACCCAAGACATTTTTCCATCCCCACCCCTGTCTGCTTTCCGGAGAGACCACTCTCTCCGTGACTCCCTTGTTCGCTCCACACTGCCCTCCAACCCCACCACACCCGGCCCCTTCCCCTGCAACCGCAGGAAATGCTACACTTGCCCCCACACCTCCTCCCTCACCCCTATCCCAGGCCCCAAGATGACATTCCACATCAAGCAGAGGTTCACCTGCACATCTGCCAATGTGATATACTGCATCCACTGTACCCGGTGCGGCTCCCTCTACATTGGGGAAACCAAGCGGAGGCTTGGAGACCGCTTTGCAGAACACCTCCGCTCAGTTCGGAACAAACAACTGCACCTCCCAGTCGCAAACCATTTCCACTCCCCCTCCCATTCTCTAGATGACATGTCCATCATGGGCCTCCTGCACTGCCACAATGATGCCACCCGAAGGTTGCAGGAACAGCAACTCATATTCTGCCTGGCAACCCTGCAGCCTAATGGTATCAATGTGGACTTCACCAGTTTCAAAATCTCCCCTTCCCCTACTGCATCCCTAAACCAGCCCAGTTCGTCCCCTCCCCCCACTGCACCACACAACCAGCCCAGCTCTTGCCCCCCACCCACTGCATCCCAAAACCAGTCCAACCTGTCTCTGCCTCCCTGACCAGTTCTTCCTCTCACCCATCCCTTCCTCCCACCCCAAGCCGCACCCCCATCTACCTACTAATCTCATCCCACCTCCTTGACCTGTCCGTCTTCCCTGGACTGACCTATCCCCTCCCTACCTCCCCACCTATACTCTCTCCACCTACCTTCTTTACTCTCCATCTTCGGTCCGCCTCCCCCTCCCTCCCTTTTTATTCCAGTTCCCTCTCCCCATACCCCTCTCCGATGAAGGGTCTAGGCCCAAAATGTCAGCTTTTGTGCTCCTGAGATGCTGCTTGGCCTGCTGTGTTCATCCAGCCTCACATTTTATTATCTTGGAATTCTCCAGCATCTGCAGTTCCCATTACCTCCAATGAGGCTCCTCTTCTGTTGGAGCAGAGGCAGATCTTGCAGCACTGCTGTATGGCTCTTTTGGTGGTTGAGACTGCATTGACACTGGACAGACTCAGATGAGTCTGGCCGAGTCTTGTGTCGTGGCCTCCTGTGCTTGTCTTTGGGAAAGAGGACAGTCCTCCACTGCACCAATCCATCCACCAGGATTTCCAGGTCTCCAACTGTAAAGTAAGGTGCTAATTTCCCCTTTCCTGCCCTGTCTGGGACAAATGCTATGAACTGTATAAGGCAGTTCTGGATTCTGGGCATTTAACTGGTTCACAATAGCCTTTAAACATGGCACTAGTGCCAGTAATACCGGGATGTTTCAGTGGTGGCAAACACTTGCAGTTATGATGAGTGGAAAACTAACGAGCCTCAGCTGAGAGAGGCACAACAGGAGCACTGTTGCTGGTTATTGAAAAGGTTTGCAACAACAGAGTGAGAAAATTTGTTAGGTGTTTTGGAGAGATACTGTCCTTGCAGTGCAATAAAAATAACACTGAACTGATTCACTCCAGTGTTTTGGACCTTCAGATTTCAGAACAGAATTAGACCATTCAGCCCATTGAGTGGGATCTATCATTCTCAACCTCCTGTGTCCTTACTAAGCAAGAACATGTCTATCTATGCCTGAAATCAACTCTGACTTGGCTTCCACAGCTTTCTGCATCAATGAGTTCCACAGATTCACAACTTTCTGACTGAAGAAATTCTTCCTCAACTCCATCCTGAAGGGTGGTCCCTTTGACTCTGAGGCTGTGCCCTCAGGTCCTGGTCTCTCCTACTTGTGGAAACATCATCTCCATGTCCACTCTATCCAGGCCTGAATTACCTTCAGTGTGACCCCCTTCATCCTTCTGAACTCCATCAAGTACAGGCCCAGAGTTCTCAGCCACTCCTCACTTCATCCCCAGGATAATGTTTGAGAACCTCATCTAGACCCTGACAAAGGCCAGCACATCCTTCCTTAGATAGATGGCCAAAAACTGCTCTTAATATTCCAAATGCAATATGACCAGAGCCTTACACAGCCTCAGCAATACATCTCTGCTCTTGTATTTTTGCCGTCTTGAAATGAATGCTGACATTGCATTTGCCTTCCCAACTGCCAACTGAAACTGCATGTTAAAAGAATCCTGAATTGGGTCATCTTTGTGCTTCAGATTTCTGAAGCCTTTCCCAATTTAGAACATAGTCTATGCCTGTACTTCCACTTCTCCACAGACTCTCTGTGACCTCCCCACTTCCTCAACACTACTTGCCTCTCCACCTATCATAGAACATAGAACACAGAAAATAGAACAGTACAGCACAGAACAGGCCCTTCAGCCCACGATGTTGTGCCGACCATTGATCCTCATGTATGCACCCTCAAATTTCTGTGACCATATGCATGTCCAGCAGTCTCTTAAATGACCCCAATGACCTTGCTTCCACAACTGCTGCTGGCAACACATTCCATGTCCTCACAACTCTGTGTAAAGAACCCACCTCTGACATCCCCTCTCTACTTTCCTCCAACCAGCTTAAAACTATGGCCCCTCGTGTTAACCTTTTCTGCCCTGGAAAATAGTCTCTGGCTATCAACGCTATCTATGCCTCTCATTATCTTGTATACCTCAATTAGGTCCCCTCTCCTCCTCCTTTTCTCCAATGAAAAGAGACCGAGCTCAGTCAACCTCTCTTCATAAGATTAGCCCTCCAGTCCAGGCAGCATCCTGGTAAACCTCTTCTGAACCCTCTCCAAAGCATCCACATCTTTCCTATAATAGGGCGACCATAACTGGACGCAGCATTCGAAGTGCGGTCTAACCAAAGTTTTATAGAGCTGCAACAAGATCTCACGACTCTTAAACTCAATCCCCCTGTTAATGAAAGCCAAAACACCATATGCTTTCTTAACAACCCTGTCCACTTGGGTGGCCATTTTAAGGGATCTCTGTATCTGCACATCAAGATCCCTCTGTTCCTCCACACTGCCAAGAATCCTATCCCTAATCCTGTACTCATCTTTCAAATTCGATCTTCCAAAATGCATCACCTTGCATTTATCCAGGTTGAACTCCATCTGCCACCTCTCAGCCCATCTCTGCATCCTGTCAATGTCCCGCTGCAGCCTACAACAGCCCTCTACACTGTCAACGACACCTCCGACCTTTGTGTCGTCTGCAAACTTGCTGACCCATCCTTCAATCCCCTCATCCAAGTCATGAATAAAAATTACAAACAGTAGAGGCCCAAGGACAGAGCCCTGTGGAACCCCACTCACCACTGACTTCCAGGCAGAATATTTTCCTTCTACTTGTCTTTCTGTTATGCCCCGAGGGAAAAAGCAATGAAAGTGCCGCTAATTTTTTGCACGGCGAGCTGCTGAATATTAACCAGTCTCTCACCATTGCCATCACCTTGCCCTTGTGAAGACAGACATGGATAAAGTTCTCAAAGCTGATAGAAAATTGAAAGCCCTCACATCCTGTGACGATGGTAAGTTTCCTTTGTTGAAAAAAAAATGCTTGCAGTTTAATTGGCATAATAAAGACCACAGTGGCTCTGGTTAACACTGCTGCCTCACGGCACCAGCAACTTGGGTTCACTTCCACCCTTTGGTGTGTGTGGAGTTTGCACGTTCTCCATGTGTCTGCATGGGTTTTCTCCGGGTGCTCCAGTTTCCTCCCACAGTCAAAAGATGTGCAACATAGGTGGATTGGTCATGCTAAATTTCCCAAGGTGTTCAGTGATGTGTATGTTAGATGAGTTATAGGTGGATGGGTCTGGGTGGGATGCTGTGAGGGGCAGTGTGGACATGTTGGGCTGACGGACGTGTTTCCACGCTGTAAGGATTCTCTGATTCATGATTCTATGATCTTACTGAGCGCAAAGGTACAATATTGGCTGGTCATATTTGTCTCACCTCTTCACACATGGACAGTAAAGCTTTAATTTCAGTTTCTATGTTTTTGCAACGTGTCTGCTGTCTATAACAAGGCTGACTATATCTCCTTCTCTAATGCGCATCTCTTGTCCCCTAACACCAGGAGGTGACACTTGCTTTTCACTTAGTACAATCAGTAAAACAATAGCCTCCATATCACATCCAGCGGCTTCTCTTAACGCTCACATACTGTTCTTTTTTAGCTCCAGGTATTGACTGCTCGTCATTTCTTATTCCTCATCTCATCTCTCTCTCACACACTGTCTCTCTCGCTCTCTGTCTGTATCTCTCCTCTCCCTATTCTCCCCCAACACTTGACTCAGGCACAAACAGAAGTTCACGGTCACACTATGTTGCACATGCATATCCTATCCCTCATGCACAAACGTACTATCCACACACAGACACAGACACACACACACAGAGGCACACACGCACGCACAGGCACACAGTCACATTCTCACTCATTCATAGTCCATACTGTCACATAATCATGCATGGTCTTGCACACATTCTGTGGCACACTTGCATGCCCTGTCGTAGGATCTTTTGCCAATGTTCATACTATCAACACACAGACACACGCACACTCCCACAAAACTCTCCCTCACAAACTTCGGCTTACAAGTTCACTTCCTCTCAAGCTCACTCGCTCTCACAGACACACTCACTCCCTCATGCATGCTGCAACACTCCCTTTTGTGCTGACTCTCGTTTACACACTCTCGAGCACAGTCACTGGCGCACACATTCTGTCGTGCGCACGCTCACACTTTCATGCACTGTCTTTGCACTCTTGAACACAATCATATGCTCACCTCTCTCTTGCACACAGTCAATTTGATTTGAGTCATCATTATCACATGTGCCTAGGTACAGAGAAAAGTTTTATTATGCACGCAGTATAGACAGATCATACCATACAAGGTGCATTAGTGAAATGGAACATAGTGACAGCTACAGAGAGCGAGATCAAAATTAGATTTAAAATTTTAAGTGTTCTACTCAGATGTGCAGGAACAGCGGTGAAGAAGCTGTTCTGGGATCTGTTCACACGTGAATACTAAGTTTTTGACATCTTCCCTTCAGAAAAGGGTAGAAGAGAGTGTAATTGGGGGGTGAGAAAGGCCTTTGATTATGTCAGTTGCTTTCCTGAGGCAGCGGTAAGTATAGGTGGATTCAATGAATGGAAGGCTGATTTGCATGGTGGACTATGTTATTTTCATGACTCTGGAGTTTGTTGTTTTCTTAGGAAGAGCAGCTGCCATACCATGCTGTGATATGCATCCAGATAGGATGCTTTCTCTGGTACATCAATGAAAGTTGCCCTTTATATTTGAATTGCCTTAGCCTCCTGGGAAGTAGACACATTGGTGTGCTTTTTTGCCCATTGCGACAATCTGGGTGGACCAGATTTTTCACAGTCATTGATGTGACTCCATTATGGCGTGTTAACCAGGTCAACCATGTCATTTAGCGTATCCTGAAGGAGGAGGACCGTAAGACACAGCTCAATGTACACATTGGTAAGATGAGTGATGAGGTCTTGCATCAAGCGTTCCGAGAGCTAGGCAGTGGGTTAAATAGCAGGACCTGTAAAGTTGTAATCTCTGGATTATTCCTGGTGCCACATGCTGAGAAGGCAAGAAAAAGGGGAAGAAAACAGATGAATGCTTGGCTCAAGTGTTTGTGTTTGGGGGGGGATTTAGACACTTGGATCTGAAGGACAATTTGTGGGGATGGTATATCCTCTACAAGTGGGCTAGTCTGCAGCTGAACCAGAAAGGAACCAAAATCCTTGCACGAGGGTTTGCTAATGTGGTGAGGAATTTAAGCGAGAGGCCTGCAAGAAGTGGGCAATGGAAGAGCAGGTAATTCACTGAGGGGTGAGAAACTCATCAAATAAAGATTATATTAGGGGATTTGAACTTCACAACATTAATTGAGATAACATAAAAGTTTGACTTGGGAAATAATTCTTTAAATACATTTGAGAGATGATTTAACATCAACATGTAGACGAGCTTGTAAGGGACAGTGCAATGCTGGACCTATTTCTGGGACACAAAGCCAGTGTTCAGGGTGACAGTGGCGAAGTGCATAAGTCCCTGTGACCATGACAACAGACTTTTCAACATGGGAGAGGAGATCTGTTTAAAAAAAATGTTTTTGGCTTAGGGTAAGGCATATTTTATTGAAACCAGGCAGGATCTGGGTAAAATATTTTGGGAAGTGACTTGCGGGCGAATCTACAGCTGTATAGTTGGATACGTCCAGAAAAGGAACTGGGAGAGTAAAGGCCAGTTATATTCCGTTTTGGGTGAAATTTATGATCAACAAGCCTGGAGAACCCTGGATCTTGAGGAATGTTCAGGACATGTTTATGACAAGTGCAAAGGGAGCAAATGAATGGATGACTAGTGACGTATAAAAATGAAGCGTGAAGAAACGGTGGTGGCCAAGATTGGAAAGAATATCAAGATATTCTACAGGCATATCAAGCAGGAGAATAACCAGGGAAAGAGTAGGGCCAATTAGAAACCGTGGTGTACGAGGGGTGATGGGGCAATCTGTGTTTGGAACTGAAGGGCATTGATACAGTAGACAAGTGCCTCCCATCTGTCCTCCCTTCAAGGAGGAGCATTGAATTGTATAAAGCAGGAAGATGCAGTGTGAAATTGAAATTATTGGCTGGTTTAAAAGTGAACAAATCCCCAGTTGTTTCCAAGACTGCTGTGGGAGAAGAGAAAGAAAATCTCTTCAGAGATAGTAGGAACTGCAGAGGTAGCACAGAACAATGAGGCTCTTCCTCTGTTGGAGCAGAGGTCATTGATCTTGCAGCACTGCTGGATGGTTCTTTCGGTGGTTGAGACTGCATTGACACTGGACAGCCTCAGATCAGTCTGGCCGAGTCTTGTGTCGTGGTCTCCTGTGCTTGTCCTTGGGAAAGAGGACAGTCCTCCACTGCACCAATCCATCCACCAGGACCTCCAGGTCCCTAGCTGTAAAATAAGTTGCTAATTTCCCCTTTCCTGCCCTGTCTCATACAGTTCATAGCATTTGTCTAAGGCAGTTCTGGATTCTGAGCATTTTACTGGTTCACAATATCCATTAAACGTGGCACCAGTGACAGGAATACCGGGATGGTCCAGTTACGATGAGTGGGAGAACTAACTAGCGTCGGCTGAGAGAGGCACAACAGGAGCATTGTTGCTAGTTATTGAATAGGTTTGCCACAACAGAGTGAGAAAATTTGTTAGGTGTTTTGGAGAGATACTGTCCTTGCAGTGCAATAAAAATGACACTGAACTGATTCATTCCAGTGTTTTAGATCTGAAGATTGAAGAACAGAATTAGACCATTCAGCCCATTGAGTGGGATCTATCATTCTCAATCCCATTCTCCTTTGTCCATACTAAGCAAGAACATATCTATCTATGCCTGAAATCAACTCTGACTTGGCCACCACAGGTTTCTGCATCAACGAGTTCCACAGATTCACAACTTTCTGACTGAATAAATTCCTCCTCATCTCCATCCTGAAGGGTGGTCCCTTTGACTCTGAGGCTGTGCCCTCAGGTCCTGGCCTCTCCTACTCGTGGAAACCTCATCTCCATGTCCACTCTATCCAGGCCTAAATTACCTTCAGTGTGATCCCCTTCGTCCTTCTAAACTCCATCGAGTACAGACCCAGAGTTCTCAGCCACTCCTCACATGACAGTGCCTTCATCCCCAGGATTATGTTTGAGAACCTCCTCTCGACCCTGACAAAGGCCAGCACATCTTCCTTAGATAGATGACCAAAAACTGCTCTTAATATTACAAATGCAATGGGACCAGAGCCTTACACAGCCTCAGCAATACATCTCTGCTCTTGTATTTTTGCCGTCTTGAAATGAATGCTGACATTGCATTTGCCTTCCCAACTGCCAACTGAACCTGCATGTTAAAAGAATCCTGAACTGGGTCATCTTTGTGCTTCAGATTTCTGAAGCCTTTCCCCATTTAGAAAATAGCCTATGCCTGTACTGCCACTTCTCTACAGACTCTCTGTGACCTCCCCACTTCCTCAACACTACTTGCTACTCCACCTATCGAAATGTCATCTGCAAACTTCGCAACAACCCCCTGTGGAGAACAATACCATCAGTTCCATTGTCAAGATTGCTAATGTATAACGTGAGTGGCTGTAGTCTGAACTCTGATGACTGCGGAACTCCTGTAGTTGCTGGCTGCCATCCTGAAAAAGACCCTTTTATTGCCACTCTCTGCATTCTGCCAGTTAGCCGATCCTGTATCCATGCCAGTGCCCACTCCCTAACACCATAAGCTCATTTTTTTTTTATTTTGAAGCCTCCTGTGTGGCACCTTGTCAAAGGCTTTCTGGAAATCCAAACAGATAAAGTTCAATGGCTCTCTTTTGTTTTTCACTCACTGGTTACCTTCTCAAAGAATCTAACAGAGACCTTCCCTTGACAAAGTTGTGTTTTCTCAGCCCAATTTAGCATGTATTTCCAAGTATTACCATGTCCTTCCAAGTACTTTCCGGTCTCATCCTTAATAATGGATTCTAAAATCTGACCTAATGACCAGTGCTAGGCTAACAAGTCTATAATTTCTCACCTTTTGCCTCCCTCCATTTTAAACAGGGGTGTTATATTTGCCATTTTGTACTCCTTTGGGACCCACCCTGACTCCAGTAGTTCCTGAAAGATCATCAATACCTGCGTGGTCTTCTCACTGAACTCCTTCAGAACTCTGGGGGGCAGTCCATCTGGTCCATGTAATTTACCGTCTTCTCGGAATTATAGAATTCCGACAGTGCGGAAAGAGGCCATTGGGTCTGTACCATCTCCGCAAAGAAAATCCCACCAAGACCCAGCCCTGTACTGTTTCCCCGCAAGCTCGCATTTACCATGGCTGATCCACCTTGCCTGCACATATTTGGACTGTGGAAGGAAATCAGAACACCTGTCCGAGACGTGTGCAGACATGGGGAGAATGTACAAATTTCACACAGACCCTTTAGCTTCCCCTGTACCTTCTGCTTTGTGATGGCCACCACACTCACTTCTGCTTCAGACTCCCTTAAAGTTCTACTACTGGTGCCTTCCAACCTGAAGACTGATGCAAAATATTTGTTCAGTTCCTCTGGCATTTCTTTGTTTCCCAACGCTACTTATTTGGCCCCTCTTGAAATTTTCTTTGGATTTTCAGGGGTGTTTTACAATAAGAATATCTACTTTATTGTGTTGACAAATGGATTGTTTAGATCATCACAGAAACAATAAGCAAAATTCATCAGTATTCTCATTTAACAATCATATATATATTAATATCACAATCAATGCATTTCCATCAGGTAAGCACGTAGCTGGAACTTTCTAACCCGGCAGTTTTCACTTTTCATTTCTCAGATTTCACTCTGGGACAGAATAGTTGATGTTGACACACTGTTCATTAAAAATAGCATCCATTGTATTTTTCCCCATGTTGTAGCTCGTGGATTTGTGTAACCTTAACACATTGAGTCCATTTTCATTTTTTATTACTTTAGTGATTTCAGGTGTTACGTTCAGAAGGGTACCATGCTGCAATTCTAGCCTGCTGTTTGCAGAGTAATCCCAATGTGGAAGATTTTGAAAAGGATGTAAATTTCCCTAATTTACCTGTCTTTTAGATCCAAACTGATGGAGACCACAGTCCAGATTTCTGTTCTTAACAAGAATGCCTATTTATGACAACTGCATAGATTCTAGCTACAGACAGATATTTATAAACATTGGACACATAGCTGTACAAATTAAAGCTGTAAGCCCCCTGTAAACTCATCTTGCTGCAAACGAACATCGATGGTAGAGGGATAAAACATGGAAATTATAGGTGTAAAAAAAGCTTAAGTAAGCTGTTCAGTGGGCCCTGTTCACAGGATTTGTGAAGATGATCTTGAGAATATCAAGCAAATGAATAAATATCCCAGAGTGCCTTATTATCTATTAAAACATGTGTTGATGATATGGCATTGCTATGATCATAACAGAGAACATTGTCCAATTTCCTATGAACATTACCATAGTTTTCATTTGTATTCTCCATGTCGGGAACATACTTAATTGGTACTTTACTGACTAAGTGACCTTTGCTCATCTACAGTGTTCAGTTGCAAACAGCCAATATTTTATTATTCTAATTTCGTAACTTTGGTTTGGAATTTTGTCATAGGAAATGTATTTCACTTATGTTACTCTGCGAAATTGTAGCCAATCCTCCATTGGCAAAGAAACACACAACGACAGAAGTTAATAAAAGAAAGAACTGCATTTATGTAGCACATTTTATGGACTCGGGCATAAAATGTACTTTATACGCAGCTGAAGTGCTTTTAAAATGTCGTCACTGATGTAGCATAAGAAAACATGTCGTATTTAAAATAGTCAGAAGCAAAGAAATATGACATAATAAAGAAATAACAAATAGTAAAATATGAAATTATGAATATAAAGAAATATAAAATCTTCAGCCCCTTGTGAGTGGAGACATAGAATCAGGAGATGCAGGGTCAGTATGGAGCCCACCAGGGAGGAGGCAATTCTGGATCTGGTGTTGTGCAAAGAACCGGATTTGATCAGAGACCTTGAAGTAAAGAAGCCATTAGGAAGTAGTGACGATAATATAATAATTTTTAATCAGCAATTTGAGACGGAGAAGGGAGAATCGGAAGTGTCAGTATTGTATGAACTATGGAGCTATGAGGGTGGAGCTGGCCAAAGTTCAATGGTTCAATACCGTAGCAGGGATGGCAGTGGAACAACAATGGCAGGTATTTCTGGATATAATGCAAAAGGTGCAGGATCAGTCCATTCCAAAGAGTAAGAAAGATCCTAAGGGGAGGCAGGGGCGGCCGTGGCTGACGAGGGAAGTTAAGGACTGTATAAAGATAAAAGAGAAGAAGTATAACAGAGCAAAGGTGAGCGGGAAGCCGGAGGACTGGGAAGCTTTTAAAGAGCAACAGAAGATCACTAAAAAGGCAATACGCAGAGAAAAAAATGAGGTACGAACGAAAACTGACCAAAAATATTAAGGAGGATAGTAAGGATAACAAAGTGTGGAGCTGGATGAACACAGCAGGCCAAGCAGCATCTCAGGAGCACAAAAGCTGACGTTTCGGGCCTGGGTGTAGGGTCTTGGCCCGAAACGTCAGCTTTTGTGCTCCTGAGATGCTGCTTGGCCTGCTGTGTTCATCCAGCTCCACACTTTGTTATCTTGGATTCTCCAGCATCTGCAGTTCCCATTATCAAGGAGGATAGTAAAAGGTATGTGGGAAAAAAAATGGTTAAGACTAGAATTGGGCCCTTGAAGACAAACGAGTGAATTTATTATGGGGAACAAGGAAATGGCAGAAGAGTTGAATAGGTACTTTGGATCTGTCTTCACTCGGGAAGACACAAGCAATCTCCCAGATGTAATAATGGCTGAAGGACGTAGGGTAATGGATGAACTGAAGGGTATTTATATTCGGCAGGTAATGGTGTTGGATAGACTGTTAGGTCTGAAGGCTGATAAGTCCTCGGGACCTGATGGTCTGCATCCCAGGGTCCTTAAGGAGGTGGCTCTAGAAATCGTGAACACATTGGTAATCATTTTCCAATGTTCTCTAGATTCAGGATCAGTTCCTGCGGATTGGAGGGTGGCTAATGTTGTCCTACTTTTCAAGAAAGGAGGGAGAGAGAAAAGAGGAAATTACAGACTGGTTAGCCGGACGTCAATGGTGGGAACGATGCTGGAGTGAATTATAAAAGATGAAATTCCAACTCATTTGGATAGCCGTAACAGGATAGGTCAGAGTCAGCAAAGATTTACAAAGTGGAAATTGTGCTGGACGTATCTTCTGGAATTTTTTGAGGATGTAACTATGAAGTTGGACAAGGGAGAACCAGTGGATGGAGTGGACCAGGACTTTCAGAAAGCCTTTGATAAAGTCCCACATATGAGATCAGTGAGCAAAATTAGGGCACATGGTATTGGGGGCAAAATACTGGCTTGGACTGAAAAATGGCTGGCTGACAGGAAGCAAAGAGTAGTGATAAACGGGTCCCTTTTGGAATGGCAGGCGGTGACCAATAGGGTACCACAAGGTTCAGTGCTGGGACTGCAGCTGTTTACAATATACATTAATGATATAGATGAAGGCTCGAAAAGTAATATTAGCAAATTTGCCAATGACACAAAGCTGGGCGGCAGTGTGAAATGTGAGGAGGATGTTATGAGAATATAGGGTGACTTGGACAGGCTAGGTGAGTGGACGGATGCCTGGCAGATGCAGTTTAATGTGGATAAATGTGTGGTTATCCACTTTGGTGGAAAGAGCAGGAAGGCAGATTACTATCTAAATGGAGTCAAGTTTGGTAAAGGGGAAGTACAACGAGATCTAGGTGTTCTTGTACAGAAATCAATGAAAGCAAGCATGTCGGTACAGCAGGCAGTGAAGAAAGCTAATGGCATGCTGGCCTTCATAACAAGAGGAATTGAGTATAGGAACAAAGAGGTCCTTCTGCCGCTGTACAGGGACCTGGCTCAGAAGGATGAGAGTGGGTCTGATTGAGATGTATAAGATTATTAAAGTTTTGGACACTCTGGAGGCAGGAAGCATGTTTCTGCTGATGGGTGAGTCCAGAACCAGAGGACACAGTTTAAAAATAAGGGGTAGGGCATTTCGAACAGAGTTGAGGAAAATCTTCTTCACCCAGACAGTGGTGGATGTATGGAATGCACAGCCCAGAAGGCAATGGAGGCCCAAGTCTCTGGATACTTTCAAGAAAGAGATGAATAGAGTTCTTAAAGATAGTGGAATCAAGGGTTATGGGGATAAGGCAGGGACAGGATACTGATTGTGGAGATCAGCCATGATTATAATGAATGGTGGTGCTGGCTCCAAGGGCTGAATGGCCTTATCCTGCACCTGTTGTCTGTTGTAAAAGTTAATTGTTTAAGAATGATTAAGACGGTCCCATATTTCTGGTGTTGGCAGCTTGTTCAGATAGGGAAAACATGGTTGATCTTGATTCCGCTCCTATTTGTTACACAGAAGCCTCTTCGAGCAACAATTCTTGAATGTTGATGGGACGTTGAAACACAGGTAGATAATCGTGATCACTTGTTGAAAATGGATAGCAGCTAGTAGTTCACTTTCCTCTCAACCAGTGACCAGTAGGCAATGGTCAAACAGTACCTAACCCAGAGGCCACAAGCTCCCCTAAGACATGATGTCAGTTAAGCCTCATGAATAACTACCTGCAGATGGACTATCTGTAGATTAGACATGGTATTAAATCTCACATATACTACTCTCAACCATTTCAATCGAAGTGTTTATCACTCGTTGCATCGAAACAGATCACACAAACTGAAATGGCATATGCACAAATACCAACATACAAGTTCTATATCGTGGCATTTTGTTCAAAGTTGTATTTATAAAATGATAGGGTGAAGTCTAATCTTCACATCATATTAAGATGCTATAGAAATCTATGGAAGTGAGAAATTTGTTTTTTGATTCAATACATGTCTGACAAATGACAATTCAAAGAGATCTTTGTTTCAGCTGGAGTGGGTAGTGGAGTCGGCCTCATTGGGGGCATTGAAGTGACTATTAGACAGGCATACGGATGGTAATATAAGATAGGGGTGGAGGTTAGATGGACCTGAGGTTTCGGATAAAGGTTCGGCACACCATCGTGGGCTGAAGGGCCTGTACTGTTCGATGTTCTATGTATCTTATGCTGTATTCAAATGAGTAAAGTCAGTCAGTGACATTCTGCACCTTCCTTTTCCAGGGGTATGAGTGGAAGAATCAGAGTGCTTTCTTTGAAAATTTGTCTTGATGTGTCGATCCAAGGGTCATCTGGAAGAAAAATACAAGTGTCAGTACTAAATCTGTCATTGCTGATACACATGTAAACTGTAGGTTTAACTGGAGGTAAACTTTGTTTAACAAACTAGCACACTCAATAAACTGACAAAAATTATACACTAGATGTTTACTGTATTCTCCTAATCTCTGTGATGTCTGGTGAGGGTGCACGTGAGAAGGCTCTCTGCCAGTAAGTTTGAGTTAAGGCAAAGTTGCATCATTACTGAAGTTATTTATGCTGCAGATGAAGTACAACAATGATGTGTATATCCCATGCATCATGTTCCTATTATTGAGTGTGTGTTTTTTGTGTGTGTGGACCGATTGATCAAATGGAATTGTTGATTATTCAGCACATTCCTGGGACCACAGGTGCTGTTTAACAAAAGGTTTGCTGTATTAGTATATTTCTGTATTTAGTCACTGCCACGATGAATGTTAAGTCATAACTTGGTCTGTGCAGAATCTGCACAGTGCATTCCTGCTGGATAAATGATGCACTACATATGTATGATGCCATTGCTTCTCAACGACACCAACTTAGCAGCTGTTTTTGTGACCAATAATGTTTTCATCATTAGAATACTGGGAAAAGTATTTGGAAGTGTTGTATGACTCTACTGCTCACTTGCAGCAGTGATAACACTTAATGTGAGGTCATGTTTTTGCCCACTTGTTGTGCTGTTTGTCAACAATGCATCTCACAAACTAATGGGCATATTTTTTTGAAAGCTGGTACGTACAGGTATGGTCCAAGGAAGAACTGATTAGTTTTTGCCAGATCCAAATTTATTTCTCTGTTTTTTAAAGCATCAGTTAAAATTGGTCGGATAGGCAAATGATCATCTTTCTGGAATATTGTTGATTGATTTCGAATGTTGTGGATTGTGTCAGCCCTGACAGTAGAATTTGTCATAACTATCAAAACATGAGCAGATTTTTGAGAGCAGATTATCAAATTGGCCTGAAGCTTTCTCAGTGAGGTAGAAGCTTCTAATAAAAGGATTTATTTTATCGGCCTTGCATTTACAAAGAATCAGTCAAGTGGAGAAATGCCTCCTAGAAAAGTTGTGTAATTCTAGACTCAAGGATATTTTTTGCACAGGAGGAGGCCGTGCGGTCTGTCGTTACTGCACTGCTCAACAAAGATCTGTCTACATTGAACTCAGAGTACATTGATTTCCTTTTTGATTGTTTGGCCCATAGCCCTGGAGCCTATGGCAACACAAGTGAACATCTAAATACTGCTTAAATATTCAGACACTTTCTGAATCAGTCACACTTGTTCAGTCAGTGAGCTCAGGACTCCCACCACACTGGGAAAATAGGTTCTCCTCAACTCCCCTCCTCGCCTTTTACCTGTGAACTTCAATCTGTGTCCCCTGTTTACTGACATGTCTACGAATGGAAAAAGCAGCTTCCAGTTATCCTTTCTATGCCCTTCAAAATCTTAAAAACCTTTACCAGGTCCCCTTGTCTGCTCCAATCTTGGCATCGGTCAAACGGGCAGGTCAGTGGCAGATTGATATAGCCTGAAGAAGGAATAATATAAGAGAGACTTAATGTGGCAAAACCTGTCGTGCCGGATGGAGGTCAGCAACGGCAGCCAGCAGTGAAGTCTACTGGCAAGGATGGGCAGGCCTCAGCCCAGCACAGGGGAACACAAACCGTCACGGGGGAAGCCTCGTTCAGAGTGTCTGCAAATTCGTGGCTTCAGAAAGGACTGTAATGTTTGACTTTTTAAATTTTTGTTTTTATTTTTCTACTGTTATACGAAGAAGACTGTCGTGCTGAACTTTTAAACTTATTCATTTATTTTTATAACATAGAGCATGGAACGGTACAGCACAGTACAGGCCCTTCAGCCCACGATGTTGTACCGAACTTTTACCCTCATCCTAACGTCTATCTAACCTCCACCCCTACCTTATAATGTCATCCATGTGCTTGTCTCATCGCCGATGAAATGCCCCTAATGAGGCTGACTCCACGACCCTCTCCGGCATTGCATTCCACTCCCCTAAGACTCTGATTAAAGAAAGATGGATAAATTTTCTACTTCTGCAACTAAAATTTCATACCTCGGGACTTTGTCCCTGAGGTGGCACCGTCTGAGGTGGCATTGTACTCTTGTACGCTGTATTGAATACATGTGATAATAAAACCTAAATCTCAATCTAATGCATAGCAGGACACTGGGAAGCTTAGAGGAGAAAAGGGATCCTGGGGTGATTGTTCATGAATTCCTGAAGGGGTCAGGTCAGGCTAGTAAGGGTTGTTACAAAGACATATGGGACATCTCCCTTTATCATTCGTGGCATAGATTGTAAGAACGGGGAGGCCACTTTGGAGCTGTTTCAAAGTTTGGTTAGGCCACAGCTGGAGTCGTGAGTGGCGTTTTGGTCACCACCCATTAGGAAGGATGTGATTGCACTGGAGGGAATCAAAAGTATGTTGCATGTGTTGGAGCATTTTAGCTGTGAAGAAAGGCTGGAAAAAGTCAGATTATTTTCTGTGAAGCAGAGAAGGTTTGCGGGTTGAGTGGAGGTCCTGATAGAGGCATATAAGAATATGAGAGGTATAGATAGGTTGAGTAGAAAGCATTGTTCCCCTTAGTTAAAGCATCAATAACAACAGGGCATAATTTTAAAGACAAAGACGGGAAATTTAGAGGAGGTTTGAGGAAAATCATTTTCATCCAGAGTGTGGTGAAGGTCTGGAATGCATTGCCTGGGAGGGAAGTTGAAACAGGAAACCTCACAACTTTTGAAAAGTACTTGGATGAGCACTTGAAATGTTGTAATATTTAAGAGAATGGTCCAGTGTGTAAAAATGGGACTAGTATATGTCGCAGTGTATTTTCAGAGGTACATCCTTAGTGGGCCGTGGGACCTCTTCTGTGCTGTATGATTCCATGAGGACCCCCAGCCCAGGCAGCATCTTGGTTTTTCAGTAATCTCCAGGATCACACCCTTCATAGTGTGATCCCCTGCCTTGTTAGCCCTCCCAAGTTGGTTAGATCACACTTTTCCTGCTTGAGTTCCAATTGCTGTGCCCAGCTGACCAGTCTGTTGATCTCCTCCTGAAGTTTATCCTTCCTGTCTGTCAACCAATTTTGGATCCAGTGTGCCACTTTGCCTTTGATCCCATGGCTGTTATTTACATGACCATTCCATCGATATCCTCCTCACTAAATTAGTCATTCGCTAGCGACACGGTCATACACACTGTGTTTAAGCCCAAACGATGAATCTAGTTGACAAATTTCAAGGGTCCTTGTGGCAAGCCCTGCACAAGCCCAATCAAAGCACACATCCTGTCACATAGATATCCCTTTACCATCAATCACCCTGTGCTCTCTGCCTCAGCCAGTTTTGGCTCCAGTGTGCCTCTTTGCCTTTGATTCGTTGACTGTTGTTTTCTTGATCAGTCTGCCAAGGGGTCTTTACTAAGTCCACATCGAATGCATAAGCTCATCAACTTTCCAACATCTCCTCAAAAAAGGATCAAATTTCTGAAATATGACCTCATCTTAACAAATCCATCCTGACTATCCCTGATTAATTCATGCAAGTACATTCTACCCCTAAGAATGCCTCTTTGTAGCTTCTCCAGTGCTGAGATTATTCTGACTGGCCTTTAATTTGCTGGTTTGTTCCTCTCTCTGTTTGTTAATAGTAGAACAATGTTCATAGACCTTCATTACTTCATTTCTGATTGGCAAGGGTTTGAAAATTGCTGCCAGGGGCCCAGATATCTCCTCCCTCACTTCCCTTGCGAGCTGGTATACATTTCAGTTAGGCCTGCGGATGTATCCACTTGTAAAGTTGCTAAACCAGCTGCGTCTCCCTGTGTCTTTACCTCTGATGTTCCTAGGTCCTCTGCCCTGATATCTATACTTGCAGTGTCCTTTTCCATTGTAAAGATTGACACAAAATATTCATTGAGGGCAGTGCCCATGTTTTCCAGGTCCACACAAACTGTACATCTCTGTGAAACGAATGAGGAGATATTCGAGAGGTTTGAGATTTATAATCAAGAAAGAAATTGACCAAATGACTTCCTTGGACAACATACATTGTCCATTGTTGTAAACAAACAGAAGTTTTTGTTTCCACAGTTGTTTGCAAATAGCCAATCAAGATCATAAAATAATGTTTTAAGATAATTTACAAAGCAAGGCAATTGAGGAAGATGTATTGGATGTTTTGAACTCTCAACTACCTCTCTTAAGTTTAGGAATATCAATATTTTTCTTCTGAATAACTTTTGCAGATCTCTTCAAACAAGTAGCTGAACCCACAGATTTATGTGACCAACGAAGCCTGAGCCTTTTGCTTCACAATGCAGTCCAGATCCCTCGGCAGCTCGGTGAGGTACCTTCATTTGGAGGCAGAAACATTGAACCAAGTGTCTGCAGTTGCTTCCAACATGTAAGTGTGCTCTGCGCCAATTCAATAGGTCAAGCGTGTCTACTTGCCAGTGTGAATTTTGTGCTCATTTTCGGTTTGAATTAGTTCCAGAGGCCAACATGTACCACGACTAATCCAAGGCTATCATGTTTATAAATAGTCAATGTTTTTATTAAATTAATGATTAAAAACAATGTCAGAAACCCCAGTGATAGTGTATTAGATATCACTGAGGATAGCGGATGTAAACTTGACATAATTAGTCATGCAGCTGATCTTTTATTTCCCTCTCGGGCCAGAACAAAAACAGAGATTGATATTAAACACTTTGTAGAGTGGATGAGATTGGAGCCTCGATCCATGGTCTGGCTGCCTGTTCTACACCATGTGGCAGCTGCTGAAACTGCAAAACATCAGGCGAAGTGTAACATCTGCAAAGAGTACTCACTCGTAGGTTTCAGGTGAGATGTGCAAACCAGCAGAAAGTTAGTGGGAGTTAGTTTTTAAAGAAAGCTTTAACTTTAGATGTTCTATTAGAAACTCGATCAGTCAACAACACAACTGAAATCATCAAAAATCCCAACAAACTCATGGACCAGAGAAGTAATTAGGACAAATTAAGTATCAACTTCTTTAACTTAATTTTTTGTGAGAGGTGAGTGCTGCATGCTTTTGGTATTTTGTTCACCGTTGCATTGATCACAGACACTGTGGCTCAGAATGGATTGTGACTTGACTTCCGGTTGGTTCTGTAATTTGCAATTATTGAGAATTTACAGAAAGGCCTTTTTATTAGTCCTGTAATCAGTGTGTGTGCATCCTATGAAAGTGATTGCTGTGTTGTTGCTAAATGATCGATAAAACTTCTTGTCCATAATTAGTAAATTAAATTGCATATTTGGACAGGATTTCTAAGGGGTAAATTGACCCTTTTCAGTTAACTATTCTCCTACATTTCTAAGATTGGCCAACTTGGAGAAGGTGCGTGTTACTGCCATTGATCTGATCAAACAACTCCCTGTCTAAGAAGAACTGGAGTGAGACCCCAACTGTGGATGAAACTATGACTGCCATAACTAAGTAAAGAGCAACAGCGACCCGGAGTCAATTGAATTCCATCTGAAGCTTGAGGAATGGTGGCCTAACTCTGAAGGCCAAGATCTGTTAGCTTTTCATGGACTATGAGGAACAGGGCAGGATTTCACAAAATCTTTAAGATGCCATATCTTATACAAAACTGAAAGAGAAATGTCAGATTGCTCAAAGAACCATGGGATCACCAGCCTTTCCATTGCTGGGAAGATTCTGGCAAGCTTACTTCTGAATAGGTTTATACCACCATGGCGAATGAAAACCTTCCATGCGAAGGGAACTTTGTGAAAATGTTGGAGAAAGAGCAGGACCAATTTACAATAATGATTCCAGGGTTGAGATATCTCATTATGAAAATTGATTAGAGGAATTGGGACAGCTTTCCTCGAAGATGCTGAGACTTAGAAGAGATTATTTTGAATCTTGCAAAATCATTTGAAGTCTGGTCAGAGTAGACGAGGGGAAGACTTTCCTACTTGTGACAGAATTGAGAATAAGATGCAGAGGTTTGAAGTGATTGACTACAGAAGTAACTGCAGTGTAAGAAATAGCTTTATCACAGTCTATAGAATGCATTACCGAGAGGAGGCAGTTTCAGTAAAAGATGCAAGAAAGCGTTAGTTGATTAATTAAAGAGAAATAATGTGCAGGTTAAGGAAAAGGCACTAATTTGTGACATGTATTTGGAGAGCTAGTTCAAACATGATGGACCAAATGGCTTCCTTTTACTGTGATTTGAACTTAAAATTCATTAAAAGTAAAGTGTATTTGGCTCTGGGACACGGTGGAAAAGGATAAGGTAAACAGGACATGAGTGATCGGAGACTTGATAGTTGGAGGGGCAGATAGGAGATTTTGTAGCCGCAATCAGGAATCCAAACACAGAACTTGCATGAATGAACAAAGAAGAGGAATCGATTCAGTTGCCTCCAGTGAAGACTGTGACCACACCTTCACCCGCTGTGGGAGAATCTGCCTGATATGAATGAACCAACCACCAATAGGTCCGCAACCAATAAACACAAGTTTCCTCGAGTGTTCATCCATTGAGAAGCACCAAGAGGAAGGCAGCCTTTTTCCTACATTTTGTCAGCTTGACCATTTGGGAAGAGAGCCCCCCTTCTCTGACATTCTGTTCTATAAAGATCAAATGTATTGGTTCCTGATGTTGCGTGAGGCCAGTGAACTTCCACAATTCTACCACACTGTTACTTCCAAATCTATTTCTTTCCTTAACATCTCCTCAATGTTTCATCTTCTCAATCTACCGTCTGTCTGTATTTCTTCCGACTGTTGTTCAGAAAAGTAATTCCTTTCATCCCTTTCACTTCCAAATTATGTTTGTTCCTCACGGAAACTGGTATTCTGCTTCAGTTTATCTATTGCCTCGAAAATTCTGGACTAATCTGTAATTGACAGTGAGTTTCCTGTTAGCAGTGCTATTTATAAGAGGATTAACTGAACTTAACCACTTCAGTGCGTAATTTAATATTGCCTTGCATAGCTCCAAAAATTTTAAGAGCCTGCTGTTTGTACTTTTATGTTGGTTTTCATGGCTATTTAGTTTCTGCTCAAACATTTATGACTGCTTGCTGAGTCTCAGAGTTTGGCTTCATGACAGGAATCTGAAGGCAATATTCTCTGTTTTGCACCATCTCATCATATTGATGACCTGCATTCTGTCTGCAGTTCCATCCATTCATCTGTTGATAATTTCACACGACATTGATCAAGTCCTTCCATTTCATTATGACATTTTCCATTCTTGCAAGGGATTTGGCTATCACCGGTGAAGTTATCATTTGTTGTCCTTCGCTAATTGCCGTTGAACTGAGTGGATGGCTGGGCGGGTGGTTCAGAGCTACCTACATTGCTGTGGCTCTGCAGCCACATGTAGATCAGATGGGGTAAGGATGATCGAATACTCCCCGAAAGGACATGAGTGGATCAGATGGATTTTTACCAACAATTGTTGATAGTTTCATGATAGCGTTACTGGAAATGACTCTTAGTTCTGGGTATTTTTTTAATGAAATGTAAATTTGACCAGCTACAGTGTTTGAACATGAACCTACATTCTCCAGAGCATCAGCCTGGGTCTCTGGATTTTTAGTTCAATGTATTTGCCACTTGCCCACTGTCTCTCAGCCATTATTACAGTTAATTTCTTGACTTTTTTTTCTCTTTGCTTGGAGAACTTCCCTTCTGCAGTCTGAGCTGAAAATGTGTATCCTCCTCGTTTATTGTGGCCTTTACAGCTTCACATGTTACAATCGCTGCTCGTCAGATTGACCTTTTCCAGGAAGATTCTGGCAAGGTTACTTCTAAATAGGTTTATGCCACCGTGGCAGATGAAAACCTTCCATACAATGGGAACGTTGTGAATACGTTGGATGCAGAGCAGAAGCAATTTACAATAATTCCAGGGATGTGATATCCCATTATGAAAATCGACTGGGGGAGTTGGGACAGTTTTCCTCGACTTTGCTAGCATTTGTTTCTCCCCACATAATTTGCCGTTTCTTCAAAATAAAAAAAAATACATAATTTAACTACTTAACTTGCATTCCTTCGATGGTTAAAAATATCCAAACAAAAATGAACATTTCTCTTACTACTTGTTCTTCCTTTCTAGGTACCGCAGCCTCAAACACTTGAATTATGACATGTGCCGAAGCTGTTTCTTTTCGGGGCGCACGTCAAAGGGGCACAAGTTACATTACCCAGTGGTGGAGAACTGCACTCCAGTGAGTAATATATTATTCCACTTGATAGAATTGTTCCAATCTGTCGAAACTTAGGGATTTTACCATTTAAATACAATCTTCCCTCAAAGTTGAAGTAGTTTGCTAAAATGATAAAAGGCCAACAGCTTAAATCAGGCTTCAATACCAGGAATACAATATTGTGCAGAACCTCTTTGATGTCAAGTTGAGGCTCAAGGAGGGATATGTCATCATGCCCACCCTTTTCTCCAACTTTGTCACCACCATTCTTAATCTCATCAAGAACAAGCTTCCCAGTGACTTGGATAGGATGGATGGAAAACCTTTTCACCTCAACCAGTTAAAATCACGGAAGAAAATGACACTGACCTCGCTTATGGAGCTTCAGTATGTGGTTCACAATGTCATTTCCACTCTCAGAAGTCTTCAAATCTCCCTTCAGGCTTTTGCAAAAGTATACTGAAGAATTAGCCTCAACCTTAAATTTGCCACCCAGTTTGATGGGGTTGTTAAGAAGGCATACGGTGTGTTAGGCTTCATTGGTAGAGGGATTGAGTTTCGGAGCCATGAGGGCATGTTGCAGCTGTACAAAACTCTGGTGCAGCTGCACTTGGAGTATTACGTACAGTTCTGGTCGCAGCATCATAGGAAGGATGTGGAAGCATTGGAAAGGGTGCAGAGGAGATTTACCAGGATGTTACCTGGTATGGAGGGAAGGCGTTATGAGGAAAGGCTGAGGGACTTGAGGCTGTTTTCGTTCGAGAGAAGAAGATTAACAGGTGACTTAATAGAACCATACAAGATGATCAGAGGATTAGATAGGGTGGACAGTGAGAGTCTTTTGGCTCGGATGGCCATGTTTGACACGGTCAGGGGGCATAGCTTTAAATTGAGGGGTGATAGATATAGGACAGAAGTCAGAGGTAGGTTCTTTACTTGGAGAGTAGTAAGGGCATGGAATGCCCTGCCTGCAACAGTAGTAGACTTGCCAACTTTAAGGGCATTTAAATGGTCGTTGGATAAACATATGGATGATAATGGAATAGTGTAGGTTTGATGGGCTTCAGGTTGGTTTCACAACATCAAGGCCGAAAGGGCCTGTACTGGGCTGTTATGTTCTATGTTCGAACCTCAAGATGACTCAAATCCTTTACCAATCTCAAGTTGTGGCCCATTTTTTCATCAAAATTAATGGAGAAATCCTCCCAAATGTAGAACATTTCCCTTACATGGGTCGCTCTCTCTCTTTTAAGGCTGACATCGATACAGAGGTTCTAACATTACGTCCAATCTGCGAGTGGCACCTTTGGCCTCCTAAGGATGAGAATGCTCAATTGTGACATCTGTGCTGATCGCAAGATCCTTGAGTTCAAGGCATGCATCGTTCATCCTCTCCTATATGACTGTGAAACCTGGATAACATCCAGCTGCCACTTCAAGACCCTTTCAGCACAGTTTTGTCATGGATTCTCCACATGAGCTAGGAGGAAAAACCTCCTAGCATCAGCATTGACGCCATGATGATTTGAAACAAACCCCATTGGGCTGGCCATGTACTTTGGATGCCTAAGTTATGACTACCAAAGTAAATTTTTGCCAACTGATTTCAAAGACCTTGAAATGTTCCTTCAAGAAATACTACATCGAGGTCAAAGTATGGGATATCCCCATTCAGAAGAAACCAACTTGGGGGAATCTCCTGTCTAAAGACACATAATTCTTTATGAACACAGGCAAGAAGTTGAAGTGTGGGAAAGGAACTGGAGAAAGGAATGCTAGTGTTCTCAAGGCCAAGACCACTTCCATCACCCTGAAAGACCTGCTAAACGTGTGGCTCTAGTTCAGGCTAATCAACCCGCACAGAGCTCATGACCCGTGATACGGAATTTCCTAGCTGGGCAATCATACTCATCAGCCAGTGATGGCTCTTAATATTGTGCAGAATATAATTTGATCTCAAACAAGTACTGTATGTAGCTTTGAGCATTGCTATGGAAAGACCAGGTTTTATAGAATAATCAGAATGGTGCTGCATGAGAAACTGGAATTAAGAGGAGGTAGGTGATACTTAATTTTTATTTGTTTCTGGGCCACTGGCATCGCTAACTGGGGCAGCATTTATTTGCCATCCTTAGTTAGCCTTGTAATTGTTGAATCATTGTAGTCCATGTGCTGTAGGTAGACTCAGTCAGTCAGGGGTGAATTTCCAGGACTTTGACCCAGTGATAGTGAAAGAACAGCAATATATTTCCAAGTTGAGATGGTGAGTGGCTTAGACACAGGGTCTTGTTGGTGGTGCTGTTCTCATATATCTGTTACACTTGCCCTTGCAGCTGAAATTTGTCATAGGTTTGGAAAGTCCGATCTCAGGATCTTTTGCAGATTTCTCAGTGCATCTCATAGATGGTACACACTGCTGCTAATGAGCACTGGAGGGAGTAGGCTGCTTTTTACTGGATGGTGTTGAACTTATTGAGTGCTTTTGTATCTGCACCCATCTAGGCAAGTGGGGATTATTCCATCATTCTTCTGACTTGTTCCATGTAGCTGGTAGACAGGCTTGGGGAATCAGGAGGTGAGTTACTTGATGCAGTAATCCGAGCTTTGGGCCTGCTCCTGTAGCCACTGCATTTAAATAGGAAGTCCAGTTGAATTTCTGTTCACTGGTAAAACCCAGGATTTTGATAGCGGACAATTCAGTGATGGTTACACCATTGAATGTCAAGGGACAATTAATAGATTTTCTCCTACTGGAGATGGTCATTACCTGGTATTTGTGGAGTATAATTGCGACTTGCCACTTAGCAGCCCAAGCCGAGATATCGTTCTGGCCTTGTTGCATTTGGACATGGACAGGTTCAGTATCTGAGCAGTGGTGAATGATGCTGAATATTCTGCTATCACTGGTGAACATCCCCACTTCTGATCTTATGATGGAGACAAGGTCATTGATAAAGCAGCTGAAGATGGTTAGGCTTAGGACTGTACCTTCAGGACCTCCTGCAGCTGACCTCCAACAACCAAAATGCCTCCCATTAGGAGAGGCGATGACCTAATGGTATTATGACTAGACTATTAATCCAAGCACTCAGGTAATGTTCTGAGGACCTGGTTCAAATTCCACGATGGCACATAATTCCAGATTTTCATTGAATTCAAATTCCATTAAGAGTCTAATGATGATCGTAAATCCATTGCCAATTGTTGGAAAAACCCATCTGATTCACTTATGTTCTTTAGGGAAGGAAACTGGGCTAGGCCTGGTGTGGCCTACATGGAACTCCAGATATCAGTCAGGCAATTTGGGATGGGCAATAAAAGCTGGTCTAACCAGCAATGCCCTCTTTCCCATGAAAGAATGAAAAAGCATCGTCCTCTGTGCAGATATTATTCGAACCAGTGGTGAGTTTCTGCTGGATTCCCATCAGCTCCAGTTTTGGTAGCGCTCCTTGATGCCACACTCGGTCAAATGTAGCCATCCTTAGCTCACCTCCGGAATTCAACTCTTTTGACCATGTTTGAACAACAGCTGTAATGAAGTCAGGAACTGGTGAGGTAGCAGAATTGAGTATTTTGTATAGGGATCTGAGGGATGTGGCAAATCGAGATTTCCAGAAAGAATTTGACCAGTTGCTGCATAAAAAAGTGAACCAGAAGGTTAGATCCAAGGGGATGAAGGGTAGAATATTGGTTTGAATAAAGGCCTGGCTAACTGACAGATAGCTGAGGGTCAGGATAAATGAGTCTTTGTCCGGATGGTGAATTGTTACGAGTGGGGTGCTGCGGGGTTCAGTTCTCTGACCTCAACTATTTGTCTCTGCTTACATATCATTTGTATATGTTACAAAGTGTAATGTAACAGAATGCATGGATGATTCTGAAAGAGGTGGGAAAACAGCCTGTGATGTGAAATAGAACATACACAGCTGAATATTGATAGGCGAGGAGAATGGACCAGAATCTGGCAGGTGGTTAATGTGGATAAGCATGAGGCTTGCCTATTTTGTCCAGGAAAAAAAGGGCAAATTATTATTTAAATGGAGGGAAGATTCAAAGTGTGTCAGTGCAAAGTTGTCTGGCTGTCTTTGTGCATGAATAGCTGAAAGTTGGTATGCGGGTTAGGCATAGCACAAGGAAGACAGATGGAACTCTGGCATTTATCACAAAAGGACTGGATCATTAAAGTAACAAAGTGTTTTTCCGAACACATTGGGTGTTGGTGAGACCAGAGTCTTGTGTCCAGTTTTGATCCCCTCACTGAGGATGAATGCGTTTGCACTGGAGGCAGTTCGGAGGAGGTTGAACTGATTGATTCCAGGGATGAAAGGGCTGTCATCTGAGAAGTGGCTGAGTAGCTTGGGCTTGGACTTGCTGGTGTTGGAAAGAATGAGCGGGGTGGTTCTGATTGAGGTATATAAAATAGTAAAGGGGATTGAAAAGATTGGCATTGAGCAAATGTTCTGCATTGTGGGACATTCTTAAACAAGAAGCTGTAGCTATCGAGTGAGGCATGGCATGTACAAAATAGAGACGAGGAGTGGGTTGTGAATCTATGGAATTCATTGCCCCTGAATGCAATGGAGGCAGCACCAATCGACCGATTCAAGAAAGAAATAAATATGTTTCTGATGAAAAATAGGGAGAAAGGGCCATGGGGAGCAGGCAGGAGAGTGGAGTTGAGATCAGGAAAAGATCAGCAACCACGACTAACAAGATAAGTCAAGGACAGGATGAAAGCAAAAGAAAAAGCATAAAATGTGTTGCGGTTAGTGGGAAGCCAGTGAATTGGGAAGCCTTTCGAAAACTAGCAGCGGACAGGTAAAAAGGTAATAAGGGGGAAGATGATGAAATATGAGGGCAATATTAATGAGGGTAATATTAAAAAAAATTGCAGGAATTTCTTTCAGCTATAAAAGGTAAGAGAGAGGCAAGAGTACAAATAAAGAGAACAAAGAAAATTACAGCGCAGGAACAGGCCCTTCGGCCCTCCGAGCCTATGCCGATCGAGATCCTCTGTCTAACCTGCCATCTATTTCCTAAGGGTCTGTGTCCATTTGCTCCCCGCCCATCCATGTACCTGTCCATAAGACCATAAGACATAGGAGTGGAAGTAAGGCCATTCGACCCATCAAGCCCACTCCGCCATTTAAATCATGGCTGATGGGCATTTCAACACCACCTCCCCGCACTCTCCCCGTAGCCGTTGATTCCTTACGAGATCAAGAATTTGTCGATCTCTGCCTTGAAGGCATCCAACGTCCCGGCCTCCATGCACTCTGTGGCAATGAATTCCACAAGCCCACCACTCTCTGGCTGAAGAAATGTCGTCTCATTTCAGTTTTAAATTTACCCCTCTAATTTTAAGGCTGTGCCCACGTGTCCTAGTCTCGCCGCATAACGGATTCCTAGCGTCCACCCCTTCTAAACCATAGATTATCTTGTAAGTTTCTAAATCTCCCCTCAACCTTCTAAACTCTAACGAGGACAATCCCAGGATCCTTCGCCGTTCATCATACGTTAAACCTACCATTCCAGGGATCATCCGTGTGAATCTTCGCTGGACACGAACCAGGGCTAGTCTGTCCTTCCTGAGGTGTGGGGCTCAAAATTGGATACAATATTCTAAATGGGGTCTAACTAGAGCCTTATAAAGCCTCAGAAGCACATCGCTGCTTTTATATTCCAACTCTCTTGAGATAAACGACAACATTACATTCTCTTTCTTAATTATGGACTCGACCTTCAAGTTAACTTGTACAGAATCCTGGACCACACTCCCAGATCCCTTTGCACTTCGGATTTGCGAATTTTCTCACCGTTTAGAAAATAGTCCATGCCTGTATTCTTTTTTCCAAAGTGCAAAACCTCACATTTACTCACATTCAATTTCATCAGCCATTTCCTGGACCACTGTTCCAAACTGTCGAAATCTTTCTGCAGCTTCCCCACCTCCTCAGCACGGCCTGTCTGTCCACCTATGTTCGTATCATCGGAAAACTATGCCAGAATGCCCCCAGTCCCTTCATCCAGATCATTAATGTATATGGTGAACAGCTGTGGCCCCAACACTGAACCCTGCGGGACACCGCTCGTCACTGGTTGCCATTCCGAAAAAGAGCCTTTTAACCCAACTCTCTGCCTTCTGTCAGACAGCCAATCCTCAATCCAAGCCAGTAGCTCACGTCGAACACCATGGGCCATCACCTCGTTCAGCAGCCTCCCATGAGGCACTGTATCAACGGCCTTTTGGAAGTCTAGATAGATCACATCTACTGGGTTTCCCTGGTCTAACATACTTGTTACCTCTTCAAACAATTCTAATAGGCACGACCTCCCCTTACTAAATCCATGCTGACTTGTTTTAATCTGACCCTGCACTTCCGGGAATTTAGAAATGTCATCCTTGACAATGGATTCTAGAATTTTACCAACTACCAAAGTTAGGCTAATCGGCCTATAATTTTCCATCTTTTGCCTTGATCCTTTCTTAAACAAGGGGGTTACAACAGCAATTTTCCAATCATTTGGGACTTTCCCTGACTCCAGTGACTTTTGAAAGATCACGACCAAAGCCTCCGCTATTTCCTCAGCCACCTCCCACCGAACTCTAGGATGTAGCCCATCGGGGCCAGGAGATTTATCAAATTTTAGACCCTTTAGCTTTTCTAGCACTTTCTCTTTTGTAATGCCTACCATATTCAACTCTGCCCTCTGGCTCTCCCTAATTGTTGACATACTACTCATGTCTTCCACTGAGAAGACTGACGCAAAGTACTTATTAAGTTCTTCAGCTATTTCCTTATCTCCCGTCACAGGCCTTCCTGAATCAATTTGGAGCGGCCCAATATCTACCCTTGCCTCTCGTTTGTTTCTTATGTATTGAAAGAAGCTTTGACTATCATTTCTAATAATACGAGCTAGCCTACCTTCATATATGATCTTCTCCTTCCTTGTTGCTCTCTTTGTTATCCTCTGTCTGTTTTTGTAGCCTTCCCAATCTTCTGATTTCCCAGTGCTCTTGGCCACTTTATAGGCTGTCTCTTTTTCTTTGATATATTTCCTGACTTCCTTTGTCAGCCATGGCTGTCTAATCCCACCCCAGATAATCTTTGTTTTCTTTGGGATGAACCTCTGTCCTGTGTCCTCAATTACACCTATAAACTCCTGCCATTGTTGGTCTACTGTCTTCCCCGCTAGGCTCTGCTTCCAGTCGATTTTCATCAATTCCTCTCTCATGCCCCTGTAATTACCTTTATTTAACTGTAATACCATTCCATCCGATTTTGCCTTCTCTCTTTCAAACTGCAGACCGAACTCTACTGTATTATGATCGCTGCCTCCTACGTGTTCCCTTACTTTAAGGTCTTTTATAAAGTCTGGTTCATTACATAGCACAAAGCCCAGAATAGCCTGTTCCCTTGTGGGCTCCATCACAAGCTGTTCCAAAAAGCCACACTGCAAACATTCCATGAATTCTCTTTCTTTGGATCCACCAGCAACATTATTCACCCAATCCACCTGCATGTTGAAGTCCCCCATGATCACCGTGACCTTGCCTTTCTGACATGCCCTATTTATTTCTCGGTGCATCTTGCGCCCCGGTCCTGATCACTGTTAGGAGGTCTGTACATAACTCCCATTCCAGTTTTTTTTGCCTTTGTGTTTCCTCAATTCCGCCCACACAGACTCCACATCTTCTGACCCTGTGTCGTTTAGTGCCGTAGATCTAATTCCATTCTTAACTAACAAGGCAACCCCACCCCCTCTGCCCACCTCCCTGTCTTTTTGATGTGTTGTGAATCCTTGGATATTTAACTGCCAGCCCTGAGCTCCCTGCAACCATGTCTCTGTGATGCCTACCACATCATAATCATTCAAGAGGATTTGTGCTGTTAATTCATCTACTTTGTTGCGAATGCTAAGAGCATTTAGATGAAGTGTCTTAATGCTAGCTTTCTTATCATTATGAGAGAGGTTGGAAATCCCAAGATGTCTTAAGTTATCCTTCCTTTTTGCTGTATTCCTAGTCTGCCTCGAGCTTAAATCCACCTGTACTCATGCTATCCTGTTGCTTATCTTTCCATTTAACTCCATACTCCCTGTCTCTTTCACTTCCCCTTCCCCCCGACTCACGAGTTTAAAGCCCTACTGACCACCCTATTTATCTTTTTCGCTAGAACACTGGTTCCAGATCGGTTCAGGTGGAGACCGTCCCAACGGTACAGATCCCCCCGGTTCCAAAACTGATGCCAATGCCCCATGAAATGAAATCCCTCTTTCCCACACCAATCCCTTACCAATGTGTTGACTTGCCTAACTTTCTTTTCCCTACACCAATTGGCACGTGGCTTGGGCAGTAATCCGGAGATTATGACCCTTGAGGACCTGTACTTCAATTTCTTTCCTCGTGTTTCATAATCCCTGAACTGGTCCTCTACCCTAGCTTTGCCCATGTCGTTAGTCCCAACGTGGACCACAACAACTGGATCCTCCCCCGCCCGCTCTAATATCCTTTCAACCCGGTTGGAGATGTCCCGCACCCTGGCAGGCAACACACCATGCGGGTCTCCCGATGCGGCTTGCACAGGATACTATCTGTCCCTCTAATTATAGAATCCCCTATAACACCTACCTGTCTTTTTGCTCCCCCCCCCCTTGAATGACCTTGTGCCCCACGGTGCCATGGTCAGCTGGCTCATCCTGTCCACAGTCCATTCCCTCAACCGTACACGGAGCAAGAATCTCATACCTGTTGCAGTTGTCTGTCCGGACAGATCTGAAAAGATACTGACGTGTCTGCGTCTACCACCTCCGCTGGCACCGCGTTCCAGGCACCCACCACCCTCTGTGTAGAGAACTTTCCACACATATCTCCCATAAACGTTCGTCCTCTCACTCTGAACTCATGACCCCTAGTAATTGAGTCCCCCACTCTGGGGGGGAAAAAGCTTCTTGCTATCCACCCTGTCTATCCCCTCATGATTTTGTAGACCTCAATCAGGTCCCCCCTAATCACCATCTTTCTCATGAAAATAATCCTATTCTACTCAACCTCTCTTCATAGCTAGCATCCTCCATACCAGGCAACATCCTGGTGAACCTCCACTGCACCCTGTCCAAAGCGTCCACGTCCTTTTGGTAATGTACACAGTACTCTAAATGTGGCTGAACCAAAGTCTCATACAACTGTACATGACCTGCCAACTCTTGTCCTCAATACCCCGTCCGATGAAGGAAAGCATGCCGTATGCCTTCTTGACCACCCTATTGACCTGGCTTGCCACCTTCAGGGAACAATGGACCTGAACACCCAGATCTCTCTGTTCATCACTTTTCCCTAGGACTTTACCATTTACTGCATAGTTCACCCTTGAATTAAATCTTCCAAAATGCATCACCTCGCATTTGCCCGGATTGAACTCCATCTGACATTTATCTGCCACACTCTCGAGTCTATTTATATTCTGCTGTAATCTCTGACAGTCCCCCTCACTTTCTGCTGCTCCACCAATCTTAGTGTCATCTGCAAACTTGCTGATCAGATGACCTACACCTTCCTCCAAATCATTTACGCATATCACAAAACAACAGTGGTCCCAGCACAGAACCTTGTGGAACACCACTGGTCACAGGTGTCCAATTTGAGAAAATCCTTTCTACCACTGCTCTCTGTCTCCTGTTGCCTAGCCCATTTTTTTTTGTGTCCGTCGAGCGAGCGCACCCTTGACCCCATGCGACTTGACTTTCCCCATCAGCCTGCCATGGGGAACCTTATCAAACGCCTTACTGAAGTCCATGTAAATGACGTCTACAGCCTTTCCCTTTCAATCAACTTTGTCATGTCGTCAAAGAATTCTATAAAGTTGGTAAGACATGACCTTCCCTGCACAAAACCATGTTGCCTATCACTGATAAGCTGATGTGCTTCCAAATGGGAATAGATCCTATCCCTCAGTACCTTCTCCAGTAGCTTCCCAACCACTGACGTCAGTCTCACCGGTCGATAATTACCTGGATTATCCTTGCTACCCTTCTTGAACAAGGCGACAACATTAGCAAGTCTCCAGTCCTCCGGGACCTCACCCGTGTCTAAGGATGCTGCAAAGATATCTGTTAAGGCCCCGGCTACTTCCTGTCTCGCTTCCCTCAATAACCTGGGATAGATCCCCACCTTAATGCCTTTTAGGAGACCCAACACTTCCTCCTTCCTTGTGTCAACTTGACCTAGAGTAAGCAAATGTCTATCCCTCACATCACCATCTGTCATGTCCCTCCCCTTCATCAATACCGATGCAAAGTATTCGTTAAGAATGTCACCCATTTTCTCTGACTCAGTGCATAACTTTCCTTCTTTGTCCTTAAGTGGGCCAATCCTTTCTCTAGTTACCCTCTTGCTCTTTATATATGAATAAAAGGCTTTGGGATTTTCCTTAACCATGCTTGCCAGCAATATCTCATGTCTTCTCTTCGCCCTCTTAATCCCTTGTTTCAGATGCGCTCGAAATTCCCCGTGTTCTTCCAAAGCTTCATCTCTCTTAAGTCGCCTCGAATCTATGCTTCCTTTTTGCACTTGGCTAGTCTCACAATTTCACCTGTCATCCATGGTTCCCGAATCTTGCCTTTTCTGTTGCTGATTTTCCCAGGAACATGTCTCTCCTGCATACTAATCAACCGCTCTTTAAAAGCCTCCCATATATCAAATGTGGATTTACCTTCAAACATTTTCTCCTGATCTAAATTCCACAGATGCTACTGAACCTTGGTATAGTTGGCCTTCCCCCAGTTTAGAACTCTTCCTTTAGGACCACTCCCATCCTTGTCCATGAGTATTGTAAAACTTAGGGAATTGTGGTCGCTATTTCCAAAGTCGTCCCCTGCTGTAATTTCAACCACCAGGCAGGTTCATTCCCCAACACCAGGTCCAGTATGGCCCCTTGCCGAGTTGGACTACACACACACTGCTCTAGAAAACCCTCCTGGACACACCTTACAAATTCTGCTCCATCTTGCCCCCTAGTTCTGAGTGAATCCCAGTCAATGTTGGGATAATTAAAATCTCCCATCACCACCACCCTGTTTCTCCAACACCTTTCCATTATCTGTTTACATATTTGTACCTCTATCTCACGCTCGCTGTAGGGAGACCTGTAGTACAGCCCCAACATTGTTACTGCATCCTTCCTATTTCTGAGTTCTACCCATATTGCCTCAATGCTTGAGCCCTCCATGGGGCCCTCCTTCAGTACAGCTGTGATATGGTCTTCGACCAGTATTGCAACTAACATTAAATAGTAGACAGTAGATCACTGGAAAAGGAGGCTGAAGAATCAGTATGAGGAATGAAGAAATGGAAGAGGAACTGAACAGGTACTTTGTATCAGTCTTCATGGTGGAAAACACCAATCGCATACTAGAACTTTGAGAGTTAGGGGCAGTGGTGAATATAATAGCCGTAACTAAGGAAAAGGTGCTGGGGAAGCAGAAAAGTCTGAAGGTGGACCAATCACCCCTGGACCAGATGGACTGTACTGTAGACTTCTGAAGGAGATAGCTGAAGAAATTGTTGAGGCATTAGTGGTGATCTTTCAGGAATCACTGGTGATAGGGAGGATCTTGGGGGCTTGGAAAATGGCTAAAGCAACACCCCTGTTTAAGAAAAGAGAGAGACAGAAGAAGGGAAATTATAGGTCAGTTAGCCTGACCTCAATCATTGGTAAGATTTTAGAGTCCGTTCTTAAGGTTGAGATTGCAGAGACCTTGGAAGTAAATGACAAAATCGGGCTGATTCAGCATAGCTTCATCGAGGGGAAGTTATACCTGACAAATCTGTTAGAATTCTTTGAGTAGAAAGTGGGCAAGTTAGACAAAAGGGAGCCAGTGAATGGGATTTGTTTGGATTTCCAGAATGCTGTTGAGAAGCTATCAAATAAGATGAGAGCCCATAGTGTTTGGGCAAGTTACTGCCATTGACATTGAGCATTGGCTGACTGGCAGAAGGCAGAGAGTGTAGATAAAGGGGTCTTTTACAGGATGGCAGCTGGTGACGAGTAGAGTCCCACAGGGATCAATGTTGGTACCACAACAGTTCATGTAATACATTGATGATATGGATGAAGCAACTGAGACATTTTTGCTGAGTTTACAGTTGGCACAGTGACAGATGGAGGGAGAGATAGCAGTGAGGAAGTTGCAGAAGGACTTGCATAGACTCTGAGAGTGGGCAAAGAAGTGGCAGACAGAATACTGTGTGGGACACTGTGAGGTTATGTGCTTTGGTAGTAAAAATGGAGGCATAGATTATTTTCTAAATGAGAAAGGGCATTTGAAGTCTGAAGCACAACTGTCCCTCGTTGCCTTTGAGAAGGTAGTAGTGAGTTTCCTTCTTGAACTGCTACAAGTACATTTGCTCGAGATAGATACAATGCCACTAGGGAGGGAATTTTGGATTTTGACCCAGCGTGTTATCAGCTGAGCCTGAACATTGTCCAGGTCAATCTGCACAAAACAACCCTTTTTTTACCCCTGGAATTAACATTGTGAACGTTCTGAAAACCGCTGTTGTAAGCATATCTTAATAGGCTTAATAGACCAAAACTGTAAGCTTGTTCAAAGTCCTCTTCAGGTTAACATGCAGGTTCAGTTGACAGTTAGGAATGTAAATGCAATGTTAGCATTCATTTCAAGAGGGCTGGAATACAAGTGCAGGAATGTACTGCTGAGGCTGTATATGGCTCTGGTCAGACCCTATTTGGAACATTGTGACCAATGTTTGGCTCCATATCGAAACAAGGAGTCTGCCAGTTCTTTGCCCACTCACCTAGCCTGTCCAAGTCCTTCTGCAGCTTCCCCACTTCCTCACTACTATTTGTCCCTCCATCTGCTGACATTGGAGGGAGTCCAGAGGAAGTTGGCAAGAATCATTCTGAGTATGACGAGCTTGTCTTACGAGGAGTGGTTCAGGACTCTGGGTCTGTACTCGGTGGAGTTTAGAAGGATGAGGGGAGAATGTGGAGAGGCCTGGAGAGACATGGATGTGGGGAAGATGTTTCCATGAGTAGGAGAGACTTAAATCTTTGGGCACACCCTCAGAGTCGAATGGATAACCCTTTAGAACTGAGATGAGGAATTTCTTCAGCCAGTGGATGGTGAATCTGTGGAATTCATTGTTGCGGAAGGCTGTGAAGGCCAAGTCATTGAGTCTGTTGAAGATATGAGTTGGATAGGCTCTTGGTTAGTAAGGGGATCAAGAGTTAGGGGGAGAAAGCGGGAGATTGGATGGTGGAGCAGAGAGTCAGTTGCAACTGCTCAAATATTGAGGCTGGGATTTCAGCAAAGGTAATGTTGAGGGGGGACGGTTAGATGCTCACTTGTCGGAGATGGTCATTATCTGTCACTTATATGGACGTTTTTTTTTGAAAACTCTGTTGTGGATGTGGGCATCACTGGCTCGGCCAGCATTTATTATCTGTCCCTAGTTGCCCTTAGGAAGGTAGTGGTGACCTGCCTTCTTGAACTGCTACAAGTACATTTGCTTTCGGTAGATACAATACGATTAGGGAGGGGATTTCTGAGAACGCTGTTGTAAGCATATCCTAGCTTAATAGACCAAAACTGTACGCTGTGCACCTTGAGTGGCGTCACCAGTCTTGTGTGGAAAGATTTTCACTCCTCCCCTCCTTGAAATAAAGATTTGCACCTCACGTGCCTTCTAAAATACATGCTGTGCATAGAAGCTAAATTTTTGTGCTTCATGTACATGCCTCTTGCTGCGTTCTGCTGGGATCTTTTAAGAATCTAGAAAAGATTACAGCCAATACATCCATTTGGGCAGCACGGTGACTCAGTGGTTAGCTCTGCAGCCTCACGGCGCCAGGGGCCCGGGTTCGACTCCAGCCTCGGGTAACTGTCTGTGCGGAGTTTGCACATTCTCCCTGTGTCTGCATGGGTTTCCTCCATGTGCTCCAATTTCCTCCCACAGTCCAAAGATGTGCAGGCGAGGTGGATCGGACATGCTAAATCGCCGGTAGTGTTCAGGGGTGTGTGTGGGTTATAGGGGTGGGATGGGATGCTGCAAGGGGCGAAGTGGACTTGTTGGTCCGACGGACCTGTTTCCACACTGCAGGGAACCGAATCTAATCTAATGTCTGCAGTCAACTCTTATAATCCTCCATGTTATCATCTAATTTAGTCTGAAGGGATGCCTGACAACTAATGAAGTGAGGGAACAGGTTTTATGTCTGTATTAATTGAGGATGAATTGATTGTGAGTTGGCTGTATGAATATGGGAGCTAGTAATTAGGGGTTGACGTTTATGGAGTATTTTTAAAAGAAATAAAGCTCTGATGGTACGATGTTGGGTTGGACTCTTTGCATACCTGGAATCCAATTCTTCAGGTCCAGGGAACCTATTAACTTAGTCTTCTCAGTTTTCCTCAATGTTTTCTTGAGGATTTCCTTCTCCCTTTCGCTCCCTACTTTTCGCCCATTGGTTTTTTTTTTGTATGTTTTCTACTGTGAAATCAGATAGAAAATATTGGTTCAAAGCTTGTGCCATTACCTTCATTTCCCCAGTCTCACCCTCTCATGAGCCATTATTCACTGTATTTACTCTTTTCCTTTTTATAGATTTGTGGAAGCTTTTACTGTATTTGTATTAATGTCTCCCTCATTATTATTTTGGTCATCTTTTGTTCACATCTGAAATAGTTTCAGTTCCACAATTTTCCAATCTTTCTTTCAATTTATACTATCTTTAACTTTCTTAGATAGCAACAGATGGCACCATGGTGCATTCTAGCTGTACATCCTTTCATTCTAAATTGACAATATTTTTGTTCAGAGTTATGAAATATCCCCTGAAACATCTGCCATTGCTTCTCTATGGTCTTTTAAACTATTTTCCCAGTTCAACTCTGCCTTTATACTCCTGAGTTATCTTCAATGAAAGTTAAAGATATTAAACAGTTTCAGACCAAATTCTCATCCTCGTCCTTGATGTAAAATTCTACCACATCCTGATCATTCTTATCCAGAGAATCCTGTACTATGTTATGGTTGATGAGTTGTATCTCAAAACATACTACCAGGTCTAAAATATCTTAATCCCTGCTTGGTTCCAGTGGTACAGTTTTAAGACTCCAAATGCACTCTATGAATATATCCTGAGGGGTAGATAACTGCTCTTAACATCAAGGTGCCGTTCAACAAAATATGACATCAAGGAGCCGTCGCAAAGCTGCAGTCAGTAAGAATCAGGTGAAAAACCCTCTGCCGGCTGGAACCTTACCATAAAGGAAGTGGTTGTGGTTGTTGGAAGTCAGTTGCCCCAACTCCAAAGCATCACTGCGGGGGTTACGTAAATTTGTGCCCTGAGCTCAACCATCTTCAACTGTTTCATCAAATGCCAAATGCCATCCCTCCGTCAGAATGCCATACGTGGGGATGTTCTCAGTTGATTGTGCCATGTTCAGCACCACTCATAGCTCCTCAGATGCTGAAGTAGTCCATGTCCACAGAACATAAGTGATGAGAAGCAAGTGGTAGTTGTGCTGTGCAACTTACGGGCAATGAACGTCACCATTAAGGAGAATCTAACCATTGCCCCATGACTTACACTCCTTTACTGCCAATATGCTGAGGCTTATCAGGTTTCCAGAAACTGAATTGGACCAAACTTGTAATTATTGTGACGACAAGAGCAGGTCAGAGGTTAAGAATTCTGCAGTGAATAATGAGCCCCCTACCTACACAAAGCCTGTCCACCATCTATAAAGCCCAAGTCAGGAATGTAATCTCCACTGGTCAGGACTGGTGCAGCTCCATCAACACTCAGGAAGCTTGAATCATATGGACAAAGCAGCCTGTTGGATTGGTACCCCACCCACCACCTTCAACATCTGTTCTATCATCAGTAATGTATAATTAGTGCCCCATGCAAGTTTCCCTCCAAGCCACACACACTATCCTGACTCGGAACTATATCGCTGTTCATTAATAGTCATTGAGTGAAGATTCTGGAGCTTCTTTCTGAACAGCACTACTCTAAGGACTGCAGTTATTCAAGAAGGCAGCTCACCACCACCTTCTCCAGGGTAATTGGGCTTAGCCAGCAACATCCACATCCCGTGAATAAAAAAGAATCTTCCAGGCTATCTGTGCCAATTGGGTTCACAGTTTATGATAACATCTTTCTTACAAGATCCCATTACTTCTTGGTCTATCGACTGTATGCTATCCTGGACTGTACCTTCTGTCAGGGGATCTATGAATCTGAAACTGTCACAGCTGTGACTTCTTTCCTTTGCTGTTCCTTATCTCTACCCAAACTGATTGTCTATTTTGCCTGGGAGCCAGTTGGCTGGTTTGTAATTCAGAGTGATACCAACAGCCTGGGATCCGACACTGTCTGAAGTTACAATGAAGGAATCTTCTTCTCAACCTCTCTCCTCATCTGAGGTGTGGTAACCTTCAATTTCAACCACCTCCAGTTATCTCTCTCGACTGTGAGAGCAGACCTGTGGTCCCAACTGGGACTATAGTGACTTTGAATCTCCAAACCAAGATAATTTCTCACCAATGTATTGATCTCATCTTTGACACAAGACAAAAAAACAAACAAATTAAACCCAATGAGATGAATTTTGGATCACTGGATTACATGGCATAATTGGACAACGAAATGCACTATTGTTAAAATAATTCGGAATTCAACCAGAAAGGCCACTAATGTGAATCCTGGATCTGTGTATCATTTGAAATTATTTAATTGGATAGTTTCAGTATTTGGCCACAGGATGGAGAAATCTGCTGAGGTGATGTACCCAGAAGATAGAAAGATGATAGAAATGTTTGGAGAGATATGGGCCAAGCACAGGCAGGTGGAACTAGTTCAGTTTGGGATTGTGATCAGCATAGGCTGGTTGGACCAAAGGATCTGTTTTCATGCTGTATGACTCTATGAAACTCAAGCTTAATTGTCCGAAACTCACATTCAGACATATCTAACCTTGATCATAATCTTACAGAAAGATAGCCGACTTTATCCCTCAGAGTTGCAGACTCTTCAATTTTACATCCTCAAAGACATTTAGCAGGAATAGCATGGATTATAGAGTGAGTTGAGTAGATTAGTTCATTATTAATTCTTAACTAAATTTGATTTATTTTACATTTTTAGACAACATCAGGTGAAGATGTGCGTGATTTCACCAAGGTGCTGAAAAATAACTTCAGATCAAAGAAATACTTTGCCAAACATCCTCGCTTGGGTTATTTACCACTACAAACAGTCCTAGAAGGTGAGAACCTTGAGATGTAAGTTTATTGATGTGAGATTTACGAATGTATCAATGCCCATTTGGGGGTTGACAAATATTGCAGCATTATTCGTTCTGCAGCTTAGCAGGAGAGTGAGGTTGTCCATTTGCGCCGATATCAGAAGTACACAATACAAGAACAAGAGGGGCTTAACTGATAGCATCGGTCCTCTCGCCTTCAAAACAGTGTAGTTACTCAGAGTGCATCTGCTGTGGACTTGTTGATACTGTCACTAACGTGCAACCTTCCTTGATATCTTTCTCTGTCCTCCAGTTCTGTCTTTTAAAAACTACAATCAATTACCCTCTCCTCAAAAGGAAAGAACCTTTGGCTGAACAGAGAACAAAGAACAGTACAGGCCCTTCGGCCCACGATGTTATGCCGACCTATTATCCCACTCATATCAAACTACCCTGCATACCCTTCATTTTACTATCCTTCATGTGCCGATCCAAGAGTCGTTTAAAAGTCTTGAAATGTATCTGACTGCACTACCACTGCTAGCAGCGCATTCCACACACCCGCCACTCTCTGTGTAAAGAACCTACCTCTGACATCTCCCCTATTCCTTCCTCCAGTCACCTTAAAATTTCTCCCCCTCGTAATAGTCATTTCTGCCCTGGGAAAAAAAATCTTACTATCCACTCCAGCTATGCCTCTCATCATCTTGCATACCTCTATCAAGTCACCTCTCATTCTTCTTTGCTCCAATGGAAAAAGTCCTCGCCCCCCCTCAATGTTTCATCATAAGACGTGCCGTCCATTCCATGCAGCATCCTGCTAAATCTCCTCTGCACCCTCTCTAAAGCTTCCACATCCTTCCTATAATGAAGCAACCAGAATTGAACTCAATATTCTAAGCGCTGCTCCATCCCCACAAACTAATGCTCGATTCCAAATCCCTTTTCTCTTGATGCTTTAAATTCAATGCTGTCTTTCGTGTAATTTCATATTTGAATTCACTGGTCCTGAGCCGCTCGCGGCGATGTGCCCCCGCGGTCCTGCTACAGTGCTTTGAGATGGAAACAAACATGACTGATGAAGGTCCACCAGTTGATGTAGTACGTTTAGATTTCAAAAAAGCATTTGATAAATTACAACTCATAAGGTGACTCAAAAGAAAGCAGCCCATGGGTTCAAGGGTAGTATATTAGGATGGACAGAGGACTGCATCGCAAACAGAAGTAGAGAAGGGGCAGCAGGATGGTAACTTATAACTGGTGTCCGGCCACAGGGCCCCTGCTGCGGAGGCCGTACACCTAATGTTGCCTGGGTTGATTTCGGAAATGGAGGAGGGGATTGCCATGCTTAGGAATGTTGGGCGGATGGGATTTATAAGATTGAGAGAAATCTTATTTTTTCAGCATTTAAGATTCTTAAGAGGCTTGATAGTGTATATCCGTAGAGAATGCTCCCATTTGTGAAATATTTTATGACCAGAGGCCACATTTTCATATTAGTTGCCTGTTAATTCAGGGGAAGAATTACTTCTTTCAGGTGGTAGCAATCTATTCAACACTTTAGCAGAGAAGGTTTTCGAGGTAATGCCATCAATTATATGCTAGGCTGAGATGGCCCGTTTAATTTTCAAATCAAGAAACAACAATAATGAGGAAAGGGTAGTCTTCACAGTGGAAGATACTTCAAGGATCCCCTTATCCCTGTATTCTTTAGTAATGAATTAAATACATCACTACCACACCATCACTACCATTACAGAAGTAGTAGTAGACAATCTAATGGAGTAAAAGCAGATCAGACTCTTTGCCCTGATGGTTTACTTTCTATGATTCCAAACAAAGGAGCTTCAGAGTTGGTGTATGCATTGATTGTAATTTCTGAAAAAGGTTTCGATTCTCGAGAAGCATCTGAGGGCTGGAAAACTGCCGATGTGACATCCCTATTTAAAAAGGAGAGAGGCAAATTGTTGGAAATATGTGGCAATCAACTGTGAAGAAAATAATAGCAGGACATTTGGAAAATCAGAATCTAATCAAACAGAATCACCATAGCCTGACGAAAGAGAAATTATGTCTGGCTAATTTGTTTGGGTTTTTCGAGGAAGTCCCAACCAGAATTAGTAGAGGAAAACCAGTAAATGTGTTGTATTTGGACTTTGAGCAAACATTTGAGAATGTACTCAAAAGTAATAAGCTAAGAGCTGAGGTTTTGAAGGTAGTATATTGCTATGGATCAGTAGGCTTTGCATGGCCAGGAAGGAGAGATCACATCTACAGTGAAATGCACCAAGTGAATAGATATTTTGGGGAATTTGGTGGCAATGTGGTAAGTCAGTGCAGAGGGTAAGAGGTGCTATTTGCTTGCTTTTTTTGCCTGATAGTTGGTCAGCTTTTTTTTTTGAGACAGGACAAATTGAAGCCAGAAGCGGGGACCCAGAAGGTGAACCCGGTTCATTGGTTGGTGATAGCTACTGGTTTAAGAATCTATTATCGGTAATTTTCAGATTGAAAGTAAATCGGAGAAATATATACAGGCTACAAACTAATGTTTTTAAATCAAATTAAGATTTAAGTAATTGAAATGGAGATGCCGGGCCAATGATGATTTAAACCTCCATGACGGGGGAATGGTCAGACACCATACTCCAGCTCAGGGTTGATGAACTGGAATTTCAGTTTCGACCAATCAACAAATCATGCGGGGGAGAGTTACCAGGGAATGCTCTGTTTCCGGAGGCAGTCACACACCTTAGATTAACTACCTGAAGCTCGGTCAGTGGCCAGGGACGTGAGACTGTGACTAAGGACAGGGCAGGTGGAAGGATCCAGGATGTCGTGCAGAAGGAACCTTGGCCTTTGATCTTATCGAACAGGTTTGAGATTCTTTCTTCCTGTGTGGATGAGAGGTCAGGGTATATGGAAGATGAGTAAACTGACTATAGCACGGTGGTACAGGGGGACATTCAAGAGGGGATAAAAAGTGAAATGTAGTTATAATCAGAGGTAGTATAGTTAGCGGAATGAACATTGTTGGTTGTGACTAGGATCGAGAGTCTCGAAAGTAGTGTTGCCTGCCTGGCGCCCAGGTTTAGGATATTCCGTCTTGGCTACCAAGGAATTTGAAGTGGGAGGTGTAGAAATCCAGCTATCGTGGTGGACACAGGTACCATTGATATGGAAGAAAGAGGAAAGAGGTTCTGCTGAGGGATTATGAGCACTGAGGTGCTGAGTGAGAAGGCAGAACCAAAAGGTAATAATCTCGGGATTCTTATCTGAGCAATTTGGCACGGTGTGAACAAAACTGAAGATGTAAATGCATTGTTCAAATGATGGCATGGCAGAAATGTGTTTGAATTCATGGGACATTGGCATTGGTATGGGGAAGGAGGGAGTTGTTCCGGTGGCATAGGCTTGATGAGAATCATATTGGGACAAGTATCCTGGCAAAAGACATAGCTAGGTCTGGGGGTAGGGCATCAAAGTGAAAAGTGTGGAGCGGGTGAGTCCAGTTGCATGGAAAATTATGGAAAAAGTTAGAAGCTAGTAAGTGCTCAGCAAAGTTTCCAGAGCAAGTAATAGGACAAAAAGTATGGAAATAGTCAGGAGTCTCATTTCAGGTGCAGCAGATAAGAAGGGTGGCCATAAATGCCAGACTGAAGGTCTTTTATTTAATTGTAGGGAGTGTATTAAACCAAGTGAATGAGTTTGTGGTGCAGATTGAAATTGACAGATGTATTGTTCTGGGTATCATAGACATGTGGTTGTAAGGGGATAAGTGTTGGGAACTAAATATCCAATGATACATGTCCTATCGAAAGAACAGACAAATGGACAGAGATGCCAGGGTTGGCTTGTGAGTAAGAAATGGGGCAACGCTGAAGGAACCACAGGTCTTGAGCTTGTTTATTAATGACTTTGAGGAAAATGTGAATGTGCTGTGGCTAAATTTGTAGATGACTCAAAAATATTTGCAAAGACAAGGCATGGCACAGAAACAGAGATTTACCAGGATGTTACTTGGATTGGAATGTATTAGCTTTCAGGAGGGCTTGGTGGCAATGTTGTACAATAATAAATGTAATGAGATCAACCATGATCTCACTGAATGGTGGAGGAAATTCAATGGGCCAAATGACTTTTTGAGTGAGTCTTGTTGTTTGACAATGAATTCGTAAAGGTGTTTTTTTTTGTCTCTTGGATGAGATGTAAAAATGAAATGTGTACGCTTCCTTTTCATCTGGCAATAAATTATCGTTCTGAACGATTTCCATTGACTAGTGGCAATCTGACAAGCATCACGATGTAAAGAGATTCTTAGCTTCTTTTTAATTGTCAAGTTATTCTTTGGAATTAATTCAGCATATATTTTTGCATCTCAGGAATTATATTCATCACTGCATCTCAAAAAGTACTCTGTTGTATGATAACAGCATTTTAAAGAACACTCTTCAATGGTTGTGATTTTCAGTTGCCATAACACACATTAAATTACATTGTTGGCCAATCTGTCCATGATTATTTCATTGTCTTACATTTCAAACAGACAAGGAAATATTGGTGATGCAATGAAGAGTTTGATGATAAAATATAATTACTGTTACGGTTTCCTCTTGGACGAAATATTCTCATCAAATTGACTGGTCAAGGAAATGGGACACTGACTGTGAGTACTTTGAGTGTTTAAGTGATTCCTAAAATGAAAATTATGACCTTGATTTCTCTTGCATGCAGATATGAAGAGACTATTTTAAAAATCCTCTCGGTTCGTGGTTCAGGCATAAAGGTGTCACATGCATATTTATGTATATACATGTACATGTGTAATCTGAAAAGAAAATGACGATAAATCACTTGTTACAAGGTGAGAATGAGTTATCCAGACAGTAAGAACTGCCAAAGTTGGTGTCTGAGATAACACATTGTGGAGCTGGGGGAAAGCAGGCAGCATCAGAGGCTCAAGAAAGTTGATGTTTTGGGTCAGGACCCTTCCTCCAAAATGGAGGGTGGATGGGAGCTCAGAAACAAATAGTGTGGAGAGGGAGGAGGTGCTGGGGAAGGTAGGTGGGATGGTGATAAATGAGTACTATCCAGATTGGAACAGATTTACCCCAGAAGGTATTGAATACAAGTTCCAAATCACTCTCAAAATCCTAGTGACTGTTAACATTCATGTTTTTTTTGTCTGTGTGTTTCAGTAGTTGCATGTCAGTTTGAATGGTTCATTGAGAGTGAGGAACCTATGGACTCACACACACCATCATGGAATTTAATTCAAAGAGTGACTCCTCTTCAAAGTACTTAGTCGCTTTTAAAATCTTGACCATTTCTGCTGTCTAGTTGAACAAGTGTAGCTGAATACTGCTTCGATAGGAATTAGTGTTTAATAGGAACATATTTGTGAAACTTACAGTTCCTCAAGCTTTAGCATAAACTGTTGGAGACTTTCGGCGCTTGCAAAAAGGCTCACCTCTCTTAATACTGAAGGAAAATTGGAGTTTAAAAGTAAGTTCATCCGCTGTCAGGGAATGAAATGTTAATGTTGACTTGAATATAATTTTTTAAAAAGTAATATATTTGTGTAGCACTAAACTCAAATTAAAATTTGGATATGCCAGTTGACTCCTGTTTGACACTGTATGGAATGGCGGTGACATCAGATTCAGTGATGATTGAGAATCTAAAGAATATGAGGATAAGATTTAACATCCAAATATCATTGAACTCTTCAAGGAATGTATTACTGGAAAAGGGGGAAAGCATGTATGTCTATAAGAATTGAATACACTCTGAAGGCGGTGGCACAGATGAAACAGACCTGTGTGCTAAAACTTATCACAAATTTCACATTGAATGGAGCAGTTTAAACAGGCTGGAGGAAGCAGACATGCCAGCGCAAACTTTTGAATTTGTGCATTCTGTTCATAAACATCAGCAAAATTGTGGGAACCTGTTTATTCTTTCTCTTTTATTGCACAGAACCATACGATTACACTAATTTTGATTAGGAATTTAAAGATTATGAGCCCTGTCCGTTTGACTCGCAGTTTGGTACCATAGGTTGGTACGATCTTCGTTCAAGAAGGAAGAGGGATGTTCCAGACACAGAAAATCGTCAAACCATTTACTACAAAGTCTGTTTCTGCTTAGTATTAATTAATGCAGTTAACATTTTCAGATCGACATGATTGCAGAATGGAGTCAATAAAACAAATTCCATCTGATATTCAACATAAATTTTAAGTTTGGGATAACAAGCTCACAAGAAAGATGACCTGGTTTTAGATATCACTTGGGACCACAGACTAACAGACAAAGGAACAAAGCAAAACGACTCTGCGATTTGATGTAGAAACTCCTGACTCTGAAGCCTGCAGCCGCCCTCCAATTCTCAAGTCAGAAGTGTGTCAATGATGGTGCAGATCCAACAACACTGGAAACGATCTTGAGTCTAGACCAAAGCAGCCCCTTGATTGGCACCGTATCCATTCTCTCCACAACCAACTCCAAGACACAATAATGTGTCCATATACAAGATGCACTGCCACATTTTTTTCCAACTATTCTTACACCCGCCTTTCCAGACTTAGAAAACTCATCTTCAAGGTCAAGGACATCAGACATGGTAGCACTAATCCCAGTAAAAATCACCTCCAAGCTACTCTCAAACTGATTTGGAAATGAATGATTGTTCCTGAGTCAATATTAGTAATCTCTTTTGGAACAGCATTGTGGGTCTGTGTACAGCAACATGAAGCTGTTCAAGAAGTCAATTTGTGCTGGACAATTAGCAACAGCTATGTCTCATTAAAGAATAAATAAATCGGAAAGAAATCCATCTGAGAGTCACAAGCAAATGGGTAACTTTTTTTTGTTCACTCTGCAGCTCGTGGGCTATTACCAATTTTGACAATGACAAATGAAGCTTTTGTTTGGTTTGCTATTGATAGCAGCTGTCCACAAAATAAAAACAATTGGCATCAGAGATAATGGGAAGTGCAGATGCTGGAGAATCCAAGATTACAAAGTGTGGAGCTGGATGAACACAGCAGGCCAAGCAGCATCTCAGGAGCACAAAAGCTGACGTTTCGGGCCTGGACCCTTCATCAGAAAAGAGGGAGGAGGAGAGGGCTCTGAAAGAAATAGGGAGAGGGGAAGGCAGATTGAAGATGGATAGAGGGGAAGATAGGTGCAGAGGAGACAGACAAGCAATAAGGAAGGGGAGGATCAAATATGAAGGTAGGCTAGCTAGTCATATCAGAAATCATAGTAACAGCTTCTTTCAATACATAAGAAACAAACGTGAGGCAAAAGTAGACACTGGGCCACTCCAAATTGATGCTGGAAGGCAAGTGGTGGGAGATAAGGAAGTAGCTGAAGAACTTAATAAGTACTTTGCGTCAGTCTTCACAGTGGAAGACATGAGTAATATGCCAACAATTAGGGAGAGCCAGGGGGCAGAGCTGAGGATGGTAGGAATTACAAAAGAGCAAGTGCTAGAAGAGCTAAAAGGTCTAAAAATTGATAAATCTCCTGGCCCCGATGGGCTATATCCTAGAGTTCTGAGGAAGGTGGCTGAGGAAATAGCAGAGGCTTTGGCTATGATCTTTCAAAAGTCACTGTAGTCAGGGAAAGTCCCAGATGATTGGAAAATTGCTGTTGTAACTCCGTTGTTTAAGAAAGGATCAAGGCAAAAGATGGAAAATTACAGGCCGATTAGCCTGACCTCGGTAGTTGATTAAAATTCTTGAATCATTGTCAAGGATGAGATTTCGAAATTCCTGGAAGTGCAGGGTCAAATTAGAACAAGTCAGCATGGATTTAGTCAGGGGAGGTCGTGCCTGAAAAACCTGTTAGAATTCTTTGAAGAGGTAACAGGTATGTTAGACCAGGGAAACCCAGCGGATGTTATCTATCAAGACTTCCAACAGGCCTTTGATAAGGTGTCTCACAGGAGGCTGCTGAGCAACGTGAGGGCCCATGGTGTTCGAGGTGAGATACTGGCCTGGATTGAGGTTTGGCTGTCTGACAGAAGGCAGAGAGTTGGGATTAAGGGCTCTTTTTCAGAATGGCAACCAGTGACGATGGTGTCCCGCAGGGTTCAGTGGTGGGGCCGCTGCTGTTCACCTTATATGTTAATGATCTGGATGAAGGGACTGGGGGCATTCTGGCGAAGTTTTCCGATGATACGAAGATAGGTAGACAGGCAGGTAGTACTGAGGAGGTGGAGAGGCGGCAGTAAGATTGAGACAGTTTAGGAGCGTGGTCCAGGAAATGGCTGATGAAATTGAATGTGAGTAAATGTGAGGTTTTTCACTTTGGTAAAAAGAATAGAGACATGGAATATTTTCTAAATGGTGAGAAAATTCGTAAAGCAGAAGTACAAAGGGATCTGGAATTCTTGGTCCAGGATTCTCTAAAAGTTAACTTGCAGGTAGAGTCCATGATTAAGAAAGCGAATGTAATGTTGTTTATCTCAAGAGGGTTGGAATATAGAAGCAGTGATGTGCTTCTGAGGCTTTATAAAGGCCTAGTTAGGCCCCATTGAGAATACCGTGTCCAATGTTGGGCCCCACACCTCAGAAAGGACATACTAGCCCTGGAGCGTGTCCAGCGGAGATTCACACGGATGATCCCTGGAATGGTAGGCTTGACATACGACGAACGGCTAAGGATCCTGGGATTGTACTCATTAGAGCTGAGAAGGTTGAGGGGAGATCTAATAGAAACTTACGAGATAATGTGTGGCTTAGAAGGGGTGGACGCTAGGAAGTTGTTTCTTTTAGGCCAGGAGACTAGGACCCGTGGGCACAGCCTTAAAATTAGAGGGGGTAAATTTAAAACGGAAATGAGACGACTTTTCTTAAGACAGAGAGTGGCGGGCTTGTGAAATTCATTGCCACGGAGTGCAGTGGGGGCCGGGACGTTGGATGCCTTCAAGGCAGAGATCAACAAATTCTTGATCTCACAGGAATCAAGGGCGACGGGGAGCGTGCAGGGAAGTGGAGTTGAAATGCCCATGAGCCATGATTTAAATGGCGGAGTGGACTTGATGGGTCGAATGGCCCTACTTAGACTCATATCTTATGGTCTTAAGTTAAAGGGTCGGACATGAAGCCAATAGAGGTGAGTGTAGGTGGGGAGAGGTCAGTCTGGGGAGGACAGACAGGTCAAGGGGGCGGGAAGCGGTTAGTAGGTCAGGAATGGGGGTTTGGCTTGAGCTGGGAGGAGGGGATCGGGGAGAGGAAGAGCAGATTAGGAACGTGGGGACGAGCTGGGCTGGTTTTGGGATGCAGTGGTGGGAGGGGAGATTTTGAAGCTTGTGAAGTCCACATTGATACCATTGGGCTGCAGAGTTCCCAAGTCTCAGTTAAGGAAGGACAATAAACACTGGTCAGTCAGTCATACATCGAACAAAAAAAGTTTATTTTTTTAAAAAAATAGGATGCATCTGTCAATCAAGTGGCAAAGTATTATCGAGTTTTGAGAAGATTTTTAGCTCAGGATTGAGGTTTTGGATGTAAGATTGCTCACTGAGCTGGAAGGTTAGTTTTCAGATGATTCGTCACCATTCCAGGCAAAATCATCAGTGAGCCTCCAGTGAAGCGCTGGTGTTCGGTCCCGCTTTCTATTCAAGTGTTTAGGTTTCCTTGGGTTGGTCATGTTATTTCCTGTTCTTTTTCTCTGAGGATGGTAGATGGATTTGGAGCCAATGTGTTCTCCCTAGTGTAGTTTGTGTATGGAATGAACTGCCAGAGGAGTGCCAGAGGCTATTATAATCACAGTATTTAAAAGTCACCTGCATGGACACATGAATAGGAAGGGTCTGTAGGGATATGGGCAACATGCTGGCAAATGGAACTAGTCATTTACGACATCTGGTCGGCATGGAGGAGTTGGACTGAAGGGTCTGTTTCCCTGCTGCACAACTCTACGACTCTGTCTTCGTCTCTTTGTGTCTCTCTCTCTCGCCTTAGCTCCCCCCTCCCATTTTCTCCAAACCCACCCCTCGCCACACACACAATCTCTGTCTCTCCATCTTTCTGTGTGTGCCTCACTCTGTGTCTATGTCTCTCTCTCTCTCTCTGTTGTCTTGTCTCTGCCACCTCGCTGTGCACTTCTGTCTCTCTTTCTTTCTCTTTCACTCTGTCTCTTGTGTGTGTGTGTGTGTGTGTGTGTGTGTGTGTGCGCACGCGCGCTCCTCTCTGTCTCTCGTCTTGTCTCTGCCTCCCTCTGTGTGTGTCTCTGCCGTTGTCTCTCCCCTGTCTCTCCGTCTCTCCGTCTCTCCCTGTGAACTTCTCCCTCTCCCCTGCCCCCACCCCCGGCGCTCTGTCTTTCTCTGTGTCTCTCTTCCTCTCGCCGTGTGTTTATCTATCCGTGCATCTCCACCCGCTCAGCAGGGAGCATTGAGTTTTTTTTTAAAAAGTTTAAAAATCTGTTTAAACCCAACCCATCCGCAATCAGACTGCATTTCTAATTCTCTCTCTCACACACACAGTCTGTCTCTTTCTCCCTCTCAGTCAATCCCCTTCCTCTCCTGTTCCTACTCATGCCTTTTCCCCCCACTCTGCCTCGGTGACGAGTCCACTGTCTGGAACCCTTTTCGCGGGAGGGGACTGAGGACCCAGCTGTTCTGCATCGGGATCAGCGTACCACTATCCCGGACCCCTACAGCCTCCAGCATGACCACTGGGCGAGGAGCAGGCATCCAGGCTGCTGGAGCGCTCGCTGCTCAGTGGCTCGGCCCTGCACCGCCTTGGCCGGGAGCGGGGATCCGAGGTGGGAGAAGGCCTCTTCGCCCGGCTCCTGGGCACAGCTACCTGCCTGAACAATAAAATGTGAGACTGGATGAACACAGCAGGCCAAGATCTTGGATTCTCCAGCATCTGCAGTTCCCACTATCTCTGGTACCTGCCTGAACAGCTGCCTGGCACCGAACCCACCCCCTCTCCTCCCCTCCTCTCTCCCCGCCCCCTCCTCCCTTCCCCACCCGCCCCTCCTCCTTCCCCCCAACCCCCTCGTCCTACCCCCCGCCCCCTCCTCCTGCTCCCTCCCTCCATTCATCCATTCCTTCCTCCTGTCAGTCCTCGCTCCCTCCCTCCAGCCATCCATTCCTCCCTCGCTCGCTCCCTCCAGCCATCCATTCCTCCCTCACTCCAGCCGTCGCACCCTCCCTCCCTCACTCCAGTCAGTCAAAACAACAAAGAAAATTACAGCACAGGAACAGGCCCTTCAGCCCTCCAAGCCTGCGCCGACCAAGATCCTCTGTCTGACCAGTCACCTATTTTCTCACGGTCTGTATCCATTTGCTCCCTGCCCGTCCGTGTACCTGTCCAAATATATCTTAAAAGATGCTCATGTGTCTGCGTTGCCCACCTCTGCTGGCAATGCGTTCCAGGTGCCCACCAACCTCTGTGTAAAGAACTTGCCATGCATATCTCCCCTAAATTTTCCTCCTCTCGTCCACGTCCTTTTGGTAATGGACACAGTACTCTAAATGTGGCCGAACCACAGTCCTATACAACTGCAACATGACCTGCCAACTCTTGTACTCAATACCCTGTCCAATGAAGGAAAGCATGCCATATGCCGCCTTGACCACCCTATTGACCTGCATTGTCACTTTCAGGGAACAATGGACCTGAACACCCAGATCTCTCTGTTCATCAATTTCCCCCAAAACTTTTCCATTTACTGTTTCGTTTGCCCTTGAATTTGATCTTCCAAAATGCATCACCTCGCATTTGCCTGGATTGAACTCCATCTGCCATTTATCTGCCCAACTCTCCAGTCTATCTCTGTTCTGTTCTGTAATCTCTGATAGTCCCCTTCACTATCTGCTTCTCCATTCCTCCCTTGTAGTGCGATTAGGCAAGACTTAGGAGGCATAGAATGGGTTAGCAAAATGCAGGGGATGGGGACAATTGAATTGTGGAGCTGGTTTAAGGAACAGATATTGCATGTCCTTGAGAGGTACGTCCCTGTCAGGCAAGGAGGAAGCAATAAGCTAAGGGAACCGTGGTTTACTAAAAAAATTGTATCTCTTGTTCAGCAGAAGAGGGAGGCTGATGTGACGATGAGACCAGATGGTTCAGATGAGGTGATGGAGAGCTACAGATTAGCTAGGGAGGATTTAAAGAGAGAGTTAAGAAGAGCAAGGAGGGTACATGAGCAGACATTGGCTGGTAAATAAAGGAGAGCCCTAAAGCTTTCTATAGGTATGTGAGGAATAAGAGGATGACTGGGCTAGGCAAAGGGCCAGTCAAAGACAGAAGTGGGAAGTTGTGTGTGGACGCTGTGGAGATTGGAGAGGTGCTAAATGAATATTTCTCATCTGTTTTCACTGAGCGACAGGAGAATATTGCAGAGGAGGTGACTGAGTTACGGGCTACTAGAATTGAAAAGGTTACGGTTAGTAAGGATGAAGTGTTATCAATTCGACAACGTGTGAAGGTAGATAAAACCCCTGGGCCTGATGGGATTTTTCCGAGGATTGTCTGGGAAGCTAGGGAGGAGGTGGTGGAGCCTTTGGCCTTGATCTTGGAGTCCTCATTGTCTACAGGTTTTGTACCAGAGGACTGGAGAAGTGCAAATGTTGTACCCTTGTTCAAGAGGGGCAGTAAGAATGACCCAGGCAATTAAAGACCTGTGAGCCTTACGTCTGTTGTAGGAAAAATTTTGGAAAGGATTATAAGAGATAGGATTTATAATCATCTAGAAAGCAACAATGAGATTGGAGATAGTCAACATGGATTTGTCAAGGGCAGGTCGTGTCTCACAAACTTCATTGAGTGTTTTGAGAAGGTGACCAATCATGTGGATGAGGGTCGGGCAGTTGGCGTGGTGTACATGGACTTGAGTAAAGCCTTTGATAAGTTTCCCCATGGTAGGCTATTGGAGAAAATACAGAGGCACGGGATTGAGGGAGATTTCGCCATTTGGATTAGAAACTAGCTTTCAGTAAGAAGGCAATGAGTGGTGGTTGATGGAAAATATTCAGCCTGGAGTCTGATTACTAGTGGTGTGTCTCAAGGATCTGTTTTGAGACCACTGCTGTTGTCATTTTTATAAATGACTTGGATGCAGGCATTGGTGGATGGGTTAGTAAGTTTGCAGATGACACTAAAGACAATGGAGTGGTGGACATTGTGGAAGAATGTTGCAGGTTGCAGGGAGACTTGGATAAACTGCAAAATTGGGCCGAAAGGTGGCAAATGGAGATTGATACGGATAAATGTGAGGTGATTCACTTTGGGAGGAATAATAGGAAGGCAGGACACCGGGTCAACAGAAAGATTCTTGGTAGTGGAGATGAACAGAGGGATCTTGGTGTCCATGTACATAGGTTCCTGAAAACTGCCCCCCAGGTTGATAGTGCTGTTCAGAAGTCTGATGGTGTTTTAGGTTGCATTGGTAGAGGGATTGAGTTGCGGAGATGTGATGTCATTCTGCAACTCTACAAAACGCTAGTGCGGCCTCGCTTTGAATATTGCATGGTCGCTCCATTACAGGAAGGATGTGGAATCGTTGCAACAGGTGCAGAGGAGATTTACCAGAATGTTGCCTGGTCTGGAGCGAAGGTCTTATGAAGAAAGGCTGAGGAACTTGGGTGTGTTCTCATTGGAGAGAAGGAGGCTGAGAGGGGATTTAGTAGAGACATACAAGATGATCAGTGGATTAGATAGGGTGGACAGTGAGAGTCTTTTTCCGAGGATGATGACTTCAGCTGGTACAAGGGGGCACAGCTACACATTGAGGGGTGATGGATTTAAGACAGATGTCAGAGGCAAGTTCTTTTCTCAGAGAGTGGTACGGGGGTGGAATGCTCTGCCTGCCAATGTAGTTAACTCAGCCACATGAGGGGCATTTAAACAGCCCTTGGATAAGCAAATGGATGCTGATGGGATAGTGTAGGGGAATGGGCTTAGATTAGTTCACAGGTCAGCGCAACATGGAGGGCCAAAGGGCCTGTTCTGCGCTGTGTTGTTCCATGTACTATTACAGTTCACAAATCACATTTAACACTAAAATGAGTGGTAGAGTAAAGAGGATAATGAAAATCTGCAGATGGACACAAAGTTTAAGTGAATGGACAAGGGTCTCGCAGATGGAGTGCAATGATGGTAAATGTGAGGCTATCCATTTTGGTAGCAATTAGGGCAAAATGGAGTATTACTTAAATGGTGAAAAATTGTAGCATGCTGCTATGCAGAGGGAGCTGGGCAACCTTGTGTATGAATCACAGAACGTTTGCAGATGCAGCTGGTAATTGAGGCAACAAATGGAATAGTGTCCCTTATAGCTCGAGTGATGCAGTTTAAAAATCGGGAGGGGATGCTCCAGTTGTATAGGGTGCTGGTAAAGCTTGATGTAGAGTAGTTTGTACAGTTTTAGTCTCCTCACTTTAGAAAGGATGTGCTGGCACTGGAGGGGGTGCAAAGGAGCTTCACAAGAATGATTCCAGAATTGAAAATGTTGCTGTATGGGGAGAGATTGAGGAGACTAGGATTGCACTCACTGAAACTTCGAAGAATGAGGGGTGTTCTAATAGCAACTTTTAAAATGATGAAAGAAATAGATAGGAAAGATACACGGAAGTTGTTTCCACTGATGGGTGAAATTACAACTGGGGGGCACAGCCTCAAAATAAGGGTGAACAGATTTAAGACTGAATTGAGGATGAGCTGCTTCATCCAAAGGGTTGTGAATCTGTGGAATTCTCTGCTCAGTGAAACAGTTGAGGTTCCCTGATTGAATGTTTTAAAGGCCAAGACAGATAGATCTTTGAACAGGAAAGGAATTGAGGGTTATGGTGAATGGCGGGGTAAGTGGAGCTGAGTCCGCACAAAGATCAGCCATGACCTTATTGAATGGCGGAGTGAGCTGAAAGAGACAGATGACCTACTCCTGCTTTATTTCTTATGTCCGTATGTCCTTAGATTGCCATCCTTGTCATTCCTCCTTCCCTGGAATAGGCCAGTTCTAAACGCTGATCAGTAGGTCTTTAAATAACTCCCGCGTATCAAATGTCGACTTGTTCAATAAAAGCTCCTCCCAATGAATACTACTCAGCTCCTACCTAATACTCCTTCCCCCAATTTAGTAGCTTCCCACAAGTTCCTAATTGTTCATAGCTATCTTAAAATGTAAGGAGAGGCGATCACCCCGTTTGAAGAAGCTCCTGGTTCAGTGTTTTTCCCCATGTGGGAGTCAGCTACAGGTTTTCTTGTTCCAAGATTGGGGAGGAAATGGCCCAGTGGTGGTATTGCTGGACTGTTAATTCAGAGAGTTAGATAACATTCTGGGGACCTGTGTTCAAATCACAGCACAGCAGATGGTGGAATTTGAATTGAACATAAAAGAAAATCATGAATGAAGAATCTAATGATGACCATGAATCCATTGCCAAATGTCAGAAAAACCCAACTGCTTCACTGATGTCCTTTAGAAAAGCAAACTGCCATCCTTACGTGGTCTGGCCTACTTGTGACTGCAGACCCACAGCCATATGATTGACTCTGAACTGTCCCCTGGGCAACGAGGGATGGACAATAAACACTGCGTAGCTAGTGATGTCCTCCTCCCATTAACAAATAAATAAAATTGGATTCTACATCTTCTGATTGAAGATTGTTTCTTGTTCTCTCAGTAATTTCATCGCTTACAGTCAGTTTCCCTCCTGCCTGTCTTTTTGGAATGTCACGTAGCCCTGCACATTTACCTCCAGTGTTGATCTCCTTATAGCCATGTCTTTGTAATAGCTCTCAAATCATGCCCGTCAACCTGTATGTGTGCTCTTAATTTGTTGATTTTGTTCTGAATACAATGAGCACGCAAGCAAAGAGTCATTAATTTAGCTTTATAACTTTATTTGACCTCTTGACACTATTTACAGCTGTTTTCTGTTTCTGCATGCTGTCCTTTCCAGTCCCATGCTGAGTATTGTTATCCCAATAGTTCTTTAATGTCAGTGTGTGTGTATTCCTGGGCGAATATGCTCGTGTGGTCTACGGAGTTGTGGAGGTCGCAGTTCTAGGACAGCCATTTCATAGGCCTCTGCTGCAGCTAAGAAGAAAAGACAATCTCTTGCTCTGAGCTCTGCAAACCAGGGCGATGTCAAAAAGAAACAAGGTCAAAAGAGTTTCAACAAGAATCTCAAAATTAACTGCTGAATTCATATCAGCATTACAGGGATCGCCCAACTTAGTGGCCACAACATCCCACTTTCTATTCTTCACAAACAATCCAAATTCTGAACTATCCGTATCCCTCTTAACTTTTATGTTTTTTGAGCTAATTTCTTGTGTCTAACTTGTGCATATTTGTGGTGCCTTATGACTTCTTGCGTTTAGCAATTGATAAACTCTCTCTCTCTTGAATTGAGTAAAACCTAGTTTTATAGGATCCCCAGTGTGGAAACAGGCCATTCAGTTCCACAAGTCCACAGCAACCCTACAAAGAGCATCCCACCCAGACCCATCCCCATTCCCTACTCTATCCCTGTCCGCCTGCATTTCCAATGGCGAATATACCTAACCTACACATCCGTGGGCAATGTGGGTAATTCAGCATTCCCAATCCACCTAACCTACATGTTTCCGAACTGGTCAAAACAATGATTCGATATGAATTAGTTAGAATGCAGCTGTTGACTGTCATCTTCCATCCCTGTGTTGGAGCGAGATTTAACATTCAAGATCAAAAATGAAACACTTGAACAAGGTAGTTCAAATTGCGGTTGTTGACTTGCTCGCCGAGTTGGCTTGTTTTCATTGAGACGTTTCGTCACCATGATCAATGACATCATCACTAGAGCCTCCAACAAAACAATGTTACTCTACTCTGTCTGGAATTTATACTGTCCGGTCTGTTACCATGAGTACTGTCATTTCCGGTTTTGATCTGTATGGGTTTGTATGTGGGGGCCCAATTGTATCTGCTTGTTGGTTGCATTATGGGTGGAGAATCACGCCTGTCATACAAAACTGGGACAAGGTAACCATAGTAGCCCAAGCCAAGCATAGACATGCAGAGGAATCCTAGAGGCATGGTTCTCAACCCATTCTCCAGCCTCACATTCTTGGACTCTTCTATTTGAATATGATCACTCAACCATATCCTTTATGACAAACAACAGAGTCTTACATCACAAAATCTTCAGACAGGACTGTCCAGACAGATCCACTTGTTCTCATGATATCATCTTTTGCTGGAGGGATTCCGAAATGTCTACATTCTTCCTCAACTGAGCATCCTTGCGTTTGTGGTTGACAGAGATCTCAGCCATGTCCAACCCATGTCCTACACTTTGGCCTCACCCCTGATGAGGTACCCTGGTCCTCAATGACCAACCCATCAATATCCACATCGAGAAGAACATCAGCCACGATTTCTAACAAGAACCCACCACCAAGCATATATTCCCCTCCCCTCTCTTGTCAGCCTTCCGCAGGGACCATTCCGTTGGGACACCTCGATCCACTCCTTATCCATTCTCAACAGCTCCCCATAACCCAACAGCACTTTCCATGCCACCACAGAAGGCATAACATCTGCCCATTTACTTCCTCCTGCTTCACTATCCAAGGCTTCCAGGGGAAGCAGCGATTTACCCACACTTCACTCAATCTATTCTACTGTATTCACTGCTCACAATATGGTCTCCTTCTGCATCGGGGAGACGAAACACAGACTGACCAACCGCTTGGCAGAACACCTATATTCTGGCCGTAAGAATGGCCCCAGGTTTCCAATTGCCTGTCACTTGAGCGCCCCATCATGATCCCTGTCCAAAATCTCTGTCTCAGGCTTGCTGCAGTGCTCCAGTGAGTGCAAGCTAGAAGAAAAAAACCTCATGTGTGCTTTGCAGAACACCTCCGCTCGGTTCGCAGTAAACAGCAGCACCTCACAGTCGCGAACGGTTTTAGCTCCCCCTCCCATTCCTTAGACGACATGCCCATCATGGGCCTCCTGCAGTGCCACAATGATGCCACCCGAAGGGTGCAGAGGAACAGCAACTCATATTCCACTTGGGAACGCTGCAGCCCAATGGTATCGATGTGAACTTCACAAGCTTCAAAATCTCCCCTCCCGCCACTGCATCCCAAAACGAGCCCAGCTTGTCCCGCCTCCCTAACCTGTTCTTCCTCTCACCTATCCTCTCCTCCCACCTCACGCTGCACCTCCATTTCGTACCAACTGACCTCATCCCATCTCCTTGACCTGTCTGTCCTCCCTGGACTGACCTATCCTCTCCCGACCTTCCCACCTATACTCTCCTCTCCACCTATCTTCTTTTCTCTCCATCTTCGGTCCGCCTCCCCCTCTCTCTCCCTATTTATTTCGGAACCCTGTCCCCATCTCCCTCTCTGATGAAGGGTCTCGGCCCGAAACGTCAGCTTTTGTGCTCCTGGGATGCTGCTTGGCCTGCTGTGTTCATCCAGCTTCACACTTTGTTATCTTGGATTCTCCAGCATCTGCAGTTCCCTTTGTCTCTGAATAAAGGAGAAGGTAGGTGAAGAGGAGACAGACAGGTTAAAGAGGCGGCGGATAGAGCCAGTAAAGATGAGTGTATGTGGGCAGTTAGGGAGGGGATCGGTCAGTCCAGGGAGGACGACCAGGCCAAGGGGGTGGAGCTGAGGCTGGTAGGTAGGAGATGGGGGTAGGGCTTGAGGTGGGAGAGTGGATAGGTGGGAGGAATGACAGGTTAGGGAGGTGGGGATGAGCTGCGCTGGTTTTGGGATGTAGGTGGGGAGGGGAAATTTTGAAGCTTGTGAAGTCCACACTGGTACAATTAGGCTGCAGGGTTCCCAAGCAAAATAAGTGGTACTGTTCCTGCAACCTTTGAGTGGCATTGTTGTGGCACTGCAGGAGGCCCAGGATGGGCAGATGGAATTATGGTGTTGAAGGTGGAGATGTGGTCAATAAGTAGGAGCTTGACGTAGATGCCCTTGTTATCTGGACGTTCCAGAGATGTGTGTAAAGCCAAGGAGAGGGCATCTGCCATGGATCTGCTGCATCAGTAGGTGAATTGCAGTGGATCAAGGTAATGTGGGAGGCTGGAGTTGATGTGACCCATGATCAACCTCTCAAAGCACTTCATAGTGATAAATATGGATGTCAGAGCCACTGGGCAGTCGTCATTGAGGCTTTTGAAAAAAATTGCTGACATTCAGTGCGGGGATCTTAAAGCATTCGCACGAACATCAGAAAATTGGAGAAGCCTCGAGCATATGAGCACAGGTAGTTGAGGGTAGGGAGGGCGTGAATTACAGAAATCAAAGAGGGCAAGATACAGAGAGAGAGAGAGAGAGAGACAGAGATCATAGTGAACAAATGATTGGCCTGGTAGGCAGTGGAAAATACATGATTTTACATGGAACATGCAGATATCTTCGAAAAACAGGACATTGAGTTTTGGAAATTAGCGTTATAGTTGATTTGGAGTGAACCAAGTTACTGTTCAGTTTGGTTGTGGCTTTTGATGAAGGGATGGTCCATCTGAGATGGAAATTGGAGGAAGATTTCAGGATTTTTTCATGTTCTTGTCTTTCTGTTATGCCCCGAGGTAAAAAGCATTGGAAATGCTGTTAATTTTTTGCACGGCGAGCTGCAGAATATTGACCAGTCTCACACCATTGCCATCACCTTGCCCTTGCAGATGCGGATAAAGTTCTCCAAGCTGACAGAAATTGAAAGCACTCGCATCCTGTGACGATGGTAAGTTTACTTTCTTAAAAAAAAATGCTTGCAGCTTAATGAGCATAATAAAGAGCACAGGGGCTCTGGTTAACACTGCTGCCTCATGGCACTAACAACTTGGGTTCAATTCCGCCCTTAGGTCACTGTCTGTGTGGAGTTTGCACATTGTCCATGTGTCTGCATGGGTTTTCTCCGGGTGCTCGAGTTTCCTCCCACGGTGAAAAGATGTGCAAGTTAGGTGGATTGGCCATGCTAAATTTCCCAAGGTGTTCAGTGATGTGTAGGTTAGGTGAGTTATAGGTGGATGGGTCTGGGTGGGATGCTTTGAGGGGCAGTGTGGACGTGTTGGGCTGACGGACCTGTTTCCACATTGTAAGGATTCCCTGAATCATGATTCTATCATTTTACTGAGCGCAAAGGTACAATATTAGCCGGTCATATTTGTCTCACCTCTTTACACATTGACAAGAAAGCTTTAATTTTAGTTTCTATGCATTTGCAAAGTGTCTGCTGTCTCTAACAAGGCTGACTATATCTCCTTCTCTAATGGGCATCTCCTGTCCCCGAACACCAAGAGGTGACACTTGCTTTTCGTTTCGTACAATCAGTAAAACAATAGCCTCCATATTACAGCCAGCGGCTTCTCTTAATGCTCACACACGGTTCTTTTTTTCCTCCAGGTATTGACCACTCATCATTTCTTATTCCTCATCTCATCTCTCTCTCACGCACTCTCTCTCTCTCTCTCTCTCTCTCTCTCTCTCTCTCTCTCTCTCTCTCTCTCTCTCTCTCTCTCTCTCTCTCTCTCTCTCTGTCATTATCTCTCCTCTCGCTGTTATCCCCCATCACTTGACTCACAGGCACAAACAGAAGTTCACAGTCACACTGTGTTGCACATGCATATCCTATCCCTCATGCTCAAACATACTATCCATACACACACAGAACCAGGAACACAGTCTCTCACTCACACATTCTGTCACATTCTCACTCATTCATACTCCGTACTGTCACACAGTCAAGCACGGTCTTGCACACATGCTGTGGCATACTTGCATGCACTGTTGCAGGATCTTTTGCCAATGCTCATACTCTCAAGTACGCACAGACACACACCACCGCCCCCCCCGACAAATCTCTCCCTCACACACTTATGCTTGAAAATTTGCTTGCTCTCAAAGTCACTCGCTCTCACAGACACTCTCACAGCCTCATGCATGCTTGTAACACTCCCTCCTTGTGCTAATTCTTTTCACACACTCTCAAGCACAGACACTGGCGCACACATTCTGTCGTGCGCACACTCACACTTTCATGCACCATCTTTGCACTCTTGAACACAATCATATGCTCACCTCTCTCTCGCACACAGTCAATTTGATTTGAGTCATCATTGTCACTTGTGCCTTGGTACACTGAGAAGTTTTCTTATGCATGCAGTACAGACAGATCATACCATACAAAGTGCATTTGTGAAATGGAACATTGTACATCTTCTCTGTAGCTGTCACTGAGAGCGAGATCCAAAGGGCCTGTTCTGTGCTGTACTGTTCTATGCTGTACTGTTCTATGTTCTATGTTCTAGATTTAAAATTTTAAGTGTTCTATTCAGATCCCCAATAACAGCGGTGAAGATGCAGTTCTTGAATCTTTTCACACATGTATACCAACTTTTTTACATCTTCCCTTCAGTCAAAGGTAGAAGAGAGTGTAATTGTTGGGTGAGAAGGGCCTTTGATTTTGTCAGTGGGTTTCCCGAGGCAGTGGGAAGTACAGGTGGAATCAATGAATGGAAGGCTGGTTTGCATAATGGACTATGCTGTGTTCACGACTCTGTAGTTTCTTATGACCTGAGGAAGAGCTGTTGCCAAACCATGCTGTGATAGGTTGCTTTCCATGGTACATCAATAATTGTTGTCCTTGTGGACACACTGAATTGCCTTAGCCTCTTGGGGAAATGGAGACATTGGTGTGCTTTTTTGCCCATTGTGACGATCTGGGTGGACCAGGAGAGATCGTTGGTGATCAACACTCTGAACTATCTCCACCTCAGCAACATCTCTCTCACTGTCTGATGCTGGCGCGCTCACACTCACATTCTGTCGCCCATTCTGTCTGTCTGTCTGTCTCTCTCTCCCTCATCGCCCATCTCTCTCGCTCTGTCTGTCGCGCGCTCGCTCTCTCCAATTCTGCCTGGAAGAAGAAAGGCAAGAGCCATAATAAATAGGGATTGTTCAGCTAGAGGAACCATGCTGTGATATGCATCCAGACAGGATGCTTTCTCTGGTACATCAATGAAAGTTGTCTTTGTGGACACACCAAACTGCCTTAGCCCCCTGGCAAGTAGAGACAAATGGTGTGCTTTTTTGCCCATTGCGACGATCTGGGTGGACCAGATTTTGCACAGTCGTACCTGTGACTCCATTGTGACATATTAACCAGGTCAACAATGTCATTAAGGGGATCCTGAAGGAGGAGGACCCTAAGACACAGCTCGATGTACACATTGGTAAGATGAGTGATTTGGTTTGGGGTAACGCTTGCACCAGGCGTTCCGAGAGCTAGGCAGTGGATTAAATAGCAGGACCTGTAAAGTTGTAATCTCTGGATTATTCCTGGTGCCACATGCTGAGAAGGCAAGAAAAAGGGGAAGAAAACAGATGAATGCTTGGCTCAAGTGTTTGTGTTTGGGGAGGGATTTAGACTCCTGGATCTGAAGGAGAATTTGTGAGGATGGTATGTCCTCTACAAGTGGGCTGGTCTGCAGCTGAAGCAGAAAGGAACCAAAATCCTTGCACAAGGGTTTGCTAATGTTGTGAGGAATTTAAGCTATCGGCCTTGCAAGCAGTGGGCAGTTGAAGAGCAGGGAATTCACTGAGGGGTGAGAAGCTAATAAAATAATAATTATATTCTGGGATTTCAACTGCACAACATTAATTGAGATTAGACAAAAGTTTGACTTGGGAAATAATTCTTTAAATACATTTGATAGATTATTTTACATGAACATGGAGATGAGCTTGTAAGGCACAGTGCAATGCTGGACCTATTTCTGGGACACAAAGCCAGTGTTCCTTTGGCCCTCGATGTTGCGCCGACCTGTGAACTAATCTTAACCCATCCCCCAACACTATCCCATTATCATCCATATGCTTATCCAAGGACTGTTTAAATGCCCCCAATGTGGCTGAGTGAACTACATCAGCAGGCAGGGCGATCCTTACCGCTCTCCGACTAAAGAACCTGCCTTTGACATCTATCTCAAATCTATTATCGCTCAATGCGTAGCTCTGCCCCCTCAGACAAGCTGATGCCACCATCCTCAGAAAAAGACTCTCACTGTCCACACTATCTAGTCCACTGATCATCTTGTATGTCTCTATTAAATCCCCTCTGAACCTTCTTCTCTCCAATGAGAACAGACCCAAGACCCTCAGCCTTTCTTCCTCAGACCTTCACTGCAGAGCAGGCAACATCCTGGTAAATCTCCTCTGAACCTTTTCCAATGCTTCTACATCCTTCCTGTAATGGGGTGACCAGAAATGCACGCAGTATTCCAAGTAAGGCTGCACTAGCTACATCTTTTAATTTACTAGCACAGAGTACATCGCGTGCAGGATACCTATTGACCTTTAGCCCCATTAGTTTCCCTAGCACCTCTTCTCTGGTGATATTTCCTGTCTTCTTTTTGCCCCTTGTTAATTAAGTAATTTTGAGATGCTATTTGTGTCTTTTGCTGTGCAGACTGGTATAAAGTATTTATTTGTCTCATTTGCTATTTCCTGATTCCCCATTATTATTTTTGCCGCCTCCATTCTTTAAGGGATCTGCTTTCACTTTGACCTCTTCCTTCATTTGTTTAAATAAGCTCTTATTGTCTGTTTCTTTTCTATTTCTCGGCTTTGAAATCTTTCCTTATTTCTGGTTTTCTACTAACCTTGGGCACTGACTGCTGAATTGGCAGAACATTGGAGAGAATGCTTAGGATATGAAATTTTTGGTCTGATAAATAGTATTCGACATGGTGCTGTTGCCTCCGCTCCTGCTCAGGTCTCTCCCAGTTGAAATGCCAAATGTGAGCCTGCCCATGCTCTTCACAGCTGCCCTGCAGCATTAAATGGCTGGAGGCAGGACAGCGGGCACCCTCTTGGATGGAAGTTCTATCTTGTAGAACTCGTGGCCACTTAGAGCCCAGAAGAGTCTGAAGTTGCTGATGGCTGGACGGCGGGTCCCCGACTAGAGGTGCGGAGTGGTCGAGGGTTGTTAGGGGTTTTTAAAAGGTTGGATGAGAGTTTAAGGGCATGAAGTGCCTAGGATCAGGCCAAGGGGCCTGTGAACGATGTTCCCCTACCAACTCACTTTTTCTAGACTGGATTGTGCATGTAAAGCTGACTGTCTTTCTGATTGACATCTATCTCCTGACACAATAGAGGGGATCCCTTAAATTGCCATCAATTAGTCTCAGGAGGTCAAAGGATAGGCAGGCTGCTTGACAGTTCCCCAGAACTTTCACACATGTACGCACAGTGCCCTCCAGATTTTGTGTGTTCTTCCCACCTTCGTATCTGTGGGATGGGGCTGTATAATCGAGCTCATAAGAAGTTATCCTGAGCCTTGAAATAGGACTGGAATGATGCAGCCAAATCTGGTGACTAAACTTCAAGACTAATAATTTTGGTAGTCTTGAATAATAATCATGAAATTTACCCAACTTGTTTTAAGAATGTGACATTTTATCATCAAATTTAGCTAATGCTGTTTTCATTGGAGTACAGGGGATTAATAAGTAGTGAATCGAGACATGAGGGATTACGATAGGTTGGGATAAGATAAACGTGGAAAAGCGGTGTTCCCATGGCTAATGGATGATGTTACAAGGAGAAGGGAATGCATTCATGTTTTGGGGAAAAGATGTCGGGGGATGTAAAGAGGAATTTTTTTTTAAAGCAGTGATTGTTTCTGCCTGGCATTCGATGTTTTGACAATGTTTGCCAGATTTTGTTGGCATCTTGTGAACTAACATTGAATTGATACTTGCTTAACTACTAATTGTTTTTGGTAGACACTGTAGAACATACCATATGTATGGCAAAATAGCAAAATTACAAGAGAAATCTAGTTCAAAACCGAGGTAACAGAGCACCTTTTTAAAATTAACAAGAACGTGTCATTAACACACTTAATAGCTGCGACATAGTGTGATTTAAAAGAATGCTGATAACCCGAAGTGAAATAGGGGTTGTAAGATCCACTGTTTGAAACAAGTGAAGAGCCAATTAGATTGTACTTTGGATTTGGATGTAATGAGAATGCACGCCGGTTGAAAGAGATGGATGTTTTAGGTTAAATTGTTGTGAGTGCTGCTTCATAAATATCAAGGCGGGCTTCATAACATATAAAGCTACTGTTCCTCCACCATTGTTCCACAGAAATTACTGAAGCAAACAACAGAATATGACCAGCATCACTGACGGTTCCCTAGTTAGATTTGACATTTTACATTTGAGAAGGAAATGGCCTGTTTCCATCATTCAAGAGTATTTTTGTGAATCATTGTATTTATTTCTAGGCCAAATAAAGGAATTAATTTTATTTAATAGATCCAATAAGTTAAAACTGTAATCGAAGTTAGTTTTCTTCCTCCTTTGTAGTGGATCTGTTGGAGTTGCACACAGCACAATGTGTCTTCGATCAACACAAATTGACACAAAACGAGCAACTTCTAAATGTGACTGAAGTAATCAACTGTTCAACGACCATTTATGATGGTTTGGAACAAAATCACAAAAACTAGGTCAATGTGCCACTCTGTGTCGACATGTATCTGAACTGGCTGCTGAACGTCTTTGATACGTATGTTTGATTTACACTTGAATGTAGTATGTTTAGATTGTCCGAAGGTGCATTAAACTGCTTCCTGCATATTGGATTTTGATATATGCATGATCAGTTAAGTAAATGTGAAGATTGTCGACTGATTAAAATCAACCCTGGCATTGTTGACAGAAAGTTTCAGTGTGTTCTAATTTCATTTCAGTGAAAGAAATAATGTAGTTAAAAGTTTTAGCGACTTTTGTTTTAAATCATAAAATTGAAACTGATATACTTTTGATTCCTTTTGGTCAGATCTGTACAGGATCATGTAGACATCTCGACACTCTGATTGCAATGCTCTTCACGGTTACAAATGTTAGTGCTGGAGAATGACGTGTATAATGCGCACAATATGAACATCATCCAGTTAATGTCAAGGAATAAACGGCCAGATGTTGAATAAAATTTTGTGACCGTCAATCTCGTAGAGTCATACAGCATAGAAACACCATATCTATGCCTACCAACAAACACCAAACTGCACTAATCTCATTTATCTACACTTGGTCCAGAGCCTACTTTGACCTAGCATTTTAAATGCTCATCCCAGATGCTTTTTAAATGTTGAGAATACCTGCCTCTACTTGCCCTCTCAGGCAGCGTGCTCCATACGTCTACCAGTTTTGACATGAAAAAGCTTTTCCTCAGACTTCCTCACCTTAAACTTGTGCCATCTGGTTTCATCCTCACCTTAAACTTGTGCCATCTGGTCTTCGACACATGTGCCATGGGGAAAGAATTCTCACAATGTATTCTGCCTGTGCCTGTCATAATTTTCTATGCCTCAATCAGATCAGAGGAATTGAGTATAAGAGCAAAGTGGTCCTTCTGCAGCTGTACAGGGCCCTGGTGAGACCACACCTGGAATACTGTGTGCAGTTTTGGTCTCCCAATTTGAGGAATGACATTCTTGCTATTGAGGGAGTGCAGCGTAGGTTCACAAGGTCAATTCCCGGAATGGCGGGACTATCATATGTTGAAAGATTGGAGCGACCGGGCTTGTGTCCTCTCGAGTTCAGAAGGATGAGAGGGGATCTGATTTAGACGGATAGGATTATTAATGGATTGGACACTGTGGAGGCAGGAAGCATTTTTCTGCTGATGGGTGAGTCCAAGAGGGAGAGAGAAAACAGGAAATTGTAGACCGGTTAGCCTGATGTCAGTGGTGGGAACGATGCTGGAGTGAATTATAAAAGATGAAATTACAACTCATTTGGATAGCCGTAACAGGATAAGTCAGAGTCAGCATGGATTTACAAAGGGGAAATTGTGCTTGACGAATCTTCTGGAATTTTTTGAGTATGTAACTATGAAGATAGACAAGGGAGAACCAGTGGATGTAGTGAACCTGGACTTTAAGAAAGCCTTTGATAAAGTCCCACATAGGAGACTAGTGAGCAAAGTCAGGGCACATGTTATTGGGGGCAAAATACTGACTTGGATTATAAATTGTCTGGCTGACAGGAAACAAAGAGTCATGATGAACGGGTCCCTTTCGGAATGGCAGGCAGTGGCCAGTGGGGTACCACAAGGTTCGGTGCTGGGACCACAGCTGTTTACAATATCCATTAATGATAGAGATGAAGGCATTAAAAGTAATCTTAGCAAATTTTCCAATGACACAAAGCTGGGTGGCAGTGTGAAATGTGAGGAGGATGTTATGAGAATACAGGATGACTTGGAATGGCTCGGTGAGTGGACAGATGGCTGACAGATGCAGTTTAATGTTAATAAATGTGTGGTTATCCACTTTTTTGGTAGCAAGAACAGGAAGGCAGATTACTATCTCAATGGAGTCAAGTTGGTAAAGGGGAAGTACAATGTGATCTTGGTGTTCTTGTACATTAGTCAATGAAAGCAAGCATGCAGGTACAGCAGACAGTGAAGAAAGCCATTGGCATGCTGGCCTTCATAACAAGAGGAATTGAGTATAGGAGCAAAGACGTCCTTCTGCAGCTGTACAGGGACCTAGCTTAGAAGGATGAGAGGGGGTCTGATTGAGATGCAGAAGATTATTAAAGGATTGGACACTCTGGAGGCAGGAAGCATGTTTCTGCTGATGGGTGAGTCCAGAACCAGAGGTTCTGTTCAAAAATAAGGGGTAGGCCATTTAGAACAGAGTTGAGGAAAACCTTCTTCACTCAGAGAGTGGTGGATATATGGAATGCTCTGCCCCAGAAGGCTGTGGAGGCCAAGTCTCTGGATAGTTTCGAGAAAGAGATGGATCGATCTCTTCAAGATAGTGGAATCAAGGGTTATGGGGATAAGGCAGGGACAGGATACGGATTGTGGATGATCAGTCATGATTATAATGAATGGTGGTGCTGGCTTGAAGGGCCGAATGGCCTACTCCTGCACCTGTTGTCTGTTGTAAAAGTTAATTGTAGAAGAATGATTAAGATGGTCCCATATATATGGTGTTGGCAGCTGGTTCACATTGGGAAAACAACATGGTTGATCTTGATTCTACTCCTACTTGTTACACAGAAGCCTCTTCGAGCAACAATTCTTGAATGCCACAATGATGCCACCCGAAGGTTGCAGGAACAGCAACTCATATTCAGCCTGGGAACCCTGCAGCCCAATGGTATCAATGTGGACTTCACCAGCTTCAAAATCTCCCCTTCCCCCACCGCATCCTAAAACCAGCCCAGTTCGTCCCCTCCCCCCACTGCACCACACAACCAGCCCAGCTCTTCCCCTCCACCCACTGCATCCCAAAATTAGTCCAACCTGTCTCTGCCTCCCTAACCTGTTCTTCCTCTCACCCATCCCTTCCTCCCACCCCAAGCCGCACCTCCATCTCCTACCTACTAACCTCATGCCACCTCCTTGACCTGTCCGTCTTCCTTGGACTGACCTATCCCCTCCCTACCTCCCCACCTATACTCTCCTCTCCACAAACTATCTTCTTTACTCTCCATCTTCGGTCCGCCTCCCCCTCTCTCCCTATTTATTCCAGAACCCTCACCCCGTCTGATGAAGGGTCTAGGCCCGAAACCTCAGCTTTTGTGCTCCTGAGGTGCTGCTGGGCCTGCTGTGTTCATCCAGCCTCACATTTTATTATTCTTGAATGTTGATGGGACGTTGAAATGCAGGTAGATTATCGTGATCACTTGTTGAAAATGGATAGCAGCTAGTAGTTCTCTTTCGTCTCAACTAGTGACCAGTAGGCAACGGTCAAACAGTACCTAACCCAGAGGACACAAGCTCCTCTGAGACATGATGTTAGTTGAGCCTCATGAATAACTACCTGCAGATGAACTATCTGCAGATAAAGCATGGTATTAAATCTCACATACTCTGCTCTCAACCGTTTTAATCAAAGTATTTATCACTCGTTGCATAGAAACAGATCACAAAACTGAAATGGCATATGCACAAATGCCAGCATAGAAGTTCTATACAGTAGCATTTTGTTTGAAGTTGTATTTGTAAAATAAAAGGGTGAAGTATTAACTTTCACAAATCATATTAACATGCTGTAGAAAACTGTGGAAGTGAGAAATTTGTTTTTTGATTCAATACATGTCTGACAAATGACAATTCAAAGAGATCTTTGTTTCAGCTGGAGTGGGTTGTGGAGTCGACCTCATTAGGGGCATTTAAGTGACTATTTGACAGGCATATGGGTGTTAATACAAGATAGGGGTGGAGGTTAGATAGACCTGAGGTTTAGGGTAAAAGTTCAGCACAACATCATGGGCTGAAGGGCCTGTACTGTTCGATGTTCTATGTATCTTATGCTGTATTCAAATAAGTAAAGTCAGTCAGTGACATTCTGGAACTTCCTTTTCCAGGGGTAGGAGTGGAAGAATCAGAGTGTTTCTTTGAAAATTGGCTTGATGTGTCTGTCCAAGGGTCATCTGGAGGAAAAAATACAAGTGTAAGTACTAAATCTATCATTGCTGATACACATGTAAACTGTAGATTTAACTGTACGTAAACTTTGTTTAACAAACTAGCCCACTCGATAAAGTGACAAAAATTACACACCAGATGTTTACTGTATTCTCATCATCTCTGTGATGTCTGGTGAGGGTGCAAGTGAGAAGGCTCTCTGCCATTAAGTTTGAGTTAAGGCGAAGTTGCATCATTACTGAAGTTATTTATGCTGTAAATGAAGGAGAACTGTAATGTGTATATCCCATGCATTATGTTCCTGTTATTGAGTGTGTGTTTTTTGTGTGTGTGGACCTATTGATCAACTGGAATTTTTGATTATTCAGCCCATTCCTGGTACCACGGGTACTGTTTAACAAAAGGTTTGCTGTCTTAGTATATTTCTCTATTTAGTCACTGCCACTATTAATGTTAAGTTATAGCGTGGTCTTTGCAGAATCTGCACAAAGAATCAGTCAAGTGGAGAAATGCCTCAAAGAAAAGCTGTGTAATTATAGAGTCATGGATGTTTATTGCACAGGAGGAGGCCGTGTGGTCTGTCGTTAGTGCACTACTCAACAAAGATCTGTCTGCATTGAACTCTCAGTACATTGATTTCCTTTTTGATTGTTTGACCCATAGCCCTGGAGCCTACGGCAACAGAAGTGAATATCTAAATACTGCTTAAATATTCGGACACTTTCTGAATCAGCCACACTTTCCGTCAGTGAGTTCATGTCAACTAATGGAAAAAGCAGCTTCCAGTTATCCTTTCTATGCCCTTCAAAATCTTAAACACCTTTTACCAGGTCCCTTTGTCTGCTCCAAGCTTGTCATCGGTCAGATGGGCAGGTCAGTGGCAGATTGATATAGCCTGAAGAAGGAATAAGATAAGAGAGTACTTAATGTGGCAAAGCCTGTCGTGCCCGATGGAGGTCAGCAACGGCAGTCAGCAGTGAAGTCCACTGGCAAGGATGGGCGGGTTTTAGCCCAGCGCAGGGAATACAAACCATCACGGGGGAAGCCTCGTTCAGAGTGTCTGCAAACTCGTGGCTTAGGAGAGGACTGTAATAGAACATAGAACATAGAACAGAACAGTACAGCACAGAACAGGCCCTTCAGCCCACAATGTTGTGCCGACCATTGATCCTCATGTATGCACCCTCAAATTTCTGTGACCATATGCATGTCCAGCAGTCTCTTAAATGACCCCAATGACCTTGCTTCCACAACTGCTGCTGGCAACGCATTCCATGCTCTCACAACTCTCTGTGTAAAGAACCCGCCTCTGACATCCCCTCTATACTTTCCACCAACCAGCTTAAAACTATGACCCCTCATGCTAGCCATTTCTGCCCTGGGAAATAGTCTCTGGCTATCAACTCTATCTATGCCTCTCATTATCTTGTATACCTCAATTAGGTCCCCTCTCCTCCTCCTTTTCTCCAATGAAAAGAGACCGAGCTCAGTCAACCTCTCTTCATAAGATAAGCCCTCCAGTCCAGGCAGCATCCTGGTAAATCTCTTCTGAACCCTCTCCAAAGCATCCACATCTTTCCTATAATAGGGCGACCAGAACTGGACGCAGTATTCCAAGTGCGGTCTAACCAAAGTTTTATAGAGCTGCAACAAGATCTCATGACTCTTAAACTCAATCCCCCTGTTAATGAAAGCCAAAACACCATATGCTTTCTTAACAACCCTGTCCACTTGGGTGGCCATTTTAAGGGATCTCTGTATCTGCACATCAAGATCCCTCTGTTCCTCCACACTGCCAAGAATCCTATCCTTAATCCTCTACTCATCTTTCAAATTCGATCTTCCAAAATGCATCACCTCGCATTTATCCAGGTTGAACTCCATCTGCCACCTCTCAGCCCATCTGCAGCGAGCAGCAGCGGAGGCAAGACGGACCCGGAAGACTGCAGCTAAGGTAAAGCAGTTTATTTTTAAAATTACTTACCGGTAGCGGGCAGCGGTGTTTTTTTTTCCTCTCAGACAAGGAGTGGGAGCAGCAGAGGAAGTGACGAGGACCAGAGGGGCAGCCGGGAAGGAAAGCAGTGACCATATATATCAGCAAGGCGGCTAAACCCGAGGCTCTACAACTGTAGTGTCTCCCACCCGCCCTCCTCCTCTAACCTAGTTAATAAGGTAAGGTTCATTCTAAACTTTCTCTATTGAATATAAGTTTGTTATTAATTTGTTATTGTTATTTGACATAAGCTTTCTACTTTAGTATTGAGTTGGCGTTCAGATAAGTGGGGTATGGATGCTAGGGCAGTTGCTTGCTCCTCCTGCAGAATGTGGCAGTTGGGAGATGTGGCACACGTGTCCGCTGGCTACATCTGCGGGAAGTGCACCCAGCTACAGCTCCTTGAAAACCGTGTTAGGGAAATGGAGCTGGAGCTGGATGAACTACGGATCATTCGGGAGGCAGAGGGGGTAATTGAGAGGAGTTATCGGGAGTTGGTCACTCCTAAGGCTCAGGTCGAGGATAGATGGGTTACAGTTAGGGGGAGGAAAGGGGACAGACAGACAGTGCAGAGATCCCCTGTGGGCATTCCCCTCAGCAATAAGTATACCGTTTTGGATACTGCTGGGGGGGGATGACCTACCAGAGGAAAGCCATAGTAGTCAGTTCTCTGGCACTGAGCCTGACACTGTGGCAAAGAAGGGAAGGGGGCAAAATAGAAAAGTACTCGTGGTCGGGGACTCGATAGTTAGGGGAATCGACAGGAGATTTTGTGGGCAAGATCGGGATTCCCGGAAGGGATGTTGCCTCCCTGGTGCCAGGGTCCGGGACGTCTCCGATCGGGTGTATAAAGTTCTAAAAGGGGAGGGCGAACAGCCAGAAATCGTGTTACATATTGGCACAAATGATATAGCCAGAAATAGGTTTGAGGATATAAAAAGTGATTTCAGGGAGTTAGGATGGAAGCTGCAGAGCAGGACGAACAGAGTAGTGTTCTCTGGTTTACTACCGGTGCCACGAGATAGTGAGGTGAGGAACAGGGAGCGGGCACAGCTGAACACGTGGCTACGCAGCTGGTGTAGGAGGGAGGGCTTCAGATATGTTGATAATTGGGATGCCTTCTGGGGAAGGTGGGACCTGTACAAGAAGGACGGGTTGCATCTGAACTGGAAGGGGACCAATGTCCTGGGTGGAAGGTTTGCTCGAGTATTTCGAGAGGGTTTAAACTAGTATGGCAGGGGGGTGGGAACCTGAGCTGTATACCAGAGGTGAGCGTTGATGCAGGTGAGGCAGTAGCAAGAGGTAGACCAGCTAGTGGGAAGGATTTTCCTGGGAAGGAACCAAGGGATCGGTTAAAGTGTGTTTGCTTTAATGCAAGGAGTATCAGGAATAAAAGTGATGAACTTAGAGCATGGATCAGTACCTGGTGCTATGATGTTGTGGCCATAACAGAGACATGGGTTTCTCATGGGCAGGAATGGTTGCTGGATGTTCCAGGGTTTAGAACATTTAAAAAGAATAGGGAGGGGGGAAAAAGAGGAGGGGGTGTAGCACTACTAATCAGAGAGGGTATCACAGCTACAGAAGCTTCCTTTGTCGAGGAAGATCTGCCTACTGAGTCAGTATGGGTGGAAATTAGGAACAGCAAGGGAGTAGTCACCTCGTTAGGGGTTTACTACAGGCCCCCCAATAGCAGCAGGGAGATTGAAGAAAGCATAGGTCGACAGATTTTGGAAAAGTGTGCACGCAGTAGGGTTGTTGTAATGGGTGACTTTAACTTTCCTAATATTGATAGGAACCTCCTTAGAGCAGAAGATTTGAATGGAGCTGTTTTTGTAAGGTGTGTTCAGGAGGGTTTCCTAACGCAGTACGTTGACAGGCCGACGAGGGGAGAGGCCATTCTAGACTTGGTGCTCGGAAACGAGCCGGGGCAGGTATCAGATCTTGTGGTGGGAGAGCATTTTGGTGATAGTGACCATAACTGCCTCACATTCTACATAGCTATGGAGAAGGAGAGGATTAGGCAGAATGGGAGGATATTTAATTGGGGAAGAGGAAACTATGATGCGATTAGACATGAGCTAGGAAGCATGGACTGGGAGCAGTTGTTCCATGGTAAGGGAACTATCGACATGTGGAGACAGTTTAAGGAACAGTTGTTGGGAGTGATGAGTAAATATGTCCCTCTGAGACAGGCAAGAAGGGGTAAGATTAGGGAACCTTGGATGACGAGAGCGGTGGAGCTTCTAGTGAAAAGGAAGAAGGTAGCTTACATAAGGTGGAGGAAGCTAGGGCCAAGTTCAGCTAGAGAGGATTACATGCAGGCAAGGAAGGAGCTCAAAAATGGTCTGAGGAGAGCCAGGAGGGGGCACGAGAAAGGCTTGGCAGAAGGAATCCGGGAAAACACAAAGGCATTTTACACTTAGGTGAGGAATAAGAGAATGGTCAAAGAAAGAGTAGGGCCGATCAGGGATAGCATAGGGAACTTGTGTGTGGAGCCTGAGGAGGTAGGGGAAGCCCTAAATGAGTTTTTTGCTTCTGTCTTTACGAAAGAAACCAACTTTGTAGTGAATGAAACCTTTGAAGAGCAGGTGTGCATGCTGGAATGGATAGAGATAGACGAAGCTGATGTGCTGAAAATTTTGTCAAACATTAAGATTGACAAGTCACCAGGCCCGGATCAGATTTGTCCTCGGCTGCTTTGGGAAGCGAGAAATGCAATTGCTTCGCCACTTGCGAAGATCTTTGCATCCTCGCTCTCCACTGGAGTCGTACCTGAGGACTGGAGAGAGGCAAATGTAATTCCTCTCTTCAAGAAAGGAAATAGGGAAATCCCCGGCAATTATAGACCGGTAAGTCTCACGTCTGTCGTCTGCAAGGTGTTAGAAAGGATTCTGAGGGATAAGATTTATGACCATCTGGAAGAGCATGGCTTGATCAAATACAGTCAACACGGCTTTGTGAGGGGTACGTCATGCCTTACAAACCTTATTGAGTTTTTTGAGGATGTGACTAGAAAAGTTGATGAGGGTCGAGCTGTGGATGTGGTGTATATGGACTTCAGTAAGGCATTTGATAAGGTTCCCCATGGTAGGCTCATTCAGAAGGTCAGGAGGAATGGGATACAGGGGAACTTAGCTGCTTGGATACAGAATTGGCTGGCCAACAGAAGACAGCGAGTGGTAGTAGAAGGAAAATATTCTGCCTGGAAGTCAGTGGTGAGTGGAGTTCCACAGGGCTCTGTCCTTGGGCCTCTACTGTTTGTAATTTTTATTAATGACTTGGACGAGGGGATTGAAGGATGGGTCAGCAAGTTTGCAGACGACACAAAGGTCGGAGGTGTCGTTGACAGTGTAGAGGGCTGTTGTAGGCTGCAGCGGGACATTGACAGGATGCAGAGATGGGCTGAGAGGTGGCAGATGGAGTTCAACCTGGATAAATGCGAGGTGATGCATTTTGGAAGGTCGAATTTGAAAGCTGAGTACAGGATTAAGGATAGGATTCTTGGCAGCGTGGAGGAACAGAGGGATCTTGGTGTGCAGATACATAGATCCCTTAAAATGGCCACCCAAGTGGACAGGGTTGTTAAGAAAGCATATGGTGTTTTGGCTTTCATTAACAGGGGGATTGAGTTTAAGAGTCGTGAGATCTTGTTGCAGCTCTGTAAAACTTTGGTTAGACCGCACTTGGAATACTGCATCCAGTTCTGGTCGCCCTATTATAGGAAAGATGTGGATGCTTTGGAGAGGGTTCAGAGGAGGTTTACCAGGATGCTGCCTGGACTGGAGGGCTTATCTTATGAAGAGAGGTTGACTGAGCTCGGTCTCTTTTCATTGGAGAAAAGGAGGAGGAGAGGGGTCCTAATTGAGGTATACAAGATAATGAGAGGCATAGATAGAGTTGATAGCCAGAGACTATTTCCCAGGGCAGAAATGGCTAGCACGAGGGGTCATAGTTTTAAGCTGTTTGGAGGAAAGTATAGAGGGGATGTCAGAGGCAGGTTCTTTACGCAGAGAGTTGTGGGAGCATGGAATGCGTTGCCAGCAGCAGTTGTGGAAGCAAGGTCATTGGGGTCATTTAAGAGACTGCTGGACATGTATATGGTCACAGAAATTTGAGGGTGCATACATGAGGATCAATGGTCGGCACAACATTGTGGGCTGAAGGGCCTGTTCTGTGCTGTACTGTTCTATGTTCTATGTTCTATCTCTGCATCCTGTCAATGTCCCGCTGCAGCCTACAACAGCCCTCTACACTGTCAACGACACCTCCGACCTTTGTATCGTCTGCAAACTTGCTGACCCATCCTTCAATCCCCTCATCCAAGTCATGAATAAAAATTACAAACAGTAGAGGCCCAAGGACAGAGCCCTGTGGAACCCCACTCACCACTGACTTCCAGGCAGAATATTTTCCTTCTACTACCACTCGCTGTCTTCTGTTGGCCAGCCAATTCTGTATCCAAGCAGCTAAGTTCCCCTGTATCCCATTCCTCCTGACCTTGTGAATGAGCCTACCATGGGGAACCTTATCCAATGCCTTGCTGAAGTCCATATACATCACATCGACAGCTCGACCCTCATCAACTTTTCTAGTCACATCCTCAAAAAACTTGATAAGGTTTGTGAGGCATGACCTACCCCTCACAAAGCCGTGTTGACTGTATTTGATCAAGCCATGCTCTTCCAGATGGTCGTAAATCCTATCCTTCAGAATCCTTTCTAACACCTTGCAGACGACAGACGTGAGACTTACTGGTCTGTAATTGCCGGGTATTTCCCTATTTCCTTTCTTGAAGAGAGGAATTACATTTGCCTCTCTCCAGTCCTCAGGTACGACTCCAGTGGAGAGTAATGTTTGACTTTTTAAACTTTTGTTTTTATTCTTCTACTGTTATACTAAGAAGACTGTAGTGCTGAACATTTTAACTTATTCATTTATTTTTATCACATGGAGCATGGAATGGTACAACACAGTACAGGCCCTTCAGCCCACGATGTTGTGCCGAACTTTTACCCTAATCCTGTGGTCAATCTAACCTCCGCCCCTACCTTATACTATCATCCATGTGCTTGTCTAATAGCCGATGAAATGCCCCTATTGAGGCTGACTCCACTACCCTCTCCGGCATTGCATTCCACTCCCCTACGACTCTGAGTAAAGAAGGATGGATAAATTTTGTACTTCTGCAACTAAAATTGCGTACCAAAGTACTTTGTACCTGAGATGGCACCGTCTAAGGCAACTTTGTACTCTTTTCTTTGTACTCTTGTACCCTGTATTGAATGCATGTGATAATAAAATCTCAATCTAATGCATAGCAGGACACTGGGAAGCTTAGAGGAGAAAAGGGATCCTGGAGTGCTTGTTCATGAATTCCTGAAGGGGTCAGGTCAGGCTAGTAAGGGTTGTTACAAAGACATATGGGACACCTCCCTTTATCAGTTGTGGCATAAATTGTAAGAGTGGGAAGGTCACTTTGGAGTTGTTTAAAAGTTTGGTTAGGCCACAGCTGGAGTCGTGTGTGGCATTTTGGTCACCACCCATTAGGAAGGATGTAATTGCACTGGAGGGAATGAAAAGGATGTTGCATGTGTTGGAGCATTTTAGCTGTGAAGAAAGACTGGAAAAAATCACATTATTTTCTGTGAAGCAGAGAAGGTTTGGTGGGTGAATGGAGGTCCTGACAGAGGCATATAAGATTATGAGAGGTAAAGATGGGTTGAATAGAAAGCATTGTTCCCCTTAGTTAAAGCATCAATAACAATAGGGCATAATTTTCAAGAGAAAGACGGGAATATTTTAGAGGTTTGAGGAAAATCGTTTTCATCCAGAGTGTGGTGAAGGTCTGGAGCGCATTGCCTGGGCGGGAAGTTGAAACAGGAAACCTCACAACCTTTGAAAAGTACTTGGATGAGCAGTTGACATGTCGTAATATTTAAGAGAATGGTCTAGTGTGTAAAAATGGGACTAGTATATGTTGCAGTGTATTTTTAGAGGTACAGCCTTAGTGGGCCATAGGAGCTCTTCTGTACGATATGATTCCATGACAACCCCCAGCCCAGGCAGCTGTTTTTTTCAGTCATCTCCAGGATTACACCCTTCGTAGTGTGATCCCTTGCGTTGTTCGCCCTCCCAAGTTCATTAGCTCACACTTTTCCTGGTTGAGTTCAATTGCTGTGCTCAGCTGACCAGTCTGTTGATCTCCTCCTGAAGTTTATTCTTCCTGTCTGTCAACCAATTTTGGATCCAGTGTGCCACTTTGCCTTTGATCCCATGGCTGTTATTTACATGGCCATTCCATCGATATCCTCCTCACTAAATTAGCCATTCGCTAGCGATACAGTCATACATCCTGTGTTTAAGCCCAAATGATGAATTAACTTGACAAATTTCAAGGGTCCTTGTGGAAAGCCCTGCACAACCCCACTCAAAGCAAACATCCTGCCAAATAGATATCCCTCTACCATCAATCACCTGTGCTCTCTGCCTCAGCCAGTTTTGGCTCCAGTGTGCCTCTTTGCCTTTGATCCCATGGCTGTTGTTTTCTTGCTCAATCTGCCAAGGGGGACTTTACTAAGCCCACATCAAATGCATAATGTGACCTCATCTTAACAAATCCATAGTGTTTATCCCTGATTATTTCTTGCAAGTACATTCTACCCCTAAGAATGCCTCTTTCTAGCTTCACCAGTGCTGAGATTATTCTGACTGGCCTTTAATTTCCTGGTCTGTTCCTCTCTCCGTTTGTTAATAGTGGGACAATGTTAATAGTGTTTCATTACTTCACGTGTGATTGACAAGGCTTTGAAAATTGCTGCCAGTGGCCCAGATATCTCCTCCCTCACTTCCCCCGCTAGCTGGTATACATTTCAGTTCGCCCTGTAGATGTATCCACTTTTAAAGTTGCTCAACCAGCTGCATCTCCCTGTCTCTTAACCTCTGATGCTCCGAGGTCCTTTGCCCTGATATCTTACTTGCAGTGTCCTTTTCCATTGTAAAGATTGACACAAAATATTCATTGAGGACGGTGCCGATGTTTTTCAGGTCCACACAAAGATTACCTTTGTGAAATGAACGAGGAGATATTAGAGAGGTTTGAGATTTACAATCAAGAAAGAAATTGACAAAATGACTTCCTTGGAGAATCATACAACATCCATTGTCCATTGTTGTAAACAAACAGAAGTTTTTGTTTCCACAGTTGTTTGCAAATAGCCAATCAAGATCATAAAATAATGTTTTAAGATAATTTACAAAGCAAGGCAATTGAGGAAGATGTATTGAATGTATTGAACTCTGAACTACCTCCCTTAAGTTTAGGAATGTCAGTATTTTTCTTCTGGATAACTTTTGCAGATATCTTCAAACAAGTAGCTGAACCCACAGATTTATGTGACCAACGAAGCCTGAGCCTTTTGCTTCACGATGCAGTCCAGATCCCTCGGCAGCTGGGTGAGGTAGCTTCATTTGGAGGCAGCACCATTGAACCAAGTGTCCGCAGTTGCTTCCAACATCTAAGTGTGCTCTGCACCAATTCATAATGTCAAGCGGGTCTACTTGCCAGTATGAATTTTGAGCTCATTTTCGTTTTGTTCACCTGCACATCTGCCAATGTGGTATATCGTATCCATTGCACCCGGTGTGGCCTCCGCTCCATTGGGGAAACCAAGCAGAGGCTTGGGAGCCACTTTGCAGAACACCTCCGCTTGGTTCGCAACAAACAACTGCACCTCCCAGTCGCGAACCATTTCCACTCCCCCTCTCATTCCTCAGACGACATGTCCATCATGGGCCTCCTGCAGTGCCACAATGATGCCACCCGAAGGTTGCTGGAACAGCAACTCATATTCCGCTTGGAAACCCTGCAGCCCAATGGTATCAGTGTGGACTTCACAAGCTTCAAAATCTCCCCTTCCCCCACTGCATCCCAAAACCAGCCCAGTTCTTCCCCTCCCCCCACTGCATCTCAAAACCAGCCCAGCCTGTTTCTGCTTCCCTAACTTGTTCTTCCTCCCACCCATCCCGTCCTCCCATCTCAAGCTGCACCTCCTTTTCCTACCTACTAACCTCATCCCACCTCCTTGACCAGTCTGTCTTCCCTGGACTGACCTATCCCCTCCCTACCTCCCCACCTGTACACTCCTGTCTACCTATCTTCTTTTTTATCCATCTTCGGTCCGCCTCCCCCTCTCTCCTTATTTATTCCAGTTCCCTCTCCCCATGCCCCTCTCTGATGAAGGGTCTAGGCCCGAAATGTCAGCTTTTGTGCTCCTGAGATGCTGCTTGGCCTGCTGTGTTCATCCAGCTCCACACTTTGTTATCTTGCACTATTGATATGGACTGGTTTGTCACTAGAATTTATGACCCAGGCAAAGTGTGTCACGACTTCAGTTGATCTGAGCTCTTATCAGCAGATGGAGCCTCTAGTTAATGCCTCTTCTGAATGCTGGCATCTCCGACAATCCAAATTCCTCAGTACTTCATTGAAGTATTACCCTAAAAATTATGCTTAAATATAAATTACAGCTTGAAGCCATAGCCTTCTAATTTATTGTTGAGAGCTCTACTAGTTTATGACAGAACTAGAACAGACCTGGAATGGATACGGGATGGTTTTCTTGAGCAATATGTTGAGGAACCAACTGGAAAGCAGTGCATCTAAGACTGGGTGCTGTGTAATGAGAAGGGAATCATTGCCAATCTAGCTGTGCAAGATTTCTTCGAGATGAGTGGCCGCAACATGATAGAATTTTTTCAATCAAGATGGAGAGTGTGAGAGTTGATTTGGAGACCAGGGTGCTGCATCTTAATAATGAAAGCTGAAGATATGAGGCATGAAATTAGCCTTGATAGATCACAAAGAGTTGCTTAAAGGGATGACAGTGGATACGCAATGGCAAACATTTAAGGAGCACGTGGGCGGACTGCAACAACTGTTTATTCCTGTCTGGCATGAAAGCAAAATGGGTAAGAGGACCAATCCATGACCTAACAAAGGCAATTAGCGATAGTATCTGATCCATGGAAACAACATTTGAGGATTGGCAGCATAGTAGAATTTAGCAAAGAAGGACCAAGGGATTGATTAAGAAGGGGTAAATGCAGTAAAGTAAGCATACAGGGAACATAAAGACTGACACAGCGTTTCTATAGATACGTGAAGAGAAAGAGACTGGTAAAGACAAATGTTAGGAAGGGGGTTGACCAGTCAAGGGAAGACAGACAGGTCAAGGAGGCAGGGCTGACGCTGGTAGGTAGGAGGTGGGGTGGGGTTAGGGTGTAACCCTAACCCGAACTCTCACCCTAATCTCCACCCCACCTCCTACCTACCAGCATCATCCCCTCCTCCTTGACCTGTCTGTCTTTCCTTGACTGACGAACCTCCATCATAACTCCCCAACAACACTCACCTTTACTGGCTCCAGCGCCGCCTCTTTGATCTGTCTCCACCTATCTTCTCCTCTATCCATCTTCTATCCACCTCCCCTTCTCTCTTTATTTATTTCAGAATCCCCTTCCCCTCCCCCACTTCTGAAAAAGGGCCCAAACCCGAAACGTCATCTTTCCTGCTCCTCTGATACCGCTTGGCCAGCTGTGTTCATCCGGCTTCACACCTTGTTATCTCAGATTCTCGAGCATTGGCAGTTCCTCCCATCTCTGAAATGGTCTGTTGGCCTTCGTTCTGAGAGGTTTCGAGTACAGAAGCCGGAATGTGGTGTTGCAGTTACGCAGCACCTTGGTGAAGCCGCACCTAAAATAGTGTGTGCAGTTTTGTGCTCCTTTTCTGCGGAAGGATGCTGTTGCTCTCATAGTTTATCAGTGCAGCGCATGTTTATCAGCCTGTTTCCGGGAATGGCAGGTCTGATGTATGATCAGAGATTGACTCGGTTAAGATTGTTTTCGCTGGAATTCAAATGAATGAGGTGACTTATAAAATTCGAACAGGACTGGACAGGATAGATGCAGTTCCCAGTGGTGGGTGTGTCCAGAACCAGGGGTCACAGTATGAGGATTCAGGATAGACGATTTCGGAGGTATTTCTTCACCCAAAGAATGGTGAGTCCGTGGAAATCATTACCAAAGCAAGCAGTTCATGTCAAAACATTGAACGTATTCAAGATATGGCCAGATATAACACTTGGGGTGAATGGGATCAAGAGTTATGGAGAGAAAGCAGGATTAGGCTGTTGAGTTGGATGATCAGTCATGATCATGAAGAATGGTGGAGCAGGCTGAAAGAGCCATTTGGCCTCCTCCCTGCTCCTAGCTTCCATGTTTACAATAGTCACTCTCTGAAATGCAAATCTTGAGCAATTGTGCAACTTTGAACTGGGTGCTGGTAGTTTGGTCAGTAACGAAGTTAGGTAAGGCTCAGCAGGACAGTGCTCATTGTTGTTTCTAACATTTTCACCGTGTAGGACTTAGTCCTTGCTCTGCTTCAAGCGAAGAAGTGAGCTAATTGGAGATATCTACAACTTGTTAAGGTTCCAAAGGTTTAAAGTGATGTGGGGATGTGTGGTATTGTTCATAAAGTACATCATGAAGATAAATAAGATAAAAGATAAAAGAATGACGAGAGTAAGATGAGGGCCAATCAAGGACAGTAGTGGGAAGTTGTGTGTGGAGTCAGAGGAGATAGGGGAAGCACTAATTGAATATTTTTTGACAGTATTCACTCTGGAAAACGACAATGTTGTCGAGGAGAATACTGAGATACAGGCTACTCGACTAGCGTTTTGTACAGTCACGGGATTTATAGGGATTGACTTCCGGAGCCATGATGTCATGCTCCAACTGTACAAAATGCTAGTGCGGCCTCATTTGGAATATTGCGTGCAGTTCTGGTCGCCCCATGACAGGAAAGATGTTGAAGCATTGGAAAAGGTGCAGAGGAGATTTACCAGGATGCCGCCTGGTCTGGAGCACAGGCCCTATGAAGAAAGGCTGAGAGACTTGGGTTTGTTCTCATTGGAGAAAAGGGGGGATTTAATAGAGACATATAAGATGATCAGAAAATTAGATATTGTGGACAGTGAGAGTCTTTTTCAGAGGATGATGATTTCAGCTTGTACAAGGGGGCATAGCTACAAATTGAGGGGTGATAGATTTAAGACAGATGTCAGAGGCAGGTTCTTTACTCAGAGAGTGCTATGGGCGTGGAATGCCCCGCATGCCAAAGTAGTTAACTCAGCCACATTAGGGGCATTTCAACAGTCCTTGGATAAGCATATGGATAATGATGGGATCGTGTCAGGGGAGGGGCTTAGATTAGTTCACAGGTCGGCGCAACGTCGAGGGCCGAAGGGCCTGTTCTGTGCTGTATTGTTCTATATTCTATGTTCTATAATGGATATCACAAGTAGATGACTGATGTGTATAGTGTGCATTGTCAAATGGTTCAAATTTTAGAACTGAAAAGTGCCTGGTCTACCTCAAATTGCCATGGAAAACCAAAGCTTCTCAAAAGTTTGAGGTTAAGCAAGTAAATCATGCTGCTGCTGTATAGTGGTTGTGTGAATGGTATTTTCCCCTAGCAGTATGCTGTTGTCAGTCCAAAAATAATTCTCATTGCATTGACCAACATTGTCTATGAAATTTGCAGCCAGTCTTATGCCAGACATATAGGTCATATGTGATCATGATTGGCCGACTGAAAACTGCTTGTTTGTAATGAGCAGAGCACACCGCACCGGCATGTGTGAGATGCTTTCTCTTTTCCACAACCAAGGACCCCAACATGGTTCGCAGAACTTTCACTTTGATCCATTTCACAAAATTCGGCCCTCATCCATTCCACCTATCCCAGAATCATAAATTCTCCTTATTCTCAGCTTGTCCCTCCATCAACCTCTGCGTTCAGCAGATTATCTTCCAGCATCTTCACCAGTATCCCCTTTCAGCATTCCAAAGTGACCATTCCCTCTGTAGTCCACTCCTCAGTCACCAAGCAAGGTCCCAAATACACTTGTAAAGTGAAACAGCGATTTACCCGTACTTCATCTGTTCAAACATACAGGTATATTCAATTTTTCCAGTGTTTTCTCTGCAAAGGGGAAATGATACATTGATTAGGTGATTATCCTGCGGTACACCCTCATTCAGTCCACAAGCATGACCTGAGTTCCTGTTCCTTGCTGTTTTCATTTTCTATTTTGCTCCCACTTGGACCTTGGCTGTTCATCCTTCCCCTGAAGAATTTCATGCAATTTCATGAATATTCACTACATTCTCCAAATTCCCAAAGCTACCTCAACCACACTTCCACACATATTGTTTCTTGTAAGGTCTCCCTTCCATCTTCCCTGATTCTTGGCCTCTATCACATCTGTCCTGACAAACAAACAAGCCTTCACTTGCAGAAGTCCAAAGTGAAACACCTGCTATTAGCAGGGGCTGTTCAGTCATGACCAGTTTAAGATAAACAGTTGAACTTTTAACGGGGCTCATTTGCACCTGCTAGAAGTGACATACATTGACACTCAATGACCTGTTCTCTGTAAACAGAAATGTTTTAAAACTTCCACCTTCTTTGAATTAGCCAGAAGATTGTACAGCCTGTATTCCCTGTTCCTTTCTCCTTATTGGCACAGAGGCTCAATGGTTAGCACTGCTGCCTGTCAGGGACCCAGGTTCAATTCCATTCTCGGGGAACTGTCTGTCTGGAGGTTGCACATTCTCTCTGTGCCTGTGTGGGTTTCCACGAGGTTCTGCGTGAGTTTACAACAGGTCTCTGATTCCGTCCCACAGCCTAAAGATGTGTGTATTCGGTGGATTAGCCATGAGAAATGTAGGGTTACAGGGCTAAAGCAAGGGGGTGAGTCTGGGTGACGTGCTCTTTGGAGGGTCGATGTGGACGTCTAGGGCCAAATGGCCTGTTTCCACACCGCCAGGGATTCTATTGACAGCTCGACCATTCAGAGTGGACTTGTCAACCACACGACATGTTTTTCTTCTCGTATAAATTATTCCAATTGTTTGAAATATCATGTTCTTGCATTTGTTCCATTGGGTGTAAGACAAAAATGCTTTGGTAATAAAAGTCTCTCTGAAATGAAAGACACAAATGTAAGGTATTTCCGGCTGGTAGACAGGAGGTCGGAAAACTCCCAAAAATTCTCAAGGGAATGCTTGTGATGAGGTGGAGGGTAGAAGAAATTATGTTACGAAACATTATTTTTTGCAAAAGCTTGGTAACACAATGGTAATTTTTTTTTAAAAAATCAAAGGTTGTGTCCAGAAGAGGTGTGAATAGCTACATAGGCATCTGAATGCAAAAAGGGATACAGGAGCAAGATGGAAGCGTAGGTTCTGATCTAAATTGGTTGAACTTAATATTGGACCAGAAGGCTAGAAAGTGACAAGACAGATGATGAAGTCTTGTTCCTCAAACTTATATTAAGGTTGTTGACTAATTGATTGATTTATTGTCACGTGTACCAAAGTAGAGTGAAAATCTTTATTTATGAGTGGTACAGGCAGATCATAGTAAGCAAAGGATATACAGATGAAAATGACAGAGGCATGCAGGTTACACTGAACAGAGTATGCGCTCAGTGAGATCAATGTTAGCAAGATCAGCGTTATTTCAGGCTAGAGAGTCTATTTATCAGTCTGATAACAACTGGGAAGAAGCTGTTCCTAAAACTGTTGGTGTGTGTGTGTTCAGGCTTCTGTACCTGGTGCCTGATGGAAGAGGATGTAGGAGATCATTACGTAGGTGCGATGGGTCTTTGGTGATGCTGGCTACCTTTCCGCATCAGTGAGCCATGTAAATGGAGTCCTTGGATGAGAGGTTGGCTTCCGTGATGAACTGGGCTGTGCACACCCGCTTCTGTAGTTTCTCACAGTCCTGGGCAGAATAGTTGCCATACCAGGCCATTATACACTTGGACAATGTGCTTTTAATGGTGCATCTGTAGAAATTGGCCAGGCCAAATTTTCTGAGCCGCCTGAGGGAAGGAGAGGCATTGTTGTGCCGCCTTGACCAACGTATTTTCGTGGCAAGTCCAGGACGGGTTGTTGATTATCGTCATACCAGGGAACTTGACACGCTCCACCCTCTCAACCTCAGTTCCATTGATATACATCAGGGCGTGTTCTCCTCCTGTCTTTTGAAATCAGTGATCAGTTCTTTAGTTTTGCCGACATCGAGAGAGAGGTTGTTCTCTGCACCACGTCACCAAACCCTTTGCCTCCCTTCTGTATTTTGATTCATTGTTAGATATCCATCCCACTGCAGTGGTGTCGTCAGTTAACTTGCAGATGGCGTTAATTTGGAATTTGGCAACACAGTCATGGGTGCACAAGGAGTGCAGTAGGGGGCTGAGGAAACATCCTTAGAGGGCACTAGTGTTATTGTGGAGGAGGGGCAGTTACCTATCTTCACTGTGGTTTTGGGTCAGAAAGTTGAGGATCCAGTAGCAGAGGGCAGAGCAGAGACCTAGGTCATAGAGTTTTGAGATAATAAAATGTGAGGCTGGATGAACACAGCAGGCCAAGCAGCATCTCAGGAGCACAAAAGCTGACGTTTCGGGCCTAGACCCTTCATCAGAGAGGGGGATGGGGGGAGGGAACTGGAATAAATAGGGAGAGAGGGGGAGGCGGACCGAAGATGGAGAGTAAAGAAGATAGGTGGAGAGAGTGTAGGTGGGGAGGTAGGGAGGGGATAGGTCAGTCCAGGGAAGACGGACAGGTCAAGGAGGTGGGATGAGGTTAGTAGGTAGCGGGGGGTGCGGCTTGGGGTGGGAGGAAGGGATGGGTGAGAGGAAGAACCGGTTAAGGAGGCAGAGACAGGTTGGACTGGTTTTGGGATGCAGTGGGTGGGGGGGAAGAGCTGGGCTGGTTGTGTGGTGCAGTGGGGGGAGGGGACGAGCTGGGCTGGTTGAGGGATGCAGTAGGGGAAGGGGAGATTTTGAAACTGGTGAAGTCCACATTGATACCATATGGCTGCAGGGTTCCCAGCCGGAATATGAGTTGCTGTTCCTGCAACCTTCGGGTGGCATCATTGTGGCAGTGCAGGAGGCCCATGATGGACATGTCATCAAGAGAATGGGAGGGGGAGTGGAAATGGTTTGCGACTGGGAGGTGCAGTTGTTTTTTGCGAACTGAGCGGAGGTGTTCTGCAAAGCGGTCCCCAAGCCTCCGCTTGGTTTCCCCAATGTGGAGGACATTGGGGAAACCAAGCGGAGGCTTGTGGACCGCTTTGCAGAACACCTCCGCTCAGTTCGCAAAAAACAACTGCACCTCCCAGTCGCAAACCATTTCCACTCCCCCTCCCATTCTCTTGATGACATGTCCATCATGGGCCTCTTGCACTGCCACAATGATGCCACCCGAAGGTTGCAGGAACAGCAACTCATATTCCGCCTGGGAACCCTGCAGCCATATGGTATCAATGTGGACTTCACCAGTTTCAAAATCTCCCCTTCCCCTACTGCATCCCTCAACCAGCCCAGCTCGTCCCCTCCCCCCACTGCACCACACAACCAGCCCAGCTCTTCCCCCCCACCCACTGCATCCCAAAACCAGTCCAACCTGTCTCTGCCTCCCTAACCGGTTCTTCCTCTCACCCATCCCTTCCTCCCACCCCAAGCCGCACCCCCCGCTACCTACTAACCTCATCCCACCTCCTTGACCTGTCCGTCTTCCCTGGACTGACCTATCCCCTCCCTACCTCCCCACCTACACTCTCTCCACCTATCTTCTTTACTCTCCATCTTCGGTCCGCCTCCCCCTCTCTCCCTATTTATTCCAGTTCCCTCCCCCATCCCCCTCTCTGATGAAGGGTCTAGGCCCGAAACGTCAGCTTTTGTGCTCCTGAGATGCTGCTTGGCCTGCTGTGTTCATCCAGCCTCACATTTTATTATCTTGGAATCTCCAGTATCTGCAGTCCCCATTATCTCTCATAGAGTTTTGAGATCAGTCTGGAGGGGATAATAGTGTTGAAGGTGGAGCTGCAGTCAATGAGCAGGATTCCTACATAGCTCATTGTGCACATTGCTGCCAACAACATCGGTAGAAAGAGGGTTCACTGAATCCCTACAGTGTAGAAACATTCAGCCCAACAGGACCACACCTACCCCTGCAAGGCTAACAAACCTGGTAGCTATGGACAATTTAGTGTGGTCAATCCACCTAATTTGCACATCTTTGGACTGTGGTAGGAAACTGGAGCACCTAGCGAAAACCCTCACAGACATGGGGAGAATGTGTAAACGAAGAGTCACCCAAGGGTGGAATTGAGCCCAGGTCCCTGGTACTGTGAGGCAGTAGTGCCAACCACTGCACCACCTTGTTGCCCTTGAGACTTTCTCCAAGGCTACCCTTGTGTCTTAAGGGACTCTTTTCCCCCCATTCTCACTAACACATTTATTATGTCGTACAATCCCGTAGCAGCAATATCTTTTAGAGTGTGGGAAGAAATGGGAGTAACTGGAGGAAATTCAAACAGTCATGGGGAGAATGTGCAAACTCCACACAGACAGTTGTCCACAACTGGAATCGATCCTGGGTCCCTGTCACTGTAAGGCAGTGGTGCTAACCACTCAGCCACTGTGCTGTGGCATTTAGGTCCTGCAAAATGAGTACAAGAACTAGAATGATGAATATTCAACCTTTCGCACAAAAAGTTGGTCAGAGCTAGGACCCATACTAATCACTGTAACACTGTTTCTGAGACAAGAAGGTGGAGAGCTGGATGGACACAGCAGGACAAGCAGCATCAGAGGAGTAGGAAAGCTGATGTTTCTGAAGAAGGGTCTAGGCCCGAAACGTCAGCTTTCCTACTCCTCTGATGCTGCTTGGCCTGCTGTGTTCATCCAGTTGTACACCTCGTTAACTCCGATTCTCCAGCATGTGCAGTTCCTGCTATCTCTCCAGAACACTGTTTTTGTTTTGTTCACAGCAGTGACAGAACACAGTTTGAGAGAAAATAATGCAGCCATATACACAACATTGATGAAAGATACTTTCTCATTTCCAAATGTTAAGGAAAGCGTTGTATGAAAATTATATTCTGTCACAGAATTTGGACACACTCTGGTTTCTTCCTGTGTTACCTAAAACGTATGCCATGTTTTTCGACCTTTGATTTCTCAGCATTTCTTCTTCTTTTGTAATGTAGTGCTGGAGGGAAACCATAATCCCAGATTGTAAGTGCTTTGAGCTTCAACATTGTCTGAGAACCCCCTCACTGTCTCTGAATACCCAAACTGATCAATAATAATCATCCTAATTGTCTGTCTTGACCTTACTGCAGCATTGCTTATTGTGTCACTGGCGGGTGACAGATCACATTGACATTTCACATCATGAAAGTAGCTGCATGAATATTTGTATTCTTGGTTCTACATTAGTGAGTTTTTGTTGCAACGTTTTGGTCTGGAAGTAAGAGGCATCTCAAAGAATGTGCTATCTGTGCTTTTGTGGAATCTGCTTTTGTGCTTTGACTTTGGGTTAAGCAATGTAACATGTCCTTGCTGATTTTCCATATTTAATTCAATTAGAATTTCATTGACTCTAGGTTTTACTCTTGAAATATGATCAATGAGCAGAAGGCTATTCAGTCCATTGAGTCTGCCACTCAATGAGATCATAAAATACTGATATTCCTCGATACCACTTTCCTGCCGTTTCCCTATAGCGTTTGATTCTCATACTGTTAAAAATACTCCAGTCTGAGCGTCTTAACTTTTGTACATCCCTCTGCAGGCAGTCTGGCAGTCTCATCACTTGTCTTCCATACCTATTTTTGTGTTTTCTGTAAGCTCGGTAATAGTACATTCACTTTCATCACTATGTCATTAATATTTATTCGCAACAAGAATGGCCGTGGCATTGATCCGTATGGCAGTTCACTGTTTACAGCTTGCCGACCTGGAAATGACTCCCCCTGTACCAAATGTCTGTTCTCTATTATTTGGTCAATCCCCTATCCATGTTAATATATTTCCCCAAAACTATGTGGTCTTATTAAAAGTCTTATCTGCTTGAAGTGTGATTATTTTTACAAATACCTTTTTGAATGTTACACCCTTTTATTTGTACTACTTGTAATCTCCTCATGGAATTCTTATAAATCTGTCATGCACAATTTCCTGTTTATCAAGCCGTAGTGACTGTGATTGTATTATGTATTTTAAGTGCTCTGCAATTACATCTTTTCTGATAGGCTGTTGCATTTTCCAATAACAGACATTAAGCTAACTGGCCAGTAGTTATCTTTTTTGTCTCCTTTCCTTTCTAAAATAAAGGTACTAGTCATAGAATCCCTGCAGCATGAGAGCAGGCCACTTGGCCCATTGTGTCCAAACTGACTCTCGGAAGAGCATGGCACCCAGATTCAACCAGCTGCCCAGCCCCTGCAACCTTGCATTTCCCATGGCTAATCCACCTAATCTGTGCATGTTTGGATTGTGGGAAGAGACCAGAGCAGCTGGAAGAAACCCACACAGACACGGGGATAAGGTGCAGATTCCTCACAGAAAATCACCTGTGGATGGGATTGAATCCAGGTCCCTGCCACTGTGAAACAGCATGCGACCCACTGAGCCACCATACTGCCCTGTGGGGCACTGGGACTTTTTGAAAAGCCAAGGATACTGGAGAGATTGTGATCAGTGCATCAACTATCACTATAGCTATTACTTTTAATATCCTAGGATGCAGCACTTCGGGCCCAGGGGACCTAATGGTCTTTAACCCAGTTAGTTTCCCTCATATCTTTTCTTTAGGGATAGTTGTTGTTTTATATCCTGTCCTATCATTTGCCCTTTGATTATGCAGGAATTTTGGAACACTGTCAGTGTCTTTTACTGTGACTGTATTCATTTGTGGGACATGTGTGTCACTGCCTGGCCAGTATTTCTTGCCCATCCTGAGTTGCCTCTTGAGAAGGTGATGGTGAGCTGCCTTCTTGAACCACTGCATTCTTCCTGCTGTGGGTTGACCCGCAGCGCTATTAGGTAGGGAATTCCGGGATTTTGAGGGGAAGGAATGGCAATGTATTTCCAAGTCAAGATGGTGAGGGACTTGGAGGCGGTGGTGTTCCCATATGTCTGCTGCCCTTGTCCTTCTGGATGGAAGTGGTCTTGGGTTTAGAAGGTGCTGTCTGAGGAGCGTTGGTGAATTTCTGCAGTGCATCTTGTAGTTAGTACCCACCGCTGCTACTGAGCATTGCAGATGGAGGGAGTGGATACTTGTAGATGTTGTACTGGCTGCTTTGTCCTGGATGGTGTCAAGCTTCTTGAGTGTTGTTGGAGCTGCACTCATCCAGGCAAGTGGGGGAGTGTTCCATCGCATTCCTGACTTGTGCCTTTTAGATGGCGGACAGGCTTTGAGGAGTCAGGGGGTGAGTTATTTGATGTGATATTCCCAGCATCTGGCCTCCTCATGTGGCCACTATCTTAATGTGATGACCAGTTGAGTTTCTGGTCAATGGTAACGCCCAGCTGAGAGTGAGGGATTCATTGATGGTAACACTATTGAATGTCAAGAGATGGTCAGAGCCTGGCATTTGTGTGGCGCAAATGTCACTTGGTACTTGTCAACCCAAGCCTGGATATTGTCCAGATCTTGTTGCACGTGAACTTGGACTGCTTCAGTGTCTGAGAAGTCAAATGGTGCTGAACATTGTGCAAACATCAGCAAACATCCCCACTTCTGACCTTATGATGGCGGGAAGGTCATTGATGAAGTAGCCGAAGATGGTTGGGCCGAGGACACTACCCTGAGGAACTCCTGCAGAGATCTTCTGGAGCTGAAATGATTGACTGCCAGCAACCACAACCACCTTCCCATGTGTCAGGTATAACTCCAACCACCGGTGAGTTTGCCTGTGAAACCCATTGATTCCCATTTTGCTAGGGCACCTTGATGCCACACTCGGTCAGATGCAGCCTAGATGTGAAGGGTTGTCGCTCTCACTTCAGCTCTGGAATTCAGCTCTTTTGTCCACGTTTGAACCAAGGCTGTGATGGGGTCAGGAGCTGAGTGGCCACGGCAGAACCCAAACTGGGCGTAACTGAGTAGGTTATTTCTGAGCAGGTGCTGCCTGATAGCACTGTTGATGACACCTTCCATCACTTTACTGATGATTGAGAGTAGACTAATGGAGCAGTAATTGGCTGGCCTGGTTTTGTCCTGCTTTTTCTGTACAGGACATACTTGGGCAATTTTCTACATTGTCGGGTAGATACCAGTGTTGAAACAAACTAGAACAGCTTGGCTCGGGCAGCAGCAAGTTCTGGAGCACAAATCTTCAGTACTGTTGCTGAAATGTTGCCAGGGCCCATAGCCTTTGCAGTATCCAGTGTCCCTAACCATTTCTTGATATCACATGGAGTGAATTGAATTGACAGAAGACTGGTATCTGCAATAGTGGGGATCACTGGAGGAGGCCGAGTTTGATCACCCATTCAGCACTTGTGGCTAAAGATTTCTGCAAATGCTTCAGCCTTATGTTTTGCACTGATGTGCTTGGTTCTTCCATCGTTGAGGATGGGGACATTTGTGGTGCCTCCTCCTCCTCCTCCAGTGAGTTGTTTAATTGTCCATTGCCATTCATGACTGGATGTGGCAGGGCTGCAGAACTTAGATCAGATCCATGGTGAGATTGATTAGCTCTGCCTATCACTTGCTGCTTTCGCTATTTGGCATGCAAGTAGTCCTGTTTGGTGGCTTCACCAAGTTGATTCCTCATCTTCAGGTAAGCCTGGTGCTGCTCCTGGCATGCCCTCCTGCACTCTCCATTAAACCAGGATTGATGGTAACGGTTGAGTGAGGGACATACTGAGCCACGAAGGTTGTAGATTGTGCTAGAGTTCAATTCTGCTGCTGTTGATGGCCCACAGCACCTCATGGATGCCCAGCCTTGTGTTGCTAGATCTATGTGAAGTCTGTCCCATTTACTGCAGTGATAGTGCCACACACATGATGGAGGTTGTTCTCAATGTGATGGCGGGACGTTGTTCCACAAGGACTGTGCGATGGTCACTCTTACTGATACTGACATGGACAGATGCAACTGCAGTTACAGTGAAATCAGCATCAAAAGTTGAGTCGTTTAGTGAAGTTTAGATTTTGGCCTTCTGAAGTGCTGATCTCACTGAATTGCTTACTTCAGTGAGATAAGCACTTCAGGAGGCCAAAATCTAAACTTCACTAAACGACTCAACTTTTGATGCTGATTTCACTGAAATGCTTCTATCAGTCAGATAGGCACATCAGAAGGCCAAACTCTCAACTTCACCAAACCACCCAACTTTCGATCCTGGATATACCCAAATGCTTATTTCAGTGAGATAAGAACTTCTGAAGACCAAAATCTAAACTTCACCAAACCACTAAACTTTCGATGCTGGGTTCACTGAAGTGCTTATTTCAGTGAGATAAGCACTTCACTACGCCAAAATCCCAACATCACCAAGCGACTCAACTTTTGATGCTGGTTCCACTGAATTGCTTATTTCAGTGAGATAAGCACTTCAGAAGGCCAAAATCTAAACTTCAGCAAACCACCCAACTTTCAATGCTGGGTTCACTGAAGTGCTTATTTCAGTCAGATAAGCACTTCACTACGCCAAAATCCCTACCTCACCAAGCGACTCAACTTTTGATGTTGGTTCCACTGAATTGCTTATTTCAGTGAGATAAGCACTTCAGAAGGCCAAAATCCCAACCTCACCAAACGACTGAACTTTTGATACTGGTTTCACTGAAATGCTTCTTTCAGTCAGATAAGCACTTCAGAAGGCCAAAATCTCAACTTCACAAAACCAGCCTACTTTCGATACTGGATTTACCCAAATGCTTATTTCAGTGAGATAAGCACTTCAGAAGACCAAAATCTAAACTTCACCAAACCACCCAACTTTCAATGCTGGGTTCACTGAAGTGCTTATTGCAGTGAGATAAGCACTTCAGAAGACCAAAATCTAAACTTCACCAAAACACCCAACTTTCAATGCTGGGTTCACTGAAGTGCTAATTTCAGTGAGATAAGCACTTCAGAAGATCAAAATCTAAACATCTCAAAACCACTCAAATTTCGATGCTGGGTTCACTGAAGTGCTTATTTCATTGAGATAAGCACTTCAGGAGGCCAAAATCCCAACCTCACCAAACGACTCAACTTTTGATGCTGGTTCCACTGAATTGCTTATTTCAGTCAGATAAGCAATTCAGAAGGCCAAAATCTCAACTTCACAAAACCAGCCAACTTTCGATACTGGATTTACCCAAATGCTTATTTCAGTGAGATAAGCACTTCAGAAGACCAAAATCTAAACTTCACCAAAACACCCAACTTTCAATGCTGGGTTCACTGAAGTGCTTATTTCAGTGAGATAAGCACTTCAGAAGATCAAAATCTAAACATCTCAAAACCATTCAACTTTCGATGCTGTGTTCACTGAAGTGCTTATTTCAGTGAGATAAGCACTTCAGAAGACCAAAATCTCAACATCACAAAACCACTCAAATTTCGATGCTGGGTTCACTGAAGTGCTTATTTCATTGAGATAAGCACTTCACTTCGCCAAAATCCCAACCTCACCAAACGACTCAACTTTTGATGCTGGTTCCACTGAATTGCTTATTTCAGTGAGATAAGCACTTCAGAAGGCCAAAATCTAAACATCACTAAACGACTCAACTTTTGATACTGATTTCACTGAAATGCTTCTTTCAGTCAGATAAGCACATCAGAAGGCCAAAATCTCAACTTCACCAAACCACCCAACTTTCGATGCTGGGATCACTGAAGTGCTTATTTCAGTGAGATAAGCACTTCAGAAGACCAAAATCTAAACTTCACCAAACCACCCAACTTTCAATGCTGGGTTCACTGAAATGCTTCTTTCAGTCAGATAAGCACTTCAGAAGAACAAAATCTCAACATCTCAAAACCACTCAACTTTCGATGCTGGGTTCACTGAAGTGCTTATTTCAGTGAGATAAGCACTTCAGAAGACCAAAATCTCAACATCACCAAACCACTCAAATTTCGATGCTGGGTTCACTGAAGTGCTTATTTCAGTGAGATAAGTACTTCAATACGCCAAAATCCCAACCTCACCAAGCGACTCAACTTTTGATGCTGGTTCCACTGAATTGCTTATTTCAGTGAGATAAGCACTTCAGGAGGCCAAAATCTAAACATCACTCATCGACTCAACTTTTGATGCTGATTTCACTGAAATGCTTCTTCGAGTCAGATATTCACATCAGTAGGCCAAAATCTCAACTTCACCAAACCACCCAACTTTCGATCCAGGATATACCCAAAGGCTAATTTCAGTGAGATAAGCACTTCAGAAGACAAAAATCTAAACTTCACCAAACCACCCAACTTTCAATGCTGGGTTCACTGAAGTGCTTATTTCAGTGAGATAAGCACTTCAGAAGAGCAAAAACTCAACTTCACAAAACCACTCAACTTTCGATGCTGGGCTCACTGCAGTGCTTATTTCAGTGAGATAAGCACTTCAGAATGCCAAAATCCCAACCTCACCAAACGACTCAACTTTTGATACTGGTTTCACTGAAATGCTTCTTTCAGTCAGATAAGCAATTCAGAAGGCCAAAATCTCAACTTCACAAAACCAGCCAACTTTCGATACTGGATTTACCCAAATGCTTATTTCAGTGAGATAAGCACTTCAGAAGACCAAAATCTAAACTTCACCAAAACACCCAACTTTCAATGCTGGGTTCACTGAAGTGCTTATTTCAGTGAGATAAGCACTTCAGAAGATCAAAATCTAAACATCTCAAAACCATTCAACTTTCGATGCTGTGTTCACTGAAGTGCTTATTTCAGTGAGATAAGCACTTCAGAAGACCAAAATCTCAACATCACAAAACCACTCAAATTTCGATGCTGGGTTCACTGAAGTGCTTATTTCATTGAGATAAGCACTTCACTTCGCCAAAATCCCAACCTCACCAAACGACTCAACTTTTGATGCTGGTTCCACTGAATTGCTTATTTCAGTGAGATAAGCACTTCAGAAGGCCAAAATCTAAACATCACTAAACGACTCAACTTTTGATACTGATTTCACTGAAATGCTTCTTTCAGTCAGATAAGCACATCAGAAGGCCAAAATCTCAACTTCACCAAACCACCCAACTTTCGATCCAGGATTTACACAAATGCTTATTTCAGTGAGATAAGCACTTCAGAAGACCAAAATCTAAACTTCACCAAACCACCCAACTTTCAATGCTGGGTTCACTGAAATGCTTCTTTCAGTCAGATAAGCACTTCAGAAGAACAAAATCTCAACATCTCAAAACCACTCAACTTTCGATGCTGGGTTCACTGAAGTGCTTCTTTCAGTGAGATAAGCACTTCAGAAGACCAAAATCTCAACATCACCAAACCACTCAAATTTCGATGCTGGGTTCACTGAAGTGCTTATTTCAGTGAGATAAGCACTTCAGAAGACCAAAATCTCAACTTCACCAAACCACCCAACTTTCAATGCTGGGTTCACTGAAGTGCTTATTTCAGTGAGATAAGTACTTCAATACGCCAAAATCCCAAACTCACCAAGCGACTCAACTTTTGATGCTGGTTCCACTGAATTGCTTATTTCAGTGAGATAAGCACTTCAGAAGGCCAAAATCTAAACTTCACTAAACGACTCAACTTTTGATGCTGATTTCACTGAAATGCTTCTTTCAGTCAGATATTCACATCAGAAGGCCAAAATCTCAACTTCACCAAACCACCCAACTTTCGATCCAGGATATACCCAAAGGCTAATTTCAGTGAGATAAGCACTTCAGAAGACAAAAATCTAAACTTCACCAAACCACCCAACTTTCAATGCTGGGTTCACTGAAGTGCTTATTTCAGTGAGTTAAGCACTTCAGAAGACCAAAATCTCAACATCACAAAACCACTCAAATTTCGATGCTGGGTTCACTGAAGTGCTTATTTCATTGAGATAAGCACTTCACTTCGCCAAAATCCCAACCTCACCAAACGACTCAACTTTTGATGCTGGTTCCACTGAATTGCTTATTTCAGTGAGATAAGCACTTCAGAAGGCCAAAATCTAAACATCACTAAACGACTCAACTTTTGATATTGATTTCACTGAAATGCTTCTTTCAGTCAAATAAGCACATCAGAAGGCCAAAATCTCAACTTCACCAAACCACCCAACTTTCGATCCAGGATATACCCAAAGGCTAATTTCAGTGAGATAAGCACTTCAGAAGACAAAAATCTAAACTTCACCAAACCACTCAACTTTCGATGCTGGGATCACTGAAGTGCTTATTTCAGTGAGATAAGCACTTCAGAAGAGCAAAAACTCAACTTCACAAAACCACTCAACTTTCGATGCTGGGCTCACTGCAGTGCTTATTTCAGTGAGATAAGCACTTCAGACTGCCAAAATCCCAACATCACCAAACGACTCAACTTTTGATACTGGTTTCACTGAAATGCTTCTTTCAGTCAGATAAGCAATTCAGAAGGCCAAAATCTCAACTTCACAAAACCAGCCAACTTTCGATACTGGATTTACCCAAATGCTTATTTCAGTGAGATAAGCACTTCAGAAGACCAAAATCTAAACTTCACCAAAACACCCAACTTTCAATGCTGGGTTCACTGAAGTGCTTATTTCAGTGAGATAAGCACTTCAGAAGATCAAAATCTAAACATCTCAAAACCATTCAACTTTCGATGCTGTGTTCACTGAAGTGCTTATTTCAGTGAGATAAGCACTTCAGAAGACCAAAATCTCAACATCACAAAACCACTCAAATTTCGATGCTGGGTTCACTGAAGTGCTTATTTCAGTGAGATAAGCACTTCACTACGCCAAAATCCCAACATCACCAAGCGACTCAACTTTTGATGCTGGTTCCACTGAATTGCTTATTTCAGTGAGATAAGCACTTCAGAAGGCCAAAATCTAAACTTCAGCAAACCACCCAACTTTCAATGCTGGGTTCACTGAAGTGCTTATTTCAGTCAGATAAGCACTTCACTACGCCAAAATCCCTACCTCACCAAGCGACTCAACTTTTGATGTTGGTTCCACTGAATTGCTTATTTCAGTGAGATAAGCACTTCAGAAGGCCAAAATCCCAACCTCACCAAACGACTGAACTTTTGATACTGGTTTCACTGAAATGCTTCTTTCAGTCAGATAAGCACTTCAGAAGGCCAAAATCTCAACTTCACAAAACCAGCCTACTTTCGATACTGGATTTACCCAAATGCTTATTTCAGTGAGATAAGCACTTCAGAAGACCAAAATCTAAACTTCACCAAACCACCCAACTTTCAATGCTGGGTTCACTGAAGTGCTTATTGCAGTGAGATAAGCACTTCAGAAGACCAAAATCTAAACTTCACCAAAACACCCAACTTTCAATGCTGGGTTCACTGAAGTGCTAATTTCAGTGAGATAAGCACTTCAGAAGATCAAAATCTAAACATCTCAAAACCACTCAAATTTCGATGCTGGGTTCACTGAAGTGCTTATTTCATTGAGATAAGCACTTCAGGAGGCCAAAATCCCAACCTCACCAAACGACTCAACTTTTGATGCTGGTTGCACTGAATTGCTTATTTCAGTCAGATAAGCAATTCAGAAGGCCAAAATCTCAACTTCACAAAACCAGCCAACTTTCGATACTGGATTTACCCAAATGCTTATTTCAGTGAGATAAGCACTTCAGAAGACCAAAATCTAAACTTCACCAAAACACCCAACTTTCAATGCTGGGTTCACTGAAGTGCTTATTTCAGTGAGATAAGCACTTCAGAAGATCAAAATCTAAACATCTCAAAACCATTCAACTTTCGATGCTGTGTTCACTGAAGTGCTTATTTCAGTGAGATAAGCACTTCAGAAGACCAAAATCTCAACATCACAAAACCACTCAAATTTCGATACTGGTTTCACTGAAATGCTTCTTTCAGTCAGATAAGCAATTCACTTCGCCAAAATCCCAACCTCACCAAACGACTCAACTTTTGATGCTGGTTCCACTGAATTGCTTATTTCAGTGAGATAAGCACTTCAGAAGGCCAAAATCTAAACATCACTAAACGACTCAACTTTTGATACTGATTTCACTGAAATGCTTCTTTCAGTCAGATAAGCACATCAGAAGGCCAAAATCTCAACTTCACCAAACCACCCAACTTTCGATGCTGGGATCACTGAAGTGCTTATTTCAGTGAGATAAGCACTTCAGAAGACCAAAATCTAAACTTCACCAAACCACCCAACTTTCAATGCTGGGTTCACTGAAATGCTTCTTTCAGTCAGATAAGCACTTCAGAAGAACAAAATCTCAACATCTCAAAACCACTCAACTTTCGATGCTGGGTTCACTGAAGTGCTTATTTCAGTGAGATAAGCACTTCAGAAGACCAAAATCTCAACATCACCAAACCACTCAAATTTCGAAGCTGGGTTCACTGAAGTGCTTATTTCAGTGAGATAAGCACTTCAGAAGACCAAAATCTCAACTTCACCAAACCACCCAACTTTCAATGCTGGGTTCACTGAAGTGCTTATTTCAGTGAGATAAGTACTTCAATACGCCAAAATCCCAACCTCACCAAGCGACTCAACTTTTGATGCTGGTTCCACTGAAGTGCTTATTTCAGTGAGATAAGCACTTCAGGAGGCCAAAATCTAAACATCACTCATCGACTCAACTTTTGATGCTGATTTCACTGAAATGCTTCTTCGAGTCAGATAAGCACATCAGAAGGCCAAAATCTCAACTTCACCAAACCACCCAACTTTCGAACCAGGATTTACACAAATGCTTATTTCAGTGAGATAAGCACTTCAGAAGACTAAAATCTTAACTTCACCAAACCACTCAACTTTCGATGCTGGGATCACTGAAGTGCTTATTTCAGTGAGATAAGCACTTCAGAAGAACAAAATCTCAACATCTCAAAACCACTCAACTTTCGATGCTGGGTTCACTGAAGTGCTTATTTCAGTCAGATAAGCACTTCAGAAGACCAAAATCTCAACATCACAAAACCACTCAAATTTCGATGCTGGGTTCACTGAAGTGCTTATTTCAGTGAGATAAGTACTTCAATACGCCAAAATCCCAAACTCACCAAGCGACCCAACTTTTGATGCTGGTTCCACTGAATTGCTTATTTCAGTGAGATAAGCACTTCAGAAGGCCAAAATCTAAACTTCACTAAACGACTCAACTTTTGATGCTGATTTCACTGAAATGCTTCTTTCAGTCAGATATTCACATCAGTAGGCCAAAATCTCAACTTCACCAAACCACCCAACTTTCGATCCAGGATATACCCAAAGGCTAATTTCAGTGAGATAAGCACTTCAGAAGACAAAAATCTAAACTTCACCAAACCACCCAACTTTCAATGCTGGGTTCACTGAAGTGCTTATTTCAGTGAGATAAGCACTTCAGAAGAGCAAAAACTCAACTTCACAAAACCACTCAACTTTCGATGCTGGGCTCACTGCAGTGCTTATTTCAGTGAGATAAGCACTTCAGAATGCCAAAATCCCAACCTCACCAAACGACTCAACTTTTGATACTGGTTTCACTGAAATGCTTCTTTCAGTCAGATAAGCAATTCAGAAGGCCAAAATCTCAACTTCACAAAATCAGCCAACTTTCGATACTGGATTTACCCAAATGCTTATTTCAGTGAGATAAGCACTTCAGAAGACCAAAATCTAAACTTCACCAAAACACCCAACTTTCAATGCTGGGTTCACTGAAGTGCTTATTTCAGTGAGATAAGCACTTCAGAAGATCAAAATCTAAACATCTCAAAACCATTCAACTTTCGATGCTGTGTTCACTGAAGTGCTTATTTCAGTGAGATAAGCACTTCAGAAGACCAAAATCTCAACATCACAAAACCACTCAAATTTCGATGCTGGGTTCACTGAAGTGCTTATTTCATTGAGATAAGCACTTCACTTCGCCAAAATCCCAACCTCACCAAACGACTCAACTTTTGATGCTGGTTCCACTGAATTGCTTATTTCAGTGAGATAAGCACTTCAGAAGGCCAAAATCTAAACATCACTAAACGACTCAACTTTTGATACTGATTTCACTGAAATGCTTCTTTCAGTCAGATAAGCACATCAGAAGGCCAAAATCTCAACTTCACCAAACCACCCAACTTTCGATCCAGGATTTACACAAATGCTTATTTCAGTGAGATAAGCACTTCAGAAGACCAAAATCTAAACTTCACCAAACCACCCAACTTTCAATGCTGGGTTCACTGAAATGCTTCTTTCAGTCAGATAAGCACTTCAGAAGAACAAAATCTCAACATCTCAAAACCACTCAACTTTCGATGCTGGGTTCACTGAAGTGCTTCTTTCAGTGAGATAAGCACTTCAGAAGACCAAAATCTCAACATCACCAAACCACTCAAATTTCGATGCTGGGTTCACTGAAGTGCTTATTTCAGTGAGATAAGCACTTCAGAAGACCAAAATCTCAACTTCACCAAACCACCCAACTTTCAATGCTGGGTTCACTGAAGTGCTTATTTCAGTGAGATAAGTACTTCAATACGCCAAAATCCCAAACTCACCAAGCGACTCAACTTTTGATGCTGGTTCCACTGAATTGCTTATTTCAGTGAGATAAGCACTTCAGAAGGCCAAAATCTAAACTTCACTAAACGACTCAACTTTTGATGCTGATTTCACTGAAATGCTTCTTTCAGTCAGATATTCACATCAGAAGGCCAAAATCTCAACTTCACCAAACCACCCAACTTTCGATCCAGGATATACCCAAAGGCTAATTTCAGTGAGATAAGCACTTCAGAAGACAAAAATCTAAACTTCACCAAACCACCCAACTTTCAATGCTGGGTTCACTGAAGTGCTTATTTCAGTGAGTTAAGCACTTCAGAAGACCAAAATCTCAACATCACAAAACCACTCAAATTTCGATGCTGGGTTCACTGAAGTGCTTATTTCATTGAGATAAGCACTTCACTTCGCCAAAATCCCAACCTCACCAAACGACTCAACTTTTGATGCTGGTTCCACTGAATTGCTTATTTCAGTGAGATAAGCACTTCAGAAGGCCAAAATCTAAACATCACTAAACGACTCAACTTTTGATATTGATTTCACTGAAATGCTTCTTTCAGTCAAATAAGCACATCAGAAGGCCAAAATCTCAACTTCACCAAACCACCCAACTTTCGATCCAGGATATACCCAAAGGCTAATTTCAGTGAGATAAGCACTTCAGAAGACAAAAATCTAAACTTCACCAAACCACTCAACTTTCGATGCTGGGATCACTGAAGTGCTTATTTCAGTGAGATAAGCACTTCAGAAGAGCAAAAACTCAACTTCACAAAACCACTCAACTTTCGATGCTGGGCTCACTGCAGTGCTTATTTCAGTGAGATAAGCACTTCAGACTGCCAAAATCCCAACATCACCAAACGACTCAACTTTTGATACTGGTTTCACTGAAATGCTTCTTTCAGTCAGATAAGCAATTCAGAAGGCCAAAATCTCAACTTCACAAAACCAGCCAACTTTCGATACTGGATTTACCCAAATGCTTATTTCAGTGAGATAAGCACTTCAGAAGACCAAAATCTAAACTTCACCAAAACACCCAACTTTCAATGCTGGGTTCACTGAAGTGCTTATTTCAGTGAGATAAGCACTTCAGAAGATCAAAATCTAAACATCTCAAAACCATTCAACTTTCGATGCTGTGTTCACTGAAGTGCTTATTTCAGTGAGATAAGCACTTCAGAAGACCAAAATCTCAACATCACAAAACCACTCAAATTTCGATGCTGGGTTCACTGAAGTTCTTATTTCATTGAGATAAGCACTTCACTTCGCCAAAATCCCAACCTCACCAAACGACTCAACTTTTGATGCTGGTTCCACTGAATTGCTTATTTCAGTGAGATAAGCACTTCAGAAGGCCAAAATCTAAACATCACTAATCGACTCAACTTTTGATGCTGATTTCACTGAAATGCTTCTTCGAGTCAGATAAGCACATCAGAAGGCCAAAATCTCAACTTCACCAAACCACCCAACTTTCGAACCAGGATTTACACAAATGCTTATTTCAGTGAGATAAGCACTTCAGAAGACTAAAATCTTAACTTCACCAAACCACTCAACTTTCGATGCTGGGATCACTGAAGTGCTTATTTCAGTGAGATAAGCACTTCAGAAGAACAAAATCTCAACATCTCAAAACCACTCAACTTTCGATGCTGAGCTCACTGCAGTGCTTATTTCAGTGAGATAAGCACTTCAGATTGCCAAAATCCCAACCTCACCAAACGACTCAACTTTCGATGCTGGGCTCACTGCAGTGCTTGTTTCAGTGAGATAAGCACTTCAGAATGCCAAAATCCCAACCTCACCAAACGACTCAACTTTTGATACTGGTTTCATGAAATGCTTCTTTCAGTCAGATAAGCACTTCAGAAGGCCAAAATCTCATCTTCACAAAACCAGCCAACTTTCAATACTGGATTTACCCAAATGCTTATTTCAGTGAGAGAAGCACTTCAGAAGACCAAAATCTAAACTTCACCAAACCACCCATGTTTCAATGCTGGGTTCACTGAAGTGCTTATTTCAGTGAGATAAGCACTTCAGAAGACCAAAATCTAAACTTCACCAAACCACTCAACTTTCAATGCTGGGTTCACTGAAGTGCTTATTTCAGTGAGATAAGCACTTCAGAAGACCAAAATCTCAACATCTCAAAACCACTCAAATTTCGATGCTGTGTTCACTGAAGTGCTTATTTCAGTGAGATAAGCACTTCACTTCGCCAAAATCCCAACCTCACCAAACGACTCAACTTTTGATGCTGGTTCCACTGAATTGCTTATTTCAGTGAGATAAGCACTTCAGAAGGCCAAAATCTAAACATCACTAAACGACTCAACTTTTGATAATGATTTCACTGAAATGCTTCTTTCAGTCAGATAAGCACATCAGAAGGCCAAAATCTCAACTTCACCAAACCACCCAACTTTCGATCCAGGATTTACACAAATGCTTATTTCAGTGAGATAAGCACTTCAGAAGACTAAAATCTTAACTTCACCAAACCACTCAACTTTCGATGCTGGGATCACTGAAGTGCTTATTTCAGTGAGATAAGCACTTCAGAAGACCAAAATCTAAACATCACCAAACCACCCAACTTTCAATGCTGGGTTCACTGAAATGCTTCTTTCAGTCAGATAAGCACTTCAGAAGAACAAAATCTCAACATCTCAAAACCACTCAACTTTCGATGCTGGGTTCACTGAAGTGCTTATTTCAGTGAGATAAGCACTTCAGAAGACCAAAATCTCAACATCACCAAACCACCCAACTTTCGATCCAGGATATACCCAAAGGCTAATTTCAGTGAGATAAGCACTTCAGAAGACAAAAATCGAAACTTCACCAAACCACTCAAATTTCGATGCTGGGATCACCGAAGCGCTTATTTCAGTGAGATAAGCACTTCAGAAGAGCAAAAACTCAACTTCACAAAACCACTCAACTTTCGATGCTGGGCTCACTGCAGTGCTTATTTCAGTGAGATAAGCACTTCAGAATGCCAAAATCCCAACCTCACCAAACGACTCAACTTTTGATACTGGTTTCACTGAAATGCTTCTTTCAGTCAGATAAGCACATCAGAAGGCCAAAATCTCAACTTCACCAAACCACCCAACTTTCGATGCTGGGATCACTGAAGTGCTTTTTTCAGTGAGATAAGCACTTCAGAAGACCAAAATCTAAACTTCACCAAACCACCCAACTTTCAATGCTGGGTTCACTGAAATGCTTCTTTCAGTCAGATAAGCACTTCAGAAGAACAAAATCTCAACATCTCAAAACCACTCAACTTTCGATGCTGGGTTCACTGAAGTGCTTATTTCAGTGAGATAAGCACTTCAGAAGACCAAAATCTCAACATCACCAAACCACTCAAATTTCGATGCTGGGTTCACTGAAGTGCTTATTTCAGTGAGATAAGCACTTCAGAAGACCAAAATCTCAACTTCACCAAACCACCCAACTTTCAATGCTGGGTTCACTGAAGTGCTTATTTCAGTGAGATAAGTACTTCAATACGCCAAAATCCCAACCTCACCAAGCGACTCAACTTTTGATGCTGGTTCCACTGAAGTGCTTATTTCAGTGAGATAAGCACTTCAGGAGGCCAAAATCTAAACATCACTCATCGACTCAACTTTTGATGCTGATTTCACTGGAATGCTTCTTCGAGTCAGATAAGCACATCAGAAGGCCAAAATCTCAACTTCACCAAACCACCCAACTTTCGAACCAGGATTTACACAAATGCTTATTTCAGTGAGATAAGCACTTCAGAAGACTAAAATCTTAACTTCACCAAACCACTCAACTTTCGATGCTGGGATCACTGAAGTGCTTATTTCAGTGAGATAAGCACTTCAGAAGAACAAAATCTCAACATCTCAAAACCACTCAACTTTCGATGCTGGGTTCACTGAAGTGCTTATTTCAGTCAGATAAGCACTTCAGAAGACCAAAATCTCAACATCACAAAACCACTCAAATTTCGATGCTGGGTTCACTGAAGTGCTTATTTCAGTGAGATAAGCACTTCAGATTGCCAAAATCCCAACCTCACCAAACGACTCAACTTTCGATGCTGGGCTCACTGCAGTGCTTGTTTCAGTGAGATAAGCACTTCAGAATGCCAAAATCCCAACCTCACCAAACGACTCAACTTTTGATACTGGTTTCATGAAATGCTTCTTTCAGTGAGATAAGCACTTCAGAAGACCAAAATCTAAACTTCACCAAACCACCCAACTTTCAATGCTGGGTTCACTGAAGTGCTTATTTCAGTGAGATAAGCACTTCAGAAGACCAAAATCTAAACATCACCAAACCAACCAACTTTCAATGCTGGGTTCACTGAAGTGCTTATTTCAGTGAGATAAGCACTTCAGAAGACCAAAATCTAAACTTCACCAAACCACCCAACTTTCAATGCTGGGTTCACTGAAATGCTTCTTTCAGTCAGATAAGCACTTCAGAAGAACAAAATCTCAACATCTCAAAACCACTCAACTTTCGATGCTGGGTTCACTGAAGTGCTTATTTCAGTGAGATAAGCACTTCAGAAGACCAAAATCTCAACATCACCAAACCACTCAAATTTCGATGCTGGCTTCACTGAAGTGCTTATTTCAGTGAGATAAGCACTTCAGAAGACCAAAATCTCAACTTCACCAAACCACCCAACTTTCGATCCAGGATATACCCAAAGGCTAATTTCAGTGAGATAAGCACTTCAGAAGACAAAAATCTAAACTTCACCAAACTACTCAACTTTCGATACTGGGATCACTGAAGTGCTTATTTCAGTGAGATAAGCACTTCAGAAGAGCAAAAACTCAACTTCACAAAACCACTCAACTTTCGATGCTGGGCTCACTGCAGTGCTTATTTCAGTGAGATAAGCACTTCAGACTGCCAAAATCCCAACCTCACCAAACGACTCAACTTTTGATACTGGTTTCACTGAAATGCTTCTTTCAGTCAGATAAGCAATTCAGAAGGCCAAAATCTCAACTTCACAAAACCAGCCAACTTTCGATACTGGATTTACCCAAATGCTTATTTCAGTGAGATAAGCACTTCAGAAGACCAAAATCTAAACTTCACCAAAACAACCAACTTTCAATGCTGGGTTCACTGAAGTGCTTATTTCAGTGAGATAAGCACTTCAGAAGATCAAAATCTAAACATCTCAAAACCATTCAACTTTCGATGCTGTGTTCACTGAAGTGCTTATTTCAGTGAGATAAGCACTTCAGAAGACCAAAATTTCAACATCACAAAACCACTCAAATTTCGATGCTGGGTTGACTGAAGTGCTTATTTCATTGAGATAAGCACTTCACTTCGCCAAAATCCCAACCTCACCAAACGACTCAACTTTTGATGCTGGTTCCACTGAATTGCTTATTTCAGTGAGATAAGCACTTCAGAAGGCCAAAATCTAAACATCACTAAACGACTCAACTTTTGATACTGATTTCACTGAAATGCTTCTTTCAGTCAGATAAGCACATCAGAAGGCCAAAATCTCAACTTCACCAAACCACCCAACTTTCGATCCAGGATTTACACAAATGCTTATTTCAGTGAGATAAGCACTTCAGAAGACCAAAATCTAAACTTCACCAAACCACCCAACTTTCAATGCTGGGTTCACTGAAATGCTTCTTTCAGTCAGATAAGCACTTCAGAAGAACAAAATCTCAACATCTCAAAACCACTCAACTTTCGATGCTGGGTTCACTGAAGTGCTTATTTCAGTGAGATAAGCAGTTCAGAAGACCAAAATCTCAACATCACCAAACCACTCAAATTTCGATGCTGGGTTCACTGAAGTGCTTATTTCAGTGAGATAAGCACTTCAGAAGACCAAAATCTCAACTTCACCAAACCACCCAACTTTCAATGCTGGGTTCACTGAAGTGCTTATTTCCGTGAGATAAGTACTTCAATACGCCAAAATCCCAAACTCACCAAGCGACTCAACTTTTGATGCTGGTTCCACTGAATTGCTTATTTCAGTGAGATAAGCACTTCAGAAGGCCAAAATCTAAACTTCACTAAACGACTCAACTTTTGATGCTGATTTCACTGAAATGCTTCTTTCAGTCAGATATTCACATCAGTAGGCCAAAATCTCAACTTCACCAAACCACCCAACTTTCGATCCAGGATATACCCAAAGGCTAATTTCAGTGAGATAAGCACTTCAGAAGACAAAAATCTAAACTTCACCAAACAACCCAACTTTCAATGCTGGGTTCACTGAAGTGCTTATTTCAGTGAGATAAGCACTTCAGAAGACCAAAATCTCAACATCACAAAACCACTCAAATTTCGATGCTGGGTTCACTGAAGTGCTTATTTCATTGAGATAAGCACTTCACTTCGCCAAAATCCCAACCTCACCAAACGACTCAACTTTTGATGCTGGTTCCACTGAATTGCTTATTTCAGTGAGATAAGCACTTCAGAAGGCCAAAATCTAAACATCACTAAACGACTCAACTTTTGATACTGATTTCACTGAAATGCTTCTTTCACTCAGATAAGCACATCAGAAGGCCAAAATCTCAACTTCACCAAACCACCCAACTTTCGATCCAGGATATACCCAAAGGCTAATTTCAGTGAGAAAAGCACTTCAGAAGACAAAAATCTAAACTTCACAAACCACTCAACTTTCGATGCTGGGATCACTGAAGTGCTTATTTCAGTGAGATAAGCACTTCAGAAGAGCAAAAACTCAACTTCACAAAACCACTCAACTTTCGATGCTGGGCTCACTGCAGTGCTTATTTCAGTGAGATAAGCACTTCAGACTGCCAAAATCCCAACCTCACCAAACGACTCAACTTTTGATACTGGTTTCACTGAAATGCTTCTTTCAGTCAGATAAGCAATTCAGAAGGCCAAAATCTCAACTTCACAAAACCAGCCAACTTTCGATACTGGATTTACCCAAATGCTTATTTCAGTGAGATAAACACTTCAGAAGACCAAAATCTAAACTTCACCAAAACACCCAACTTTCAATGCTGGGTTCACTGAAGTGCTTATTTCAGTGAGATAAGCACTTCAGAAGATCAAAATCTAAACATCTCAAAACCATTCAACTTTCGATGCTGTGTTCACTGAAGTGCTTATTTCAGTGAGATAAGCACTTCAGAAGACCAAAATCTCAACATCACAAAACCACTCAAATTTCGATGCTGGGTTCACTGAAGTGCTTATTTCATTGAGATAAGCACTTCACTTCGCCAAAATCCCAACCTCACCAAACGACTCAACTTTTGATGCTGGTTCCACTGAATTGCTTATTTCAGTGAGATAAGCACTTCAGAAGGCCAAAATCTAAACATCACTAAACGACTCAACTTTTGATACTGATTTCACTGAAATGCTTCTTTCAGTCAGATAAGCACATCAGAAGGCCAAAATCTCAACTTCACCAAACCACCCAACTTTCGATCCAGGATTTACACAAATGCTTATTTCAGTGAGATAAGCACTTCAGAAGACCAAAATCTAAACTTCACCAAACCACCCAACTTTCAATGCTGGGTTCACTGAAATGCTTCTTTCAGTCAGATAAGCACTTCAGAAGAACAAAATCTCAACATCTCAAAACCACTCAACTTTCGATGCTGGGTTCACTGAAGTGCTTCTTTCAGTGAGATAAGCACTTCAGAAGACCAAAATCTCAACATCACCAAACCACTCAAATTTCGATGCTGGGTTCACTGAAGTGCTTATTTCAGTGAGATAAGCACTTCAGAAGACCAAAATCTCAACTTCACCAAACCACCCAACTTTCAATGCTGGGTTCACTGAAGTGCTTATTTCAGTGAGATAAGTACTTCAATACGCCAAAATCCCAAACTCACCAAGCGACTCAACTTTTGATGCTGGTTCCACTGAATTGCTTATTTCAGTGAGATAAGCACTTCAGAAGGCCAAAATCTAAACTTCACTAAACGACTCAACTTTTGATGCTGATTTCACTGAAATGCTTCTTTCAGTCAGATATTCACATCAGAAGGCCAAAATCTCAACTTCACCAAACCACCCAACTTTCGATCCAGGATATACCCAAAGGCTAATTTCAGTGAGATAAGCACTTCAGAAGACAAAAATCTAAACTTCACCAAACCACCCAACTTTCAATGCTGGGTTCACTGAAGTGCTTATTTCAGTGAGATAAGCACTTCAGAAGACCAAAATCTCAACATCACAAAACCACTCAAATTTCGATGCTGGGTTCACTGAAGTGCTTATTTCATTGAGATAAGCACTTCACTTCGCCAAAATCCCAACCTCACCAAACGACTCAACTTTTGATGCTGGTTCCACTGAATTGCTTATTTCAGTGAGATAAGCACTTCAGAAGGCCAAAATCTAAACATCACTAAACGACTCAACTTTTGATACTGATTTCACTGAAATGCTTCTTTCAGTCAAATAAGCACATCAGAAGGCCAAAATCTCAACTTCACCAAACCACCCAACTTTCGATCCAGGATATACCCAAAGGCTAATTTCAGTGAGATAAGCACTTCAGAAGACAAAAATCTAAACTTCACCAAACCACTCAACTTTCGATGCTGGGATCACTGAAGTGCTTATTTCAGTGAGATAAGCACTTCAGAAGACCAAAATCTCAACTTCACCAAACCACCCAACTTTCAATGCTGGGTTCACTGAAGTGCTTATTTCATTGAGATAAGCACTTCACTTCGCCAAAATCCCAACCTCACCAAACGACTCAACTTTTGATGCTGGTTCCACTGAATTGCTTATTTCAGTGAGATAAGCACTTCAGAAGGCCAAAATCTAAACATCACTAATCGACTCAACTTTTGATGCTGATTTCACTGAAATGCTTCTTCGAGTCAGATAAGCACATCAGAAGGCCAAAATCTCAACTTCACCAAACCACCCAACTTTCGAACCAGGATTTACACAAATGCTTATTTCAGTGAGATAAGCACTTCAGAAGACTAAAATCTTAACTTCACCAAACCACTCAACTTTCGATGCTGGGATCACTGAAGTGCTTATTTCAGTGAGATAAGCACTTCAGAAGAACAAAATCTCAACATCTCAAAACCACTCAACTTTCGATGCTGGGCTCACTGCAGTGCTTATTTCAGTGAGATAAGCACTTCAGATTGCCAAAATCCCAACCTCACCAAACGACTCAACTTTCGATGCTGGGCTCACTGCAGTGCTTGTTTCAGTGAGATAAGCACTTCAGAATGCCAAAATCCCAACCTCACCAAACGACTCAACTTTTGATACTGGTTTCATGAAATGCTTCTTTCAGTCAGATAAGCACTTCAGAAGGCCAAAATCTCATCTTCACAAAACCAGCCAACTTTCGATACTGGATTTACCCAAATGCTTATTTCAGTGAGAGAAGCACTTCAGAAGACCAAAATCTAAACTTCACCAAACCACCCATGTTTCAATGCTGGGTTCACTGAAGTGCTTATTTCAGTGAGATAAGCACTTCAGAAGACCAAAATCTCAACTTCACCAAACCACCCAACTTTCGATCCAGGATTTACACAAATGCTTATTTCAGTGAGATAAGCACTTCAGAAGACTAAAATCTTAACTTCACCAAACCACTCAACTTTCGATGCTGGGATCACTGAAGTGCTTATTTCAGTGAGATAAGCACTTCAGAAGACCAAAATCTAAACATCACCAAACCACCCAACTTTCAATGCTGGGTTCACTGAAATGCTTCTTTCAGTCAGATAAGCACTTCAGAAGAACAAAATCTCAACATCTCAAAACCACTCAACTTTCGATGCTGGGTTCACTGAAGTGCTTATTTCAGTGAGATAAGCACTTCAGAAGACCAAAATCTCAACATCACCAAACCACCCAACTTTCGATCCAGGATATACCCAAAGGCTAATTTCAGTGAGATAAGCACTTCAGAAGACCAAAATCTAAACTTCACCAAACCACCCAACTTTCAATGCTGGGTTCACTGAAGTGCTTATTTCAGTGAGATAAGCACTTCAGAAGACCAAAATCTCAACATCACAAAACCACTCAAATTTCGATGCTGGGTTCACTGAAGTGCTTATTTCATTGAAATAAGCACTTCACTTCGCCAAAATCCCAACCTCACCAAACGACTCAACTTTTGATGCTGGTTCCACTGAATTGCTTATTTCAGTGAGATAAGCACTTCAGAAGGCCAAAATCTAAACATCACTAACCGACTCAACTTTTGATGCTGATTTCACTGAAATGGTTCTTTCAGTTTGATAAGCACATCAGAAGGCCAAAATCTCAACTTCACCAAACCACCCAACTTTCGATCCAGGATTTACACAAATGCTTATTTCAGTGAGATAAGCACTTCTGAAGACTAAAATCTTAACTTCATCAAAACACTCAACTTTCGATGCTGGGATCACTGAAGTGCTTATTTCAGTGAGATAAGCACTTCAGAAGAACAAAATCTCAACATCTCAAAACCACTCAACTTTCGATGCTGGGTGCACTGAAGTGCTTATTTCAGTGAGATAAGCACTTCAGAAGACCAAAATCTCAACATCACCAAACCACTCAAATTTCGATGCTGGGTTCACTGAAGTGCTTATTTCAGTGAGATAAGCACTTCAGAATGCCAAAATCCCAACCTCACCAAACGACTCAACTTTTGATGCTGATTTCACTGAAATGCTTCTTTCAGTCAGATATTCACATCAGAAGGCCAAAATCTCAACTTCACCAAACCACCCAACTTGCGATCCAGGATATACCCAAAGGCTAATTTCAGTGAGATAAGCACTTCAGAAGACAAAAATCTAAACTTCACCAAACCACTCAACTTTCGATGCTGGGATCACTGAAGTGCTTATTTCAGTGAGATAAGCACTTCAGAAGAGCAAAAACTCAACTTCACAAAACCACTCAACTTTCGATGCTGGGCTCACTGCAGTGCTTATTTCAGTGAGATAAGCACTTCAGAATGCCAAAATCCCAACCTCACCAAACGACTCAACTTTTGATACTGGTTTCACTGAAATTCTTCTTTCAGTCAGATAAGCACTTCAGAAGGCCAAAATCTCAACTTCACAAAACCAGCCAACTTTCGATACTGGATTTACCCAAATGCTTATTTCAGTGAGATAAGCACTTCAGAAGACCAAAATCTAAACTTCACCAAACCACCCAACTTTCAATGCTGGGTTCACTGAAGTGCTTATTGCAGTGAGATAAGCACTTCAGAAGACCAAAATCTAAACTTCACCAAAACACCCAACTTTCAATGCTGTGTTCACTGAAGTGCTAATTTCAGTGAGATAAGCACTTCAGAAGTTCAAAATCTAAACATCTCAAAACCACTCAACTTTCGATGCTATGTTCACTGAAGTGCTTATTTCAGTGAGATAAGCACTTCAGAAGACCAAAATCTAAACTTCACCAAACCACCCAACTTTCAATGCTGGGTTCGCTCAAGTGCTTAGTTCAGTGAGATAAGCACTTCAGAAGACCAAAATCTCAACATCACAAAACCACTCAAATTTCGATGCTGGGTTCACTGAAGTGCTTATTTCATTGAGATAAGCACTTCACTTCGCCAAAATCCCAACCTCACCAAACGACTCAACTTTTGATGCTGGTTCCACTGAATTGCTTATTTCAGTGAGATAAGCACTTCAGAAGGCCAAAATCTAAACATCACTAATCGACCCAACTTTTGATGCTGATTTCACTGAAATGCTTCTTTCAGTCAGATAAGCACATCAGAAGGCCAAAATCTCAACTTCACCAAACCACCCAACTTTCGATCCAGGATTTACACAAATGCTTATTTCAGTGAGATAAGCACTTCAGAAGACTAAAATCTTAACTTCACCAAACCACTCAACTTTCGATGCTGCGATCACTGAAGTGCTTATTTCAGTGAGATAAGCACTTCAGAAGAACAAAATCTCAACATCTCAAAACCACTCAACTTTCGATGCTGGGTGCACTGAAGTGCTTATTTCAGTGAGATAAGCACTTCAGAAGACCAAAATCTCAACATCACCAAACCACTCAAATTTCGATGCTGGGCTCACTGCAGTGCTTATTTCAGTGAGATAAGCACTTCAGATTGCCAAAATCCCAACCTCACCAAACGACTCAACTTTCGATGCTGGGCTCACTGCAGTGCTTGTTTCAGTGAGATAAGCACTTCAGAATGCCAAAATCCCAACCTCACCAAACGACTCAACTTTTGATACTGGTTTCACGAAATGCTTCTTTCAGTCAGATAAGCACTTCAGAAGGCCAAAATCTCATCTTCACAAAACCAGCCAACTTTCGATACTGGATTTACCCAAATGCTTATTTCAGTGAGATAAGCACTTCAGAAGACCAAAATCTAAACTTCACCAAACCACCCATGTTTCAATGCTGGGTTCACTGAAGTGCTTATTTCAGTGAGATAAGCACTTCAGAAGACCAAAATCTAAACTTCACCAAACCACTCAACTTTCAATGCTGGGTTCACTGAAGTGCTTATTTCAGTGAGATAAGCACTTCAGAAGACCAAAATCTAAACATCACAAAACCACTCAAATTTCGATGCTGTGTTCACTGAAGTGCTTATTTCATTGAGATAAGCACTTCACTTCGCCAAAATCCCCACCTCACCAAACGACTCAACTTTTGATGTTGGTTCCACTGAATTGCTTATTTCAGTGAGATAAGCACTTCAGAAGGCCAAAATCTAAACATCACTAATCGACTCAACTTTTGATGCTGATTTCACTGAAATGCTTCTTCGAGTCAGATAAGCACATCAGAAGGCCAAAATCTCAACTTCACCAAACCACCCAACTTTCGAACCAGGATTTACACAAATGCTTATTTCAGTGAGATAAGCACTTCAGAAGACTAAAATCTTAACTTCACCAAACCACTCAACTTTCGATGCTGGGATCACTGAAGTGCTTATTTCAGTGAGATAAGCACTTCAGAAGAACAAAATCTCAACATCTCAAAACCACTCAACTTTCGATGCTGGGCTCACTGCAGTGCTTATTTCAGTGAGATAAGCACTTCAGATTGCCAAAATCCCAACCTCACCAAACGACTCAACTTTCGATGCTGGGCTCACTGCAGTGCTTGTTTCAGTGAGATAAGCACTTCAGAATGCCAAAATCCCAACCTCACCAAACGACTCAACTTTTGATACTGGTTTCATGAAATGCTTCTTTCAGTCAGATAAGCACTTCAGAAGGCCAAAATCTCATCTTCACAAAACCAGCCAACTTTCGATACTGGATTTACCCAAATGCTTATTTCAGTGAGAGAAGCACTTCAGAAGACCAAAATCTAAACTTCACCAAACCACCCATGTTTCAATGCTGGGTTCACTGAAGTGCTTATTTCAGTGAGATAAGCACTTCAGAAGACCAAAATCTCAACTTCACCAAACCACCCAACTTTCGATCCAGGATTTACACAAATGCTTATTTCAGTGAGATAAGCACTTCAGAAGACTAAAATCTTAACTTCACCAAACCACTCAACTTTCGATGCTGGGATCACTGAAGTGCTTATTTCAGTGAGATAAGCACTTCAGAAGACCAAAATCTAAACATCACCAAACCACCCAACTTTCAATGCTGGGTTCACTGAAATGCTTCTTTCAGTCAGATAAGCACTTCAGAAGAACAAAATCTCAACATCTCAAAACCACTCAACTTTCGATGCTGGGTTCACTGAAGTGCTTATTTCAGTGAGATAAGCACTTCAGAAGACCAAAATCTCAACATCACCAAACCACCCAACTTTCGATCCAGGATATACCCAAAGGCTAATTTCAGTGAGATAAGCACTTCAGAAGACCAAAATCTAAACTTCACCAAACCACCCAACTTTCAATGCTGGGTTCACTGAAGTGCTTATTTCAGTGAGATAAGCACTTCAGAAGACCAAAATCTCAACATCACAAAACCACTCAAATTTCGATGCTGGGTTCACTGAAGTGCTTATTTCATTGAAATAAGCACTTCACTTCGCCAAAATCCCAACCTCACCAAACGACTCAACTTTTGATGCTGGTTCCACTGAATTGCTTATTTCAGTGAGATAAGCACTTCAGAAGGCCAAAATCTAAACATCACTAACCGACTCAACTTTTGATGCTGATTTCACTGAAATGGTTCTTTCAGTTTGATAAGCACATCAGAAGGCCAAAATCTCAATTTCACCAAACCACCCAACTTTCGATCCAGGATTTACACAAATGCTTATTTCAGTGAGATAAGCACTTCTGAAGACTAAAATCTTAACTTCATCAAAACACTCAACTTTCGATGCTGGGATCACTGAAGTGCTTATTTCAGTGAGATAAGCACTTCAGAAGAACAAAATCTCAACATCTCAAAACCACTCAACTTTCGATGCTGGGTGCACTGAAGTGCTTATTTCAGTGAGATAAGCACTTCAGAAGACCAAAATCTCAACATCACCAAACCACTCAAATTTCGATGCTGGGTTCACTGAAGTGCTTATTTCAGTGAGATAAGCACTTCAGAATGCCAAAATCCCAACCTCACCAAACGACTCAACTTTTGATGCTGATTTCACTGAAATGCTTCTTTCAGTCAGATATTCACATCAGAAGGCCAAAATCTCAACTTCACCAAACCACCCAACTTGCGATCCAGGATATACCCAAAGGCTAATTTCAGTGAGATAAGCACTTCAGAAGACAAAAATCTAAACTTCACCAAACCACTCAACTTTCGATGCTGGGATCACTGAAGTGCTTATTTCAGTGAGATAAGCACTTCAGAAGAGCAAAAACTCAACTTCACAAAACCACTCAACTTTCGATGCTGGGCTCACTGCAGTGCTTATTTCAGTGAGATAAGCACTTCAGAATGCCAAAATCCCAACCTCACCAAACGACTCAACTTTTGATACTGGTTTCACTGAAATTCTTCTTTCAGTCAGATAAGCACTTCAGAAGGCCAAAATCTCAACTTCACAAAACCAGCCAACTTTCGATACTGGATTTACCCAAATGCTTATTTCAGTGAGATAAGCACTTCAGAAGACCAAAATCTAAACTTCACCAAACCACCCAACTTTCAATGCTGGGTTCACTGAAGTGCTTATTGCAGTGAGATAAGCACTTCAGAAGACCAAAATCTAAACTTCACCAAAACACCCAACTTTCAATGCTGTGTTCACTGAAGTGCTAATTTCAGTGAGATAAGCACTTCAGAAGTTCAAAATCTAAACATCTCAAAACCACTCAACTTTCGATGCTATGTTCACTGAAGTGCTTATTTCAGTGAGATAAGCACTTCAGAAGACCAAAATCTAAACTTCACCAAACCACCCAACTTTCAATGCTGGGTTCGCTCAAGTGCTTAGTTCAGTGAGATAAGCACTTCAGAAGACCAAAATCTCAACATCACAAAACCACTCAAATTTCGATGCTGGGTTCACTGAAGTGCTTATTTCATTGAGATAAGCACTTCACTTCGCCAAAATCCCAACCTCACCAAACGACTCAACTTTTGATGCTGGTTCCACTGAATTGCTTATTTCAGTGAGATAAGCACTTCAGAAGGCCAAAATCTAAACATCACTAATCGACCCAACTTTTGATGCTGATTTCACTGAAATGCTTCTTTCAGTCAGATAAGCACATCAGAAGGCCAAAATCTCAACTTCACCAAACCACCCAACTTTCGATCCAGGATTTACACAAATGCTTATTTCAGTGAGATAAGCACTTCAGAAGACTAAAATCTTAACTTCACCAAACCACTCAACTTTCGATGCTGCGATCACTGAAGTGCTTATTTCAGTGAGATAAGCACTTCAGAAGAACAAAATCTCAACATCTCAAAACCACTCAACTTTCGATGCTGGGTGCACTGAAGTGCTTATTTCAGTGAGATAAGCACTTCAGAAGACCAAAATCTCAACATCACCAAACCACTCAAATTTCGATGCTGGGCTCACTGCAGTGCTTATTTCAGTGAGATAAGCACTTCAGATTGCCAAAATCCCAACCTCACCAAACGACTCAACTTTCGATGCTGGGCTCACTGCAGTGCTTGTTTCAGTGAGATAAGCACTTCAGAATGCCAAAATCCCAACCTCACCAAACGACTCAACTTTTGATACTGGTTTCACGAAATGCTTCTTTCAGTCAGATAAGCACTTCAGAAGGCCAAAATCTCATCTTCACAAAACCAGCCAACTTTCGATACTGGATTTACCCAAATGCTTATTTCAGTGAGATAAGCACTTCAGAAGACCAAAATCTAAACTTCACCAAACCACCCATGTTTCAATGCTGGGTTCACTGAAGTGCTTATTTCAGTGAGATAAGCACTTCAGAAGACCAAAATCTAAACTTCACCAAACCACTCAACTTTCAATGCTGGGTTCACTGAAGTGCTTATTTCAGTGAGATAAGCACTTCAGAAGACCAAAATCTAAACATCACAAAACCACTCAAATTTCGATGCTGTGTTCACTGAAGTGCTTATTTCATTGAGATAAGCACTTCACTTCGCCAAAATCCCCACCTCACCAAACGACTCAACTTTTGATGTTGGTTCCACTGAATTGCTTATTTCAGTGAGATAAGCACTTCAGAAGGCCAAAATCTAAACATCACTAATCGACTCAACTTTTGATGCTGATTTCACTGAAATGCTTCTTTCAGTCAGATAAGCACATCAGAAGGCCAAAATCTCAACTTCACCAAACCACCCAACTTTCGAACCAGGATTTACACAAATGCTTATTTCAGTGAGATAAGCACTTCAGAAGACTAAAATCTTAACTTCACCAAACCACTCAACTTTCGATGCTGCGATCACTGAAGTGCTTATTTCAGTGAGATAAGCACTTCAGAAGAACAAAATCTCAACATCTCAAAACCACTCAACTTTCGATGCTGGGTGCACTGAAGTGCTTTTTTCAGTGAGATAAGCACTTCAGAAGACCAAAATCTCAACATCACCATTCCACTCAAATTTCGATGCTGGGCTCACTGCAGTGCTTATTTCAGTGAGATAAGCACTTCAGATTGCCAAAATCCAAACCTCACCAAACGACTCAACTTTCGATGCTGGGCTCACTGCAGTGCTTGTTTCAGTGAGATAAGCACTTCAGAATGCCAAAATCCCAACCTCACCAAACGACTCAACTTTTGATACTGGTTTCATGAAATGCTTCTTTCAGTCAGATAAGCACTTCAGAAGGCCACAATCTCATCTTCACAAAACCAGCCAACTTTCGATACTGGATTTACCCAAATGCTTATTTCAGTGAGAGATGCACTTCAGAAGACCAAAATCTAAACTTCACCAAACCACCCATGTTTCAATGCTGGGTTCACTGAAGTGCTTATTTCAGTGAGATAAGCACTTCAGAAGACCAAAATCTAAACTTCACCAAACCACTCAACTTTCAATGCTGGGTTCACTGAAGTGCTTATTTCAGTGAGATAAGCACTTAAGAAGACCAAAATCTAAACATCTCAAAACCACACAAATTTCGATGCTGTGTTCACTGAAGTGCTTGTTTCAGTGAGATAAGCACTTCACTTCGCCAAAATCCCAACCTCACCAAACGACTCAACTTTTGATGCTGGTTCCACTGAATTGCTTATTTCAGTGAGATAAGCACTTCAGAAGGCCAAAATCTAAACATCAGTAAACGACTCAACTTTTGATACTGATTTCACTGAAATGCTTCTTTCAGTCAGATAAGCACATCAGAAGGCCAAAATCTCAACTTCACCAAACCACCCAACTTTCGATCCAGGATTTACACAAATGCTTATTTCAGTGAGATAGGCACTTCAGAAGACTAAAATCTTAACTTCACCAAACCACTCAACTTTCGATGCTGGGATCACTGAAGTGCTTATTTCAGTGAGATAAGCACTTCAGAAGACCAAAATCTAAACTTCACCAAACCACCTAACTTTCAATGCTGGGTTCACTGAAATGCTTCTTTCAGTCAGATAAGCACTTCAGAAGAACAAAATCTCAACATCTCAAAACCACTCAACGTTCGATGCTGGGTTCACTGAAGTGCTTATTTCAGTGAGATAAGCACTTCAGAAGACCAAAATCTAAACATCACCAAACCACTCAAATTTCGATGCTGGGTTCACTGAAGTGCTTATTTCAGTGAGATAAGCACTTCAGAAGACCAAAATCTCAACTTCACCAAACCACCCAACTTTCGATCCAGGCTATACCCAAAGGCTAATTTCAGTGAGATAAGCACTTCAGAAGACAAAAATAAAAACTTCACCAAACCACTCAACTTTCGATGCTGGGATCACTGAAGTGCTTATTTCAGTAAGATAAGCACTTCTGAAGAGCAAAAACTCAACTTCACAAAACCGCTCAACTTTCGATGCTGGGCTCACTGCAGTGCTTATTTCAGTGAGATAAGCACTTCAGAATGCCAAAATCCCAACCTCACCAAACGACTCAACTTTTGATACTGGTTTCACTGAAATGCTTCTTTCAGTCAGATAAGCAATTCAGAAGTCCAAAATCTCAACTTCACCAAACCACCCAACTTTCAATGCTGGGTTCACTGAAGTGCTTATTGCAGTGAGATAAGCACTTCAGAAGACCAAAATCTCAACATCACAAAACCACTCAAATTTCGATGCTGGGTTCACTGAAGTGCTTATTTCATTGAGATAAGCACTTCACTTCGCCAAAATCCCAACCTCACCAAACGACTCAACTTTTGATGTTGGTTCCACTGAATTGCTTATTTCAGTGAGATAAGCACTTCAGAAGGCCAAAATCTAAACATCACTAATCGACTCAACTTTTGATGCTGATTTCACTGAAATGCTTCTTTCAGTCAGATAAGCACATCAGAAGGCCAAAATCTCAACATCACCAAACCACTCAAATTTCGATGCTGGACTCACTGCAGTGCTTATTTCAGTGAGATAAGCACTTCAGATTGAAAAAATCCCAACCTCACCAAACGACTCAACTTTCGATGCTGGGCTCACTGCAGTGCTTGTTTCAGTGAGATAAGCACTTCAGAATGCCAAAATCCCAACCTCACCAAACGACTCAACTTTTGATACTGGTTTCATGAAATGCTTCTTTCAGTCAGATAAGCACTTCAGAAGGCCAAAATCTCATCTTCACAAAACCAGCCAACTTTCGATACTGGATTTACCCAAATGCTTATTTCAGTGAGAGAAGCACTTCAGAAGACCAAAATCTAAACTTCACCAAACCACCCATGTTTCAATGCTGGGTTCACTGAAGTGCTTATTTCAGTGAGATAAGCACTTCAGAAGACCAAAATCTCAACTTCACCAAACCACCCAACTTTCGATCCAGGATTTACACAAATGCTTATTTCAGTGAGATAAGCACTTCAGAAGACTAAAATCTTAACTTCACCAAACCACTCAACTTTCGATGCTGGGATCACTGAAGTGCTTATTTCAGTGAGATAAGCACTTCAGAAGAACAAAATCTCAACATCTCAAAACCACTCAACTTTCGATGCTGGGTGCACTGAAGTGCTTATTTCAGTGAGATAAGCACTTCAGAATGCCAAAATCCCAACCTCACCAAACGACTCAACTTTTGATGCTGATTTCACTGAAATGCTTCTTTCAGTCAGATATTCACATCAGAAGGCCAAAATCTCAACTTCACCAAACCACCCAACTTGCGATCCAGGATATACCCAAAGGCTAATTTCAGTGAGATAAGCACTTCAGAAGACAAAAATCTAAACTTCACCAAACCACTCAACTTTCGATGCTGGGATCACTGAAGTGCTTATTTCAGTGAGATCAGCACTTCAGAAGAGCAAAAACTCAACTTCACAAAACCACTCAACTTTCGATGCTGGGCTCACTGCAGTGCTTATTTCAGTGAGATAAGCACTTCAGACTGCCAAAATCCCAACCTCACCAAACGACTCAACTTTTGATACTGGTTTCACTGAAATGCTTCTTTCAGTCAGATAAGCAATTCAGAAGGCCAAAATCTCAACTTCACAAAACCAGCCAACTTTCAATACTGGATTTACCCAAATGCTTATTTCAGTGAGATAAGCACTTCAGAAGACCAAAATCTAAACTTCACCAAAACACCCAACTTTCAATGCTGGGTTCACTGAAGTGCTTATTTCAGTGAGATAAGCACTTCAGAAGATCAAAATCTAAACATCTCAAAACCATTCAACTTTCGATGCTGTGTTCACTGAAGTGCTTATTTCAGTGAGATAAGCACTTCAGAAGACCAAAATCTAAACTTCACCAAACCACCCAACTTTCAATGCTGGGTTCACTGAAGTGCTTATTTCAGTGAGATAAGCACTTCAGAAGACCAAAATCTCAACATCACAAAACCACTCAACTTTCGATGCTGGGTTCACTGAAGTGCTTATTTCATTGAAATAAGCACTTCACTTCGCCAAAATCCCAACCTCACCAAACGACTCAACTTTTGATGCTGGTTCCACTGAATTGCTTATTTCAGTGAGATAAGCACTTCAGAAGGCCAAAATCTAAACATCACTAACCGACTCAACTTTTGATGCTGATTTCACTGAAATGGTTCTTTCAGTTTGATAAGCACATCAGAAGGCCAAAATCTCAACTTCACCAAACCACCCAACTTTCGATCCAGGATTTACACAAATGCTTATTTCAGTGAGATAAGCACTTCTGAAGACTAAAATCTTAACTTCATCAAAACACTCAACTTTCGATGCTGGGATCACTGAAGTGCTTATTTCAGTGAGATAAGCACTTCAGAAGAACAAAATCTCAACATCTCAAAACCACTCAACTTTCGATGCTGGGTGCACTGAAGTGCTTATTTCAGTGAGATAAGCACTTCAGAAGACCAAAATCTCAACATCACCAAACCACTCAAATTTCGATGCTGGGTTCACTGAAGTGCTTATTTCAGTGAGATAAGCACTTCAGAATGCCAAAATCCCAACCTCACCAAACGACTCAACTTTTGATGCTGATTTCACTGAAATGCTTCTTTCAGTCAGATATTCACATCAGAAGGCCAAAATCTCAACTTCACCAAACCGCCCAACTTGCGATCCAGGATATACCCAAAGGCTAATTTCAGTGAGATAAGCACTTCAGAAGACAAAAATCTAAACTTCACCAAACCACTCAACTTTCGATGCTGGGATCACTGAAGTGCTTATTTCAGTGAGATAAGCACTTCAGAAGAGCAAAAACTCAACTTCACAAAACCACTCAACTTTCGATGCTGGGCTCACTGCAGTGCTTATTTCAGTGAGATAAGCACTTCAGAATGCCAAAATCCCAACCTCACCAAACGACTCAACTTTTGATACTGGTTTCACTGAAATTCTTCTTTCAGTCAGATAAGCACTTCAGAAGGCCAAAATCTCAACTTCACAAAACCAGCCAACTTTCGATACTGGATTTACCCAAATGCTTATTTCAGTGAGATAAGCACTTCAGAAGACCAAAATCTAAACTTCACCAAACCACCCAACTTTCAATGCTGGGTTCACTGAAGTGCTTATTGCAGTGAGATAAGCACTTCAGAAGACCAAAATCTAAACTTCACCAAAACACCCAACTTTCAATGCTGTGTTCACTGAAGTGCTAATTTCAGTGAGATAAGCACTTCAGAAGTTCAAAATCTAAACATCTCAAAACCACTCAACTTTCGATGCTATGTTCACTGAAGTGCTTATTTCAGTGAGATAAGCACTTCAGAAGACCAAAATCTAAACTTCACCAAACCACCCAACTTTCAATGCTGGGTTCGCTCAAGTGCTTAGTTCAGTGAGATAAGCACTTCAGAAGACCAAAATCTCAACATCACAAAACCACTCAAATTTCGATGCTGGGTTCACTGAAGTGCTTATTTCATTGAAATAAGCACTTCACTTCGCCAAAATCCCAACCTCACCAAACGACTCAACTTTTGATGCTGGTTCCACTGAATTGCTTATTTCAGTGAGATAAGCACTTCAGAAGGCCAAAATCTAAACATCACTAATCGACCCAACTTTTGATGCTGATTTCACTGAAATGCTTCTTTCAGTCAGATAAGCACATCAGAAGGCCAAAATCTCAACTTCACCAAACCACCCAACTTTCGATCCAGGATTTACACAAATGCTTATTTCAGTGAGATAAGCACTTCAGAAGACTAAAATCTTAACTTCACCAAACCACTCAACTTTCGATGCTGCGATCACTGAAGTGCTTATTTCAGTGAGATAAGCACTTCAGAAGAACAAAATCTCAACATCTCAAAACCACTCAACTTTCGATGCTGGGTGCACTGAAGTGCTTATTTCAGTGAGATAAGCACTTCAGAAGACCAAAATCTCAACATCACCAAACCACTCAAATTTCGATGCTGGGCTCACTGCAGTGCTTATTTCAGTGAGATAAGCACTTCAGATTGCCAAAATCCCAACCTCACCAAACGACTCAACTTTCGATGCTGGGCTCACTGCAGTGCTTGTTTCAGTGAGATAAGCACTTCAGAATGCCAAAATCCCAACCTCACCAAACGACTCAACTTTTGATACTGGTTTCACGAAATGCTTCTTTCAGTCAGATAAGCACTTCAGAAGGCCAAAATCTCATCTTCACAAAACCAGCCAACTTTCGATACTGGATTTACCCAAATGCTTATTTCAGTGAGATAAGCACTTCAGAAGACCAAAATCTAAACTTCACCAAACCACCCATGTTTCAATGCTGGGTTCACTGAAGTGCTTATTTCAGTGAGATAAGCACTTCAGAAGACCAAAATCTAAACTTCACCAAACCACTCAACTTTCAATGCTGGGTTCACTGAAGTGCTTATTTCAGTGAGATAAGCACTTCAGAAGACCAAAATCTAAACATCACAAAACCACTCAAATTTCGATGCTGGGTTCACTGAAGTGCTTATTTCATTGAGATAAGCACTTCACTTCGCCAAAATCCCCACCTCACCAAACGACTCAACTTTTGATGTTGGTTCCACTGAATTGCTTATTTCAGTGAGATAAGCACTTCAGAAGGCCAAAATCTAAACATCACTAATCGACTCAACTTTTGATGCTGATTTCACTGAAATGCTTCTTTCAGTCAGATAAGCACATCAGAAGGCCAAAATCTCAACTTCACCAAACCACCCAACTTTCGAACCAGGATTTACACAAATGCTTATTTCAGTGAGATAAGCACTTCAGAAGACTAAAATCTTAACTTCACCAAACCACTCAACTTTCGATGCTGCGATCACTGAAGTGCTTATTTCAGTGAGATAAGCACTTCAGAAGAACAAAATCTCAACATCTCAAAACCACTCAACTTTCGATGCTGGGTGCACTGAAGTGCTTATTTCAGTGAGATAAGCACTTCAGAAGACCAAAATCTCAACATCACCATTCCACTCAAATTTCGATGCTGGGCTCACTGCAGTGCTTATTTCAGTGAGATAAGCACTTCAGATTGCCAAAATCCAAACCTCACCAAACGACTCAACTTTCGATGCTGGGCTCACTGCAGTGCTTGTTTCAGTGAGATAAGCACTTCAGAATGCCAAAATCCCAACCTCACCAAACGACTCAACTTTTGATACTGGTTTCATGAAATGCTTCTTTCAGTCAGATAAGCACTTCAGAAGGCCACAATCTCATCTTCACAAAACCAGCCAACTTTCGATACTGGATTTACCCAAATGCTTATTTCAGTGAGAGATGCACTTCAGAAGACCAAAATCTAAACTTCACCAAACCACCCATGTTTCAATGCTGGGTTCACTGAAGTGCTTATTTCAGTGAGATAAGCACTTCAGAAGACCAAAATCTAAACTTCACCAAACCACTCAACTTTCAATGCTGGGTTCACTGAAGTGCTTATTTCAGTGAGATAAGCACTTAAGAAGACCAAAATCTAAACATCTCAAAACCACACAAATTTCGATGCTGTGTTCACTGAAGTGCTTATTTCAGTGAGATAAGCACTTCACTTCGCCAAAATCCCAACCTCACCAAACGACTCAACTTTTGATGCTGGTTCCACTGAATTGCTTATTTCAGAGAGATAAGCACTTCAGAAGGCCAAAATCTAAACATCAGTAAACGACTCAACTTTTGATACTGATTTCACTGAAATGCTTCTTTCAGTCAGATAAGCACATCAGAAGGCCAAAATCTCAACTTCACCAAACCACCCAACTTTCGATCCAGGATTTACACAAATGCTTATTTCAGTGAGATAAGCACTTCAGAAGACTAAAATCTTAACTTCACCAAACCACTCAACTTTCGATGCTGGGATCACTGAAGTGCTTATTTCAGTGAGATAAGCACTTCAGAAGACCAAAATCTAAACTTCACCAAACCACCTAACTTTCAATGCTGGGTTCACTGAAATGCTTCTTTCAGTCAGATAAGCACTTCAGAAGAACAAAATCTCAACATCTCAAAACCACTCAACGTTCGATGCTGGGTTCACTGAAGTGCTTATTTCAGTGAGATAAGCACTTCAGAAGACCAAAATCTAAACATCACCAAACCACTCAAATTTCGATGCTGGGTTCACTGAAGTGCTTATTTCAGTGAGATAAGCACTTCAGAAGACCAAAATCTCAACTTCACCAAACCACCCAACTTTCGATCCAGGCTATACCCAAAGGCTAATTTCAGTGAGATAAGCACTTCAGAAGACAAAAATAAAAACTTCACCAAACCACTCAACTTTCGATGCTGGGATCACTGAAGTGCTTATTTCAGTAAGATAAGCACTTCAGAAGAGCAAAAACTCAACTTCACAAAACCGCTCAACTTTCGATGCTGGGCTCACTGCAGTGCTTATTTCAGTGAGATAAGCACTTCAGAATGCCAAAATCCCAACCTCACCAAACGACTCAACTTTTGATACTGGTTTCACTGAAATGCTTCTTTCAGTCAGATAAGCAATTCAGAAGTCCAAAATCTCAACTTCACCAAACCACCCAACTTTCAATGCTGGGTTCACTGAAGTGCTTATTGCAGTGAGATAAGCACTTCAGAAGACCAAAATCTAAACTTCACCAAAACACCCAACTTTCAATGCTGTGTTCACTGAAGTGCTAATTTCAGTGAGATAAGCACTTCAGAAGATCAAAATCTAAACATCTCAAAACCACTCAACTTTCGATGCTATGTTCACTGAAGTGCTTATTTCAGTGAGATAAGCACTTCAGAAGACCAAAATCTAAACTTCACAAAACCACCCAACTTTCAATGCTGGGTTCGCTGAAGTGCTTAGTTCAGTGAGATAAGCACTTCAGAAGACCAAAATCTCAACATCACAAAACCACTCAAATTTCGATGCTGGGTTCACTGAAGTGCTTATTTCATTGAGATAAGCACTTCACTTCGCCAAAATCCCAACCTCACCAAACGACTCAACTTTTGATGTTGGTTCCACTGAATTGCTTATTTCAGTGAGATAAGCACTTCAGAAGGCCAAAATCTAAACATCACTAATCGACTCAACTTTTGATGCTGATTTCACTGAAATGCTTCTTTCAGTCAGATAAGCACATCAGAAGGCCAAAATCTCAACATCACCAAACCACTCAAATTTCGATGCTGGACTCACTGCAGTGCTTATTTCAGTGAGATAAGCACTTCAGATTGCCAAAATCCCAACCTCACCAAACGACTCAACTTTCGATGCTGGGCTCACTGCAGTGCTTGTTTCAGTGAGATAAGCACTTCAGAATGCCAAAATCCCAACCTCACCAAACGACTCAACTTTTGATACTGGTTTCATGAAATGCTTCTTTCAGTCAGATAAGCACTTCAGAAGGCCAAAATCTCATCTTCACAAAACCAGCCAACTTTCGATACTGGATTTACCCAAATGCTTATTTCAGTGAGAGAAGCACTTCAGAAGACCAAAATCTAAACTTCACCAAACCACCCATGTTTCAATGCTGGGTTCACTGAAGTGCTTATTTCAGTGAGATAAGCACTTCAGAAGACCAAAATCTCAACTTCACCAAACCACCCAACTTTCGATCCAGGATTTACACAAATGCTTATTTCAGTGAGATAAGCACTTCAGAAGACTAAAATCTTAACTTCACCAAACCACTCAACTTTCGATGCTGGGATCACTGAAGTGCTTATTTCAGTGAGATAAGCACTTCAGAAGACCAAAATCTAAACATCACCAAACCACCCAACTTTCAATGCTGGGTTCACTGAAATGCTTCTTTCAGTCAGATAAGCACTTCAGAAGAACAAAATCTCAACATCTCAAAACCACTCAACTTTCGATGCTGGGTTCACTGAAGTGCTTATTTCAGTGAGATAAGCACTTCAGAAGACCAAAATCTCAACATCACCAAACCACCCAACTTTCGATCCAGGATATACCCAAAGGCTAATTTCAGTGAGATAAGCACTTCAGAAGACAAAAATCTAAACTTCACCAAACCACTCAACTTTCGATGCTGGGATCACCGAAGCGCTTATTTCAGTGAGATAAGCACTTCAGAAGAGCAAAAACTCAACTTCACAAAACCACTCAACTTTCGATGCTGGGCTCACTGCAGTGCTTATTTCAGTGAGATAAGCACTTCAGAATGCCAAAATCCCAACCTCACCAAACGACTCAACTTTTGATACTGGTTTCACTGAAATGCTTCTTTCAGTCAGATAAGCAATTCAGAAGGCCAAAATCTCAACTTCACAAAACCAGCCAACTTTCGATACTGGATTTACCCAAATGCTTATTTCAGTGAGATAAGCACTTCAGAAGACCAAAATCTAAACTTCACCAAAACACCCAACTTTCAATGCTGGGTTCACTGAAGTGCTTATTTCAGTGAGATAAGCACTTCAGAAGATCAAAATCTAAACATCTCAAAACCATTCAACTTTCGATGCTGTGTTCACTGAAGTGCTTATTTCAGTGAGATAAGCACTTCAGAAGACCAAAATCTAAACTTCACCAAACCACCCAACTTTCAATGCTGGGTTCACTGAAGTGCTTATTTCAGTGAGATAAGCACTTCAGAAGACCAAAATCTCAACATCACAAAACCACTCAACTTTCGATGCTGGGTTCACTGAAGTGCTTATTTCATTGAGATAAGCACTTCACTTCGCCAAAATCCCAACATCACCAAACGACTCAACTTTTGATGCTGGTTCCACTGAATTGCTTATTTCAGTGAGATAAGCACTTCAGAAGGCCAAAATCTAAACATCACTAAACGACTCAACTTTTGATACTGATTTCACTGAAATGCTTCTTTCAGTCAAATAAGCACATCAGAAGGCCAAAATCTCAACTTCACCAAACCACCCAACTTTCGATCCAGGATATACCCAAAGGCTAATTTCAGTGAGATAAGCACTTCAGAAGACAAAAATCTAAACTTCACCAAACCACTCAACTTTCGATGCTGGGATCACTGAAGTGCTTATTTCAGTCAGATAAGCACTTCAGAAGACCAAAATCTCAACTTCACCAAACCACACAACTTTCAATGCTGGGTTCACTGAAGTGCTTATTTCATTGAGATAAGCACTTCAGAATGCCAAAATCCCAACCTCACCAAACGACTCAACTTTTGATGCTGGTTCCACTGAATTGCTTATTTCAGTGAGATAAGCACTTCAGAAGGCCAAAATCTAAACATCACTAATCGACTCAACTTTTGATGCTGATTTCACTGAAATGCTTCTTCGAGTCAGATAAGCACATCAGAAGGCCAAAATCTCAACTTCACCAAACCACCCAACTTTCGAACCAGGATTTACACAAATGCTTATTTCAGTGAGATAAGCACTTCAGAAGACTAAAATCTTAACTTCACCAAACCACTCAACTTTCGATGCTGGGATCACTGAAGTGCTTATTTCAGTGAGATAAGCACTTCAGAAGAACAAAATCTCAACATCTCAAAACCACTCAACTTTCGATGCTGGGCTCACTGCAGTGCTTATTTCAGTGAGATAAGCACTTCAGATTGCCAAAATCCCAACCTCACCAAACGACTCAACTTTCGATGCTGGGCTCACTGCAGTGCTTGTTTCAGTGAGATAAGCACTTCAGAATGCCAAAATCCCAACCTCACCAAACGACTCAACTTTTGATACTGGTTTCATGAAATGCTTCTTTCAGTCAGATAAGCACTTCAGAAGGCCAAAATCTCATCTTCACAAAACCAGCCAACTTTCGATACTGGATTTACCCAAATGCTTATTTCAGTGAGAGAAGCACTTCAGAAGACCAAAATCTAACCTTCACCAAACCACCCATGTTTCAATGCTGGGTTCACTGAAGTGCTTATTTCAGTGAGATAAGCACTTCAGAAGACCAAAATCTCAACTTCACCAAACCACCCAACTTTCGATCCAGGATTTACACAAATGCTTATTTCAGTGAGATAAGCACTTCAGAAGACAAAAATCTAAACTTCACCAAACCACTCAACTTTCGATGCTGGGATCACTGAAGTGCTTATTTCAGTGAGATAAGCACTTCAGAAGACCAAAATCTAAACATCACCAAACCACCCAACTTTCAATGCTGGGTTCACTGAAATGCTTCTTTCAGTCAGATAAGCACTTCAGAATGCCAAAATCCCAACCTCACCAAACGACTCAACTTTTGATACTGGTTTCACTGAAATGCTTCTTTCAGTCAGATAAGCAATTCAGAAGGCCAAAATCTCAACTTCACAAAACCAGCCAACTTTCGATACTGGATTTACCCAAATGCTTATTTCAGTGAGATAAGCACTTCAGAAGACCAAAATCTAAACTTCACCAAAACACCCAACTTTCAATGCTGGGTTCACTGAAGTGCTTATTTCAGTGAGATAAGCACTTCAGAAGATCAAAATCTAAACATCTCAAAACCATTCAACTTTCGATGCTGTGTTCACTGAAGTGCTTATTTCAGTGAGATAAGCACTTCAGAAGACCAAAATCTAAACTTCACCAAACCACCCAACTTTCAATGCTGGGTTCACTGAAGTGCTTATTTCAGTGAGATAAGCACTTCAGAAGACCAAAATCTCAACATCACAAAACCACTCAAATTTCGATGCTGGGTTCACTGAATTGCTTATTTCAGTGAGATAAGCACTTCAGAAGGCCAAAATCTAAACATCACTAACCGACTCAACTTTTGATGCTGATTTCACTGAAATGCTTCTTTCAGTTTGATAAGCACATCAGAAGGCCAAAATCTCAACTTCACCAAACCACCCAACTTTCGATCCAGGATTTACACAAATGCTTATTTCAGTGAGATAAGCACTTCAGAAGACTAAAATCTTAACTTCATCAAAACACTCAACTTTCGATGCTGGGATCACTGAAGTGCTTATTTCAGTGAGATAAGCACTTCAGAAGAACAAAATCTCAACATCTCAAAACCACTCAACTTTCGATGCTGGGTGCACTGAAGTGCTTATTTCAGTGAGATAAGCACTTCAGAATGCCAAAATCCCAACCTCACCAAACGACTCAACTTTTGATGCTGGGTTCACTGAAGTGCTTATTTCAGTCAGATATTCACATCAGAAGACCAAAATCTCAACTTCACCAAACCACCCAACTTGCGATCCAGGATATACCCAAAGGCTAATTTCAGTGAGATAAGCACTTCAGAAGACAAAAATCTAAACTTCACCAAACCACTCAACTTTCGATGCTGGGATCACTGAAGTGCTTATTTCAGTGAGATAAGCACTTCAGAAGAGCAAAAACTCAACTTCACAAAACCACTCAACTTTCGATGCTGGGCTCACTGCAGTGCTTATTTCAGTGAGATAAGCACTTCAGAATGCCAAAATCCCAACCTCACCAAACGACTCAACTTTTGATACTGGTTTCACTGAAATTCTTCTTTCAGTCAGATAAGCACTTCAGAAGGCCAAAATCTCAACTTCACAAAACCAGCCAACTTTCGATACTGGATTTACCCAAATGCTTATTTCAGTGAGATAAGCACTTCAGAAGACCAAAATCTAAACTTCACCAAACCACCCAACTTTCAATGCTGGGTTCACTGAAGTGCTTATTGCAGTGAGATAAGCACTTCAGAAGACCAAAATCTAAACTTCACCAAAACACCCAACTTTCAATGCTGTGTTCACTGAAGTGCTAATTTCAGTGAGATAAGCACTTCAGAAGTTCAAAATCTAAACATCTCAAAACCACTCAACTTTCGATGCTATGTTCACTGAAGTGCTTATTTCAGTGAGATAAGCACTTCAGAAGACCAAAATCTAAACTTCACCAAACCACCCAACTTTCAATGCTGGGTTCGCTCAAGTGCTTAGTTCAGTGAGATAAGCACTTCAGAAGACCAAAATCTCAACATCACAAAACCACTCAAATTTCGATGCTGGGTTCACTGAAGTGCTTATTTCATTGAGATAAGCACTTCACTTCGCCAAAATCCCAACCTCACCAAACGACTCAACTTTTGATGCTGGTTCCACTGAATTGCTTATTTCAGTGAGATAAGCACTTCAGAAGGCCAAAATCTAAACATCACTAATCGACCCAACTTTTGATGCTGATTTCACTGAAATGCTTCTTTCAGTCAGATAAGCACATCAGAAGGCCAAAATCTCAACTTCACCAAACCACCCAACTTTCGATCCAGGATTTACACAAATGCTTATTTCAGTGAGATAAGCACTTCAGAAGACTAAAATCTTAACTTCACCAAACCACTCAACTTTCGATGCTGCGATCACTGAAGTGCTTATTTCAGTGAGATAAGCACTTCAGAAGAACAAAATCTCAACATCTCAAAACCACTCAACTTTCGATGCTGGGTGCACTGAAGTGCTTATTTCAGTGAGATATGCACTTCAGAAGACCAAAATCTCAACATCACCAAACCACTCAAATTTCGATGCTGGGCTCACTGCAGTGCTTGTTTCAGTGAGATAAGCCCTTCAGAAAGCCAAAATCCCAACCTCACCAAACGACTCAACTTTTGATACTGGTTTCACGAAATGCTTCTTTCAGTCAGATAAGCACTTCAGAAGGCCAAAATCTCATCTTCACAAAACCAGCCAACTTTCGATACTGGATTTACCCAAATGCTTATTTCAGTGAGAGAAGCACTTCAGAAGACCAAAATCTAAACTTCACCAAACCACCCATGTTTCAATGCTGGGTTCACTGAAGTGCTTATTTCAGTGAGATAAGCACTTCAGAAGACCAAAATCTAAACTTCACCAAACCACTCAACTTTCAATGCTGGGTTCACTGAAGTGCTTATTTCAGTGAGATAAGCACTTCAGAAGACCAAAATCTAAACATCACAAAACCACTCAAATTTCGATGCTGGGCTCACTGCAGTGCTTATTTCAGTGAGATAAGCACTTCAGATTGCCAAAATCCCAACCTCACCAAACGACTCAACTTTCGATGCTGGGCTCACTGAAGTGCTTATTTCAGTGAGATAAGCACTTCAGAAGACCAAAATCTAAACTTCACCAAACCACCTAACTTTCAATGCTGGGTTCACTGAAATGCTTCTTTCAGTCAGATAAGCACTTCAGAAGAACAAAATCTCAACATCTCAAAACCACTCAACGTTCGATGCTGGGTTCACTGAAGTGCTTATTTCAGTGAGATAAGCACTTCAGAAGACCAAAATCTAAACATCACCAAACCACTCAAATTTCGATGCTGGGTTCACTGAAGTGCTTATTTCAGTGAGATAAGCACTTCAGAAGACCAAAATCTCAACTTCACCAAACCACCCAACTTTCGATCCAGGCTATACCCAAAGGCTAATTTCAGTGAGATAAGCACTTCAGAAGACAAAAATAAAAACTTCACCAAACCACTCAACTTTCGATGCTGGGATCACTGAAGTGCTTATTTCAGTAAGATAAGCAATTCAGAAGAGCAAAAACTCAACTTCACAAAACCGCTCAACTTTCGATGCTGGGCTCACTGCAGTGCTTATTTCAGTGAGATAAGCACTTCAGAATGCCAAAATCCCAACCTCACCAAACGACTCAACTTTTGATACTGGTTTCACTGAAATGCTTCTTTCAGTCAGATAAGCAATTCAGAAGTCCAAAATCTCAACTTCACCAAACCACCCAACTTTCAATGCTGGGTTCACTGAAGTGCTTATTGCAGTGAGATAAGCACTTCAGAAGACCAAAATCTAAACTTCACCAAAACACCCAACTTTCAATGCTGTGTTCACTGAAGTGCTAATTTCAGTGAGATAAGCACTTCAGAAGATCAAAATCTAAACATCTCAAAACCACTCAACTTTCGATGCTATGTTCACTGAAGTGCTTATTTCAGTGAGATAAGCACTTCAGAAGACCAAAATCTAAACTTCACAAAACCACCCAACTTTCAATGCTGGGTTCGCTGAAGTGCTTAGTTCAGTGAGATAAGCACTTCAGAAGACCAAAATCTCAACATCACAAAACCACTCAAATTTCGATGCTGGGTTCACTGAAGTGCTTATTTCATTGAGATATGCACTTCACTTCGCCAAAATCCCAACCTCACCAAACGACTCAACTTTTGATGTTGGTTCCACTGAATTGCTTATTTCAGTGAGATAAGCACTTCAGAAGGCCAAAATCTAAACATCACTAATCGACTCAACTTTTGATGCTGATTTCACTGAAATGCTTCTTTCAGTCAGATAAGCACATCAGAAGGCCAAAATCTCAACATCACCAAACCACTCAAATTTCGATGCTGGACTCACTGCAGTGCTTATTTCAGTGAGATAAGCACTTCAGATTGCCAAAATCCCAACCTCACCAAACGACTCAACTTTCGATGCTGGGCTCACTGCAGTGCTTGTTTCAGTGAGATAAGCACTTCAGAATGCCAAAATCCCAACCGCACCAAACGACTCAACTTTTGATACTGGTTTCATGAAATGCTTCTTTCAGTCAGATAAGCACTTCAGAAGGCCAAAATCTCATCTTCACAAAACCAGCCAACTTTCGATACTGGATTTACCCAAATGCTTATTTCAGTGAGAGAAGCACTTCAGAAGACCAAAATCTAAACTTCACCAAACCACCCATGTTTCAATGCTGGGTTCACTGAAGTGCTTATTTCAGTGAGATAAGCACTTCAGAAGACCAAAATCTCAACTTCACCAAACCACCCAACTTTCGATCCAGGATTTACACAAATGCTTATTTCAGTGAGATAAGCACTTCAGAAGACTAAAATCTTAACTTCACCAAACCACTCAACTTTCGATGCTGGGATCACTGAAGTGCTTATTTCAGTGAGATAAGCACTTCAGAAGACCAAAATCTAAACATCACCAAACCACCCAACTTTCAATGCTGGGTTCACTGAAATGCTTCTTTCAGTCAGATAAGCACTTCAGAAGAACAAAATCTCAACATCTCAAAACCACTCAACTTTCGATGCTGGGTTCACTGAAGTGCTTATTTCAGTGAGATAAGCACTTCAGAAGACCAAAATCTCAACATCACCAAACCACCCAACTTTCGATCCAGGATATACCCAAAGGCTAATTTCAGTGAGATAAGCACTTCAGAAGACAAAAATCGAAACTTCACCAAACCACTCAACTTTCGATGCTGGGATCACCGAAGCGCTTATTTCAGTGAGATAAGCACTTCAGAAGAGCAAAAACTCAACTTCACAAAACCACTCAACTTTCGATGCTGGGCTCACTGCAGTGCTTATTTCAGTGAGATAAGCACTTCAGAATGCCAAAATCCCAACCTCACCAAACGACTCAACTTTTGATACTGGTTTCACTGAAATGCTTCTTTCAGTCAGATAAGCAATTCAGAAGGCCAAAATCTCAACTTCACAAAACCAGCCAACTTTCGATACTGGATTTACCCAAATGCTTATTTCAGTGAGATAAGCACTTCAGAAGACCAAAATCTAAACTTCACCAAAACACCCAACTTTCAATGCTGGGTTCACTGAAGTGCTTATTTCAGTGAGATAAGCACTTCAGAAGATCAAAATCTAAACATCTCAAAACCATTCAACTTTCGATGCTGTGTTCACTGAAGTGCTTATTTCAGTGAGATAAGCACTTCAGAAGACCAAAATCTAAACTTCACCAAACCACCCAACTTTCAATGCTGGGTTCACTGAAGTGCTTATTTCAGTGAGATAAGCACTTCAGAAGACCAAAATCTCAACATCACAAAACCACTCAAATTTCGATGCTGGGTTCACTGAAGTGCTTATTTCATTGAAATAAGCACTTCACTTCGCCAAAATCCCAACCTCACCAAACGACTCAACTTTTGATGCTGGTTCCTCTGAATTGCTTATTTCAGTGAGATAAGCACTTCAGAAGGCCAAAATCTAAACATCACTAACCGACTAAACTTTTGATGCTGATTTCACTGAAATGCTTCTTTCAGTTTGATAAGCACATCAGAAGGCCAAAATCTCAACTTCACCAAACCACCCAACTTTCGATCCAGGATTTACACAAATGCTTATTTCAGTGAGATAAGCACTTCAGAAGACTAAAATCTTAACTTCATCAAAACACTCAACTTTCGATGCTGGGATCACTGAAGTGCTTATTTCAGTGAGATAAGCACTTCAGAAGAACAAAATCTCAACATCTCAAAACCACTCAACTTTCGATGCTGGGTGCACTGAAGTGCTTATTTCAGTGAGATAAGCACTTCAGAATGCCAAAATCCCAACCTCACCAAACGACTCAACTTTTGATGCTGATTTCACTGAAATGCTTCTTTCAGTCAGATATTCACATCAGAAGGCCAAAATCTCAACTTCACCAAACCACCCAACTTGCGATCCAGGATATACCCAAAGGCTAATTTCAGTGAGATAAGCACTTCAGAAGACTAAAATCTTAACTTCATCAAAACACTCAACTTTCGATGCTGGGATCACTGAAGTGCTTATTTCAGTGAGATAAGCACTTCAGAAGAACAAAATCTCAACATCTCAAAACCACTCAACTTTCGATGCTGGGTGCACTGAAGTGCTTATTTCAGTGAGATAAGCACTTCAGAATGCCAAAATCCCAACCTCACCAAACGACTCAACTTTTGATGCTGGGTTCACTGAAGTGCTTATTTCAGTCAGATATTCACATCAGAAGGCCAAAATCTCAACTTCACCAAACCACCCAACTTGCGATCCAGGATATACCCAAAGGCTAATTTCAGTTGGATAAGCACTTCAGAAGACAAAAATCTAAACTTCACCAAACCACTCAACTTTCGATGCTGGGATCACTGAAGTGCTTATTTCAGTGAGATAAGCACTTCAGAAGAGCAAAAACTCAACTTCACAAAACCACGCAACTTTCGATGCTGGGCTCACTGCAGTGCTTATTTCAGTGAGATAAGCACTTCAGAATGCCAAAATCCCAACCTCACCAAACGACTCAACTTTTGATACTGGTTTCACTGAAATTCTTCTTTCAGTCAGATAAGCACTTCAGAAGGCCAAAATCTCAACTTCACAAAACCAGCCAACTTTCGATACTGGATTTACCCAAATGCTTATTTCAGTGAGATAAGCACTTCAGAAGACCAAAATCTAAACTTCACCAAACCACCCAACTTTCAATGCTGGGTTCACTGAAGTGCTTATTGCAGTGAGATAAGCACTTCAGAAGACCAAAATCTAAACTTCACCAAAACACCCAACTTTCAATGCTGTGTTCACTGAAGTGCTAATTTCAGTGAGATAAGCACTTCAGAAGTTCAAAATCTAAACATCTCAAAACCACTCAACTTTCGATGCTATGTTCACTGAAGTGCTTATTTCAGTGAGATAAGCACTTCAGAAGACCAAAATCTAAACTTCACCAAACCACCCAACTTTCAATGCTGGGTTCGCTCAAGTGCTTAGTTCAGTGAGATAAGCACTTCAGAAGACCAAAATCTCAACATCACAAAACCACTCAAATTTCGATGCTGGGTTCACTGAAGTGCTTATTTCATTGAGATAAGCACTTCACTTCGCCAAAATCCCAACCTCACCAAACGACTCAACTTTTGATGCTGGTTCCACTGAATTGCTTATTTCAGTGAGATAAGCACTTCAGAAGGCCAAAATCTAAACATCACTAATCGACCCAACTTTTGATGCTGATTTCACTGAAATGCTTCTTTCAGTCAGATAAGCACATCAGAAGGCCAAAATCTCAACTTCACCAAACCACCCAACTTTCGATCCAGGATTTACACAAATGCTTATTTCAGTGAGATAAGCACTTCAGAAGACTAAAATCTTAACTTCACCAAACCACTCAACTTTCGATGCTGCGATCACTGAAGTGCTTATTTCAGTGAGATAAGCACTTCAGAAGAACAAAATCTCAACATCTCAAAACCACTCAACTTTCGATGCTGGGTGCACTGAAGTGCTTATTTCAGTGAGATATGCACTTCAGAAGACCAAAATCTCAACATCACCAAACCACTCAAATTTCGATGCTGGGCTCACTGCAGTGCTTGTTTCAGTGAGATAAGCCCTTCAGAATGCCAAAATCCCAACCTCACCAAACGACTCAACTTTTGATACTGGTTTCACGAAATGCTTCTTTCAGTCAGATAAGCACTTCAGAAGGCCAAAATCTCATCTTCACAAAACCAGCCAACTTTCGATACTGGATTTACCCAAATGCTTATTTCAGTGAGAGAAGCACTTCAGAAGACCAAAATCTAAACTTCACCAAACCACCCATGTTTCAATGCTGGGTTCACTGAAGTGCTTATTTCAGTGAGATAAGCACTTCAGAAGACCAAAATCTAAACTTCACCAAACCACTCAACTTTCAATGCTGGGTTCACTGAAGTGCTTATTTCAGTGAGATAAGCACTTCAGAAGACCAAAATCTAAACATCACAAAACCACTCAAATTTCGATGCTGGGCTCACTGCAGTGCTTATTTCAGTGAGATAAGCACTTCAGATTGCCAAAATCCCAACCTCACCAAACGACTCAACTTTCGATGCTGGGCTCACTGAAGTGCTTATTTCAGTGAGATAAGCACTTCAGAAGACCAAAATCTAAACTTCACCAAACCACCTAACTTTCAATGCTGGGTTCACTGAAATGCTTCTTTCAGTCAGATAAGCACTTCAGAAGAACAAAATCTCAACATCTCAAAACCACTCAACGTTCGATGCTGGGTTCACTGAAGTGCTTATTTCAGTGAGATAAGCACTTCAGAAGACCAAAATCTAAACATCACCAAACCACTCAAATTTCGATGCTGGGTTCACTGAAGTGCTTATTTCAGTGAGATAAGCACTTCAGAAGACCAAAATCTCAACTTCACCAAACCACCCAACTTTCGATCCAGGCTATACCCAAAGGCTAATTTCAGTGAGATAAGCACTTCAGAAGACAAAAATAAAAACTTCACCAAACCACTCAACTTTCGATGCTGGGATCACTGAAGTGCTTATTTCAGTAAGATAAGCAATTCAGAAGAGCAAAAACTCAACTTCACAAAACCGCTCAACTTTCGATGCTGGGCTCACTGCAGTGCTTATTTCAGTGAGATAAGCACTTCAGAATGCCAAAATCCCAACCTCACCAAACGACTCAACTTTTGATACTGGTTTCACTGAAATGCTTCTTTCAGTCAGATAAGCAATTCAGAAGTCCAAAATCTCAACTTCACCAAACCACCCAACTTTCAATGCTGGGTTCACTGAAGTGCTTATTGCAGTGAGATAAGCACTTCAGAAGACCAAAATCTAAACTTCACCAAAACACCCAACTTTCAATGCTGTGTTCACTGAAGTGCTAATTTCAGTGAGATAAGCACTTCAGAAGATCAAAATCTAAACATCTCAAAACCACTCAACTTTCGATGCTATGTTCACTGAAGTGCTTATTTCAGTGAGATAAGCACTTCAGAAGACCAAAATCTAAACTTCACAAAACCACCCAACTTTCAATGCTGGGTTCGCTGAAGTGCTTAGTTCAGTGAGATAAGCACTTCAGAAGACCAAAATCTCAACATCACAAAACCACTCAAATTTCGATGCTGGGTTCACTGAAGTGCTTATTTCATTGAGATATGCACTTCACTTCGCCAAAATCCCAACCTCACCAAACGACTCAACTTTTGATGTTGGTTCAACTGAATTGCTTATTTCAGTGAGATAAGCACTTCAGAAGGCCAAAATCTAAACATCACTAATCGACTCAACTTTTGATGCTGATTTCACTGAAATGCTTCTTTCAGTCAGATAAGCACATCAGAAGGCCAAAATCTCAACATCACCAAACCACTCAAATTTCGATGCTGGACTCACTGCAGTGCTTATTTCAGTGAGATAAGCACTTCAGATTGCCAAAATCCCAACCTCACCAAACGACTCAACTTTCGATGCTGGGCTCACTGCAGTGCTTGTTTCAGTGAGATAAGCACTTCAGAATGCCAAAATCCCAACCGCACCAAACGACTCAACTTTTGATACTGGTTTCATGAAATGCTTCTTTCAGTCAGATAAGCACTTCAGAAGGCCAAAATCTCATCTTCACAAAACCAGCCAACTTTCGATACTGGATTTACCCAAATGCTTATTTCAGTGAGAGAAGCACTTCAGAAGACCAAAATCTAAACTTCACCAAACCACCCATGTTTCAATGCTGGGTTCACTGAAGTGCTTATTTCAGTGAGATAAGCACTTCAGAAGACCAAAATCTCAACTTCACCAAACCACCCAACTTTCGATCCAGGATTTACACAAATGCTTATTTCAGTGAGATAAGCACTTCAGAAGACTAAAATCTTAACTTCACCAAACCACTCAACTTTCGATGCTGGGATCACTGAAGTGCTTATTTCAGTGAGATAAGCACTTCAGAAGACCAAAATCTAAACATCACCAAACCACCCAACTTTCAATGCTGGGTTCACTGAAATGCTTCTTTCAGTCAGATAAGCACTTCAGAAGAACAAAATCTCAACATCTCAAAACCACTCAACTTTCGATGCTGGGTTCACTGAAGTGCTTATTTCAGTGAGATAAGCACTTCAGAAGACCAAAATCTCAACATCACCAAACCACCCAACTTTCGATCCAGGATATACCCAAAGGCTAATTTCAGTGAGATAAGCACTTCAGAAGACAAAAATCGAAACTTCACCAAACCACTCAACTTTCGATGCTGGGATCACCGAAGCGCTTATTTCAGTGAGATAAGCACTTCAGAAGAGCAAAAACTCAACTTCACAAAACCACTCAACTTTCGATGCTGGGCTCACTGCAGTGCTTATTTCAGTGAGATAAGCACTTCAGAATGCCAAAATCCCAACCTCACCAAACGACTCAACTTTTGATACTGGTTTCATTGAAATGCTTCTTTCAGTCAGATAAGCAATTCAGAAGGCCAAAATCTCAACTTCACAAAACCAGCCAACTTTCGATACTGGATTTACCCAAATGCTTATTTCAGTGAGATAAGCACTTCAGAAGACCAAAATCTAAACTTCACCAAAACACCCAACTTTCAATGCTGGGTTCACTGAAGTGCTTATTTCAGTGAGATAAGCACTTCAGAAGATCAAAATCTAAACATCTCAAAACCATTCAACTTTCGATGCTGTGTTCACTGAAGTGCTTATTTCAGTGAGATAAGCACTTCAGAAGACCAAAATCTAAACTTCACCAAACCACCCAACTTTCAATGCTGGGTTCACTGAAGTGCTTATTTCAGTGAGATAAGCACTTCAGAAGACCAAAATCTCAACATCACAAAACCACTCAAATTTCGATGCTGGGTTCACTGAAGTGCTTATTTCATTGAAATAAGCACTTCACTTCGCCAAAATCCCAACCTCACCAAACGACTCAACTTTTGATGCTGGTTCCTCTGAATTGCTTATTTCAGTGAGATAAGCACTTCAGAAGGCCAAAATCTAAACATCACTAACCGACTCAACTTTTGATGCTGATTTCACTGAAATGCTTCTTTCAGTTTGATAAGCACATCAGAAGGCCAAAATCTCAACTTCACCAAACCACCCAACTTTCGATCCAGGATTTACACAAATGCTTATTTCAGTGAGATAAGCACTTCAGAAGACTAAAATCTTAACTTCATCAAAACACTCAACTTTCGATGCTGGGATCACTGAAGTGCTTATTTCAGTGAGATAAGCACTTCAGAAGAACAAAATCTCAACATCTCAAAACCACTCAACTTTCGATGCTGGGTGCACTGAAGTGCTTATTTCAGTGAGATAAGCACTTCAGAATGCCAAAATCCCAACCTCACCAAACGACTCAACTTTTGATGCTGATTTCACTGAAATGCTTCTTTCAGTCAGATATTCACATCAGAAGGCCAAAATCTCAACTTCACCAAACCACCCAACTTGCGATCCAGGATATACCCAAAGGCTAATTTCAGTGAGATAAGCACTTCAGAAGACAAAAATCTAAACTTCACCAAACCACTCAACTTTCGATGCTGGGATCACTGAAGTGCTTATTTCAGTGAGATCAGCACTTCAGAAGAGCAAAAACTCAACTTCACAAAACCACTCAACTTTCGATGCTGGGCTCACTGCAGTGCTTATTTCAGTGAGATAAGCACTTCAGAATGCCAAAATCCCAACCTCACCAAACGACTCAACTTTTGATACTGGTTTCACTGAAATGCTTCTTTCAGTCAGATAAGCAATTCAGAAGGCCAAAATCTCAACTTCACAAAACCAGCCAACTTTCGATACTGGATTTACCCAAATGCTTATTTCAGTGAGATAAGCACTTCAGAAGACCAAAATCTAAACTTCACCAAAACACCCAACTTTCAATGCTGGGTTCACTGAAGTGCTTATTTCAGTGAGATAAGCACTTCAGAAGATCAAAATCTAAACATCTCAAAACCATTCAACTTTCGATGCTGTGTTCACTGAAGTGCTTATTTCAGTGAGATAAGCACTTCAGAAGACCAAAATCTAAACTTCACCAAACCACCCAACTTTCAATGCTGGGTTCACTGAAGTGCTTATTTCAGTGAGATAAGCACTTCAGAAGACCAAAATCTCAACATCACAAAACCACTCAACTTTCGATGCTGGGTTCACTGAAGTGCTTATTTCATTGAAATAAGCACTTCACTTCGCCAAAATCCCAACCTCACCAAACGACTCAACTTTTGATGCTGGTTCCACTGAATTGCTTATTTCAGTGAGATAAGCACTTCAGAAGGCCAAAATCTAAACATCACTAACCGACTCAACTTTTGATGCTGATTTCACTGAAATGGTTCTTTCAGTTTGATAAGCACATCAGAAGGCCAAAATCTCAACTTCACCAAACCACCCAACTTTCGATCCAGGATTTACACAAATGCTTATTTCAGTGAGATAAGCACTTCTGAAGACTAAAATCTTAACTTCATCAAAACACTCAACTTTCGATGCTGGGATCACTGAAGTGCTTATTTCAGTGAGATAAGCACTTCAGAAGAACAAAATCTCAACATCTCAAAACCACTCAACTTTCGATGCTGGGTGCACTGAAGTGCTTATTTCAGTGAGATAAGCACTTCAGAAGACCAAAATCTCAACATCACCAAACCACTCAAATTTCGATGCTGGGTTCACTGAAGTGCTTATTTCAGTGAGATAAGCACTTCAGAATGCCAAAATCCCAACCTCACCAAACGACTCAACTTTTGATGCTGATTTCACTGAAATGCTTCTTTCAGTCAGATATTCACATCAGAAGGCCAAAATCTCAACTTCACCAAACCACCCAACTTGCGATCCAGGATATACCCAAAGGCTAATTTCAGTGAGATAAGCACTTCAGAAGACAAAAATCTAAACTTCACCAAACCACTCAACTTTCGATGCTGGGATCACTGAAGTGCTTATTTCAGTGAGATAAGCACTTCAGAAGAGCAAAAACTCAACTTCACAAAACCACTCAACTTTCGATGCTGGGCTCACTGCAGTGCTTATTTCAGTGAGATAAGCACTTCAGAATGCCAAAATCCCAACCTCACCAAACGACTCAACTTTTGATACTGGTTTCACTGAAATTCTTCTTTCAGTCAGATAAGCACTTCAGAAGGCCAAAATCTCAACTTCACAAAACCAGCCAACTTTCGATACTGGATTTACCCAAATGCTTATTTCAGTGAGATAAGCACTTCAGAAGACCAAAATCTAAACTTCACCAAACCACCCAACTTTCAATGCTGGGTTCACTGAAGTGCTTATTGCAGTGAGATAAGCACTTCAGAAGACCAAAATCTAAACTTCACCAAAACACCCAACTTTCAATGCTGTGTTCACTGAAGTGCTAATTTCAGTGAGATAAGCACTTCAGAAGTTCAAAATCTAAACATCTCAAAACCACTCAACTTTCGATGCTATGTTCACTGAAGTGCTTATTTCAGTGAGATAAGCACTTCAGAAGACCAAAATCTAAACTTCACCAAACCACCCAACTTTCAATGCTGGGTTCGCTCAAGTGCGTAGTTCAGTGAGATAAGCACTTCAGAAGACCAAAATCTCAACATCACAAAACCACTCAAATTTCGATGCTGGGTTCACTGAAGTGCTTATTTCATTGAGATAAGCACTTCACTTCGCCAAAATCCCAACCTCACCAAACGACTCAACTTTTGATGCTGGTTCCACTGAATTGCTTATTTCAGTGAGATAAGCACTTCAGAAGGCCAAAATCTAAACATCACTAATCGACCCAACTTTTGATGCTGATTTCACTGAAATGCTTCTTTCAGTCAGATAAGCACATCAGAAGGCCAAAATCTCAACTTCACCAAACCACCCAACTTTCGATCCAGGATTTACACAAATGCTTATTTCAGTGAGATAAGCACTTCAGAAGACTAAAATCTTAACTTCACCAAACCACTCAACTTTCGATGCTGCGATCACTGAAGTGCTTATTTCAGTGAGATAAGCACTTCAGAAGAACAAAATCTCAACATCTCAAAACCACTCAACTTTCGATGCTGGGTGCACTGAAGTGCTTATTTCAGTGAGAAAAGCACTTCAGAAGACCAAAATCTCAACATCACCAAACCACTCAAATTTCGATGCTGGGCTCACTGCAGTGCTTATTTCAGTGAGATAAGCACTTCAGATTGCCAAAATCCCAACCTCACCAAACGACTCAACTTTCGATGCTGGGCTCACTGCAGTGCTTGTTTCAGTGAGATAAGCACTTCAGAATGCCAAAATCCCAACCTCACCAAACGACTCAACTTTTGATACTGGTTTCACGAAATGCTTCTTTCAGTCAGATAAGCACTTCAGAAGGCCAAAATCTCATCTTCACAAAACCAGCCAACTTTCGATACTGGATTTACCCAAATGCTTATTTCAGTGAGAGAACCACTTCAGAAGACCAAAATCTAAACTTCACCAAACCACCCATGTTTCAATGCTGGGTTCACTGAAGTGCTTATTTCAGTGAGATAAGCACTTCAGAAGACCAAAATCTAAACTTCACCAAACCACTCAACTTTCAATGCTGGGTTCACTGAAGTGCTTATTTCAGTGAGATAAGCACTTCAGAAGACCAAAATCTAAACATCACAAAACCACTCAAATTTCGATGCTGGGTTCACTGAAGTGCTTATTTCATTGAGATAAGCACTTCACTTCGCCAAAATCCCCACCTCACCAAACGACTCAACTTTTGATGTTGGTTCCACTGAATTGCTTATTTCAGTGAGATAAGCACTTCAGAAGGCCAAAATCTAAACATCACTAATCGACTCAACTTTTGATGCTGATTTCACTGAAATGCTTCTTTCAGTCAGATAAGCACATCAGAAGGCCAAAATCTCAACTTCACCAAACCACCCAACTTTCGAACCAGGATTTACACAAATGCTTATTTCAGTGAGATAAGCACTTCAGAAGACTAAAATCTTAACTTCACCAAACCACTCAACTTTCGATGCTGCGATCACTGAAGTGCTTATTTCAGTGAGATAAGCACTTCAGAAGAACAAAATCTCAACATCTCAAAACCACTCAACTTTCGATGCTGGGTGCACTGAAGTGCTTATTTCAGTGAGATAAGCACTTCAGAAGACCAAAATCTCAACATCACCATTCCACTCAAATTTCGATGCTGGGCTCACTGCAGTGCTTATTTCAGTGTGATAAGCACTTCAGATTGCCAAAATCCAAACCTCACCAAACGACTCAACTTTCGATGCTGGGCTCACTGCAGTGCTTGTTTCAGTGAGATAAGCACTTCAGAATGCCAAAATCCCAACCTCACCAAACGACTCAACTTTTGAAACTGGTTTCATGAAATGCTTCTTTCAGTCAGATAAGCACTTCAGAAGGCCAAAATCTCATCTTCACAAAACCAGCCAACTTTCGATACTGGATTTACCCAAATGCTTATTTCAGTGAGAGATGCACTTCAGAAGACCAAAATCTAAACTTCACCAAACCACCCATGTTTCAATGCTGGGTTCACTGAAGTGCTTATTTCAGTGAGATAAGCACTTCAGAAGACCAAAATCTAAACTTCACCAAACCACTCAACTTTCAATGCTGGGTTCACTGAAGTGCTTATTTCAGTGAGATAAGCACTTAAGAAGACCAAAATCTAAACATCTCAAAACCACACAAATTTCGATGCTGTGTTCACTGAAGTGCTTATTTCAGTGAGATAAGCACTTCACTTCGCCAAAATCCCAACCTCACCAAACGACTCAACTTTTGATGCTGGTTCCACTGAATTGCTTATTTCAGTGAGATAAGCACTTCAGAAGGCCAAAATCTAAACATCAGTAAACGACTCAACTTTTGATACTGATTTCACTGAAATGCTTCTTTCAGTCAGATAAGCACATCAGAAGGCCAAAATCTCAACTTCACCAAACCACCCAACTTTCGATCCAGGATTTACACAAATGCTTATTTCAGTGAGATAAGCACTTCAGAAGACTAAAATCTTAACTTCACCAAACCACTCAACTTTCGATGCTGGGATCACTGAAGTGCTTATTTCAGTGAGATAAGCACTTCAGAAGACCAAAATCTAAACTTCACCAAACCACCTAACTTTCAATGCTGGGTTCACTGAAATGCTTCTTTCAGTCAGATAAGCACTTCAGAAGAACAAAATCTCAACATCTCAAAACCACTCAACGTTCGATGCTGGGTTCACTGAAGTGCTTATTTCAGTGAGATAAGCACTTCAGAAGACCAAAATCTAAACATCACCAAACCACTCAAATTTCGATGCTGGGTTCACTGAAGTGCTTATTTCAGTGAGATAAGCACTTCAGAAGACCAAAATCTCAACTTCACCAAACCACCCAACTTTCGATCCAGGCTATACCCAAAGGCTAATTTCAGTGAGATAAGCACTTCAGAAGACAAAAATAAAAACTTCACCAAACCACTCAACTTTCGATGCTGGGATCACTGAAGTGCTTATTTCAGTAAGATAAGCACTTCAGAAGAGCAAAAACTCAACTTCACAAAACCGCTCAACTTTCGATGCTGGGCTCACTGCAGTGCTTATTTCAGTGAGATAAGCACTTCAGAATGCCAAAATCCCAACCTCACCAAACGACTCAACTTTTGATACTGGTTTCACTGAAATGCTTCTTTCAGTCAGATAAGCAATTCAGAAGTCCAAAATCTCAACTTCACCAAACCACCCAACTTTCAATGCTGGGTTCACTGAAGTGCTTATTGCAGTGAGATAAGCACTTCAGAAGACCAAAATCTAAACTTCACCAAAACACCCAACTTTCAATGCTGTGTTCACTGAAGTGCTAATTTCAGTGAGATAAGCACTTCAGAAGATCAAAATCTAAACATCTCAAAACCACTCAACTTTCGATGCTATGTTCACTGAAGTGCTTATTTCAGTGAGATAAGCACTTCAGAAGACCAAAATCTCAACATCACAAAACCACTCAAATTTCGATGCTGGGTTCACTGAAGTGCTTATTTCATTGAGATAAGCACTTCACTTCGCCAAAATCCCAACCTCACCAAACGACTCAACTTTTGATGTTGGTTCCACTGAATTGCTTATTTCAGTGAGATAAGCACTTCAGAAGGCCAAAATCTAAACATCACTAATCGACTCAACTTTTGATGCTGATTTCACTGAAATGCTTCTTTCAGTCAGATAAGCACATCAGAAGGCCAAAATCTCAACATCACCAAACCACTCAAATTTCGATGCTGGACTCACTGCAGATCTTATTTCAGTGAGATAAGCACTTCAGATTGCCAAAATCCCAACCTCACCAAACGACTCAACTTTCGATGCTGGGCTCACTGCAGTGCTTGTTTCAGTGAGATAAGCACTTCAGAATGCCAAAATCCCAACCTCACCAAACGACTCAACTTTTGATACTGGTTTCATGAAATGCTTCTTTCAGTCAGATAAGCACTTCAGAAGGCTAAAATCTCATCTTCACAAAACCAGCCAACTTTCGATACTGGATTTACCCAAATGCTTATTTCAGTGAGAGAAGCACTTCAGAAGACCAAAATCTAAACTTCACCAAACCACCCATGTTTCAATGCTGGGTTCACTGAAGTGCTTATTTCAGTGAGATAAGCACTTCAGAAGACCAAAATCTAAACTTCACCAAACCACTCAACTTTCAATGCTGGGTTCACTGAAGTGCTTATTTCAGTGAGATAAGCACTTCACAAGACCAAAATCTAAACATCTCAAAACCACTCAAATTTCGATGCTGTGTTCACTGAAGTGCTTATTTCAGTGAGATAAGCACTTCACTTCGCCAAAATCCCAACCTCACCAAACGACTCAACTTTTGATGCTGGTTCCACTGAATTGCTTATTTCAGTGAGATAAGCACTTCAGAAGGCCAAAATCTAAACATCAGTAAACGACTCAACTTTTGATACTGATTTCACTGAAATGCTTCTTTCAGTCAGATAAGCACATCAGAAGGCCAAAATCTCAACTTCACCAAACCACCCAACTTTCGATCCAGGATTTACACAAATGCTTATTTCAGTGAGATAAGCACTTCAGAAGACCAAAATCTAAACTTCACCAAACCACCCAACTTTCAATGCTGGGTTCACTGAAATGCTTCTTTCAGTCAGATAAGCACTTCAGAAGAACAAAATCTCAACATCTCAAAACCACTCAACTTTCGATGCTGGGTTCACTGAAGTGCTTATTTCAGTGAGATAAGCACTTCAGAAGACCAAAATCTCAACATCACCAAACCACTCAAATTTCGATGCTGGGTTCACTGAAGTGCTTATTTCAGTGAGATAAGCACTTCAGAAGACCAAAATCTCAACTTCACCAAACCACCCAACTTTCAATGCTGGGATGACTGAAGTGCTTATTTCAGTGAGATAAGTACTTCAATACGCCAAAATCCCAACCTCACCAAGCGACTCAACTTTTGATGCTGGTTCCACTGAAGTGCTTATTTCAGTGAGATAAGCACTTCAGGAGGCCAAAATCTAAACATCACTCATCCACTCAACTTTTGATGCTGATTTCACTGAAATGCTTCTTCGAGTCAGATAAGCACATCAGAAGGCCAAAATCTCAACTTCACCAAACCACCCAACTTTCGAACCAGGATTTACACAAATGCTTATTTCAGTGAGATAAGCACTTCAGAAGACTAAAATCTTAACTTCACCAAACCACTCAACTTTCGATGCTGGGATCACTGAAGTGCTTATTTCAGTGAGATAAGCACTTCAGAAGAACAAAATCTCAACATCTCAAAACCACTCAACTTTCGATGCTGGGTTCACTGAAGTGCTTATTTCAGTGAGATAAGCACTTCAGAAGACCAAAATCTCAACATCACAAAACCACTCAAATTTCGATGCTGGGTTCACTGAAGTGCTTATTTCAGTGAGATAAGCACTTCAGATTGCCAAAATCCCAACCTCACCAAACGACTCAACTTTCGATGCTGGGCTCACTGCAGTGCTTGTTTCAGTGAGATAAGCACTTCAGAATGCCAAAATCCCAACCTCACCAAACGACTCAACTTTTGATACTGGTTTCATGAAATGCTTCTTTCAGTGAGATAAGCACTTCAGAAGACCAAAATCTAAACTTCACCAAACCACCCAACTTTCAATGCTGGGTTCACTGAAGTGCTTATTTCAGTGAGATAAGCACTTCAGAAGACCAAAATCTAAACATCACCAAACCAACCAACTTTCAATGCTGGGTTCACTGAAGTGCTTATTTCAGTGAGATAAGCACTTCAGAAGACCAAAATCTAAACTTCACCAAACCACCCAACTTTCAATGCTGGGTTCACTGAAATGCTTCTTTCAGTCAGATAAGCACTTCAGAAGAACAAAATCTCAACATCTCAAAACCACTCAACTTTCGATGCTGGGTTCACTGAAGTGCTTATTTCAGTGAGATAAGCACTTCAGAAGACCAAAATCTCAACATCACCAAACCACTCAAATTTCGATGCTGGCTTCACTGAAGTGCTTATTTCAGTGAGATAAGCACTTCAGAAGACCAAAATCTCAACTTCACCAAACCACCCAACTTTCGATCCAGGATATACCCAAAGGCTAATTTCAGTGAGATAAGCACTTCAGAAGACAAAAATCTAAACTTCACCAAACTACTCAACTTTCGATGCTGGGATCACTGAAGTGCTTATTTCAGTGAGATAAGCACTTCAGAAGAGCAAAAACTCAACTTCACAAAACCACTCAACTTTCGATGCTGGGCTCACTGCAGTGCTTATTTCAGTGAGATAAGCACTTCAGACTGCCAAAATCCCAACCTCACCAAACGACTCAACTTTTGATACTGGTTTCACTGAAATGCTTCTTTCAGTCAGATAAGCAATTCAGAAGGCCAAAATCTCAACTTCACAAAACCAGCCAACTTTCGATACTGGATTTACCCAAATGCTTATTTCAGTGAGATAAGCACTTCAGAAGACCAAAATCTAAACTTCACCAAAACAACCAACTTTCAATGCTGGGTTCACTGAAGTGCTTATTTCAGTGAGATAAGCACTTCAGAAGATCAAAATCTAAACATCTCAAAACCATTCAACTTTCGATGCTGTGTTCACTGAAGTGCTTATTTCAGTGAGATAAGCACTTCAGAAGACCAAAATTTCAACATCACAGAACCACTCAAATTTCGATGCTGGGTTGACTGAAGTGCTTATTTCATTGAGATAAGCACTTCACTTCGCCAAAATCCCAACCTCACCAAACGACTCAACTTTTGATGCTGGTTCCACTGAATTGCTTATTTCAGTGAGATAAGCACTTCAGAAGGCCAAAATCTAAACATCACTAAACGATTCAACTTTTGATACTGATTTCACAGAAATGCTTCTTTCAGTCAGATAAGCACATCAGAAGGCCAAAATCTCAACTTCACCAAACCACCCAACTTTCGATCCAGGATTTACACAAATGCTTATTTCAGTGAGATAAGCACTTCAGAAGACCAAAATCTAAACTTCACCAAACCACCCAACTTTCAATGCTGGGTTCACTGAAATGCTTCTTTCAGTCAGATAAGCACTTCAGAAGAACAAAATCTCAACATCTCAAAACCACTCAACTTTCGATGCTGGGTTCACTGAAGTGCTTCTTTCAGTGAGATAAGCAGTTCAGAAGACCAAAATCTCAACATCACCAAACCACTCAAATTTCGTTGCTGGGTTCACTGAAGTGCTTATTTCAGTGAGATAAGCACTTCAGAAGACCAAAATCTCAACTTCACCAAACCACCCAACTTTCAATGCTGGGTTCACTGAAGTGCTTATTTCAGTGAGATAAGTACTTCAATACGCCAAAATCCCAAACTCACCAAGCGACTCAACTTTTGATGCTGGTTCCACTGAATTGCTTATTTCAGTGAGATAAGCACTTCAGAAGGCCAAAATCTAAACTTCACTAAACGACTCAACTTTTGATGCTGATTTCACTGAAATGCTTCTTTCAGTCAGATATTCACATCAGTAGGCCAAAATCTCAACTTCACCAAACCACCCAACTTTCGATCCAGGATATACCCAAAGGCTAATTTCAGTGAGATAAGCACTTCAGAAGACAAAAATCTAAACTTCACCAAACCACCCAACTTTCAATGCTGGGTTCACTGAAGTGCTTATTTCAGTGAGATAAGCACTTCAGAAGACCAAAATCTCAACATCACAAAACCACTCAAATTTCGATGCTGGGTTCACTGAAGTGCTTATTTCATTGAGATAAGCATTTCACTTCGCCAAAATCCCAACCTCACCAAACGACTCAACTTTTGATGCTGGTTCCACTGAATTGCTTATTTCAGTGAGATAAGCACTTCAGAAGGCCAAAATCTAAACATCACTAAACGACTCAACTTTTGATACTGATTTCACTGAAATGCTTCTTTCACTCAGATAAGCACATCAGAAGGCCAAAATCTCAACTTCACCAAACCACCCAACTTTCGATCCAGGATATACCCAAAGGCTAATTTCAGTGAGAAAAGCACTTCAGAAGACAAAAATCTAAACTTCACCAAACCACTCAACTTTCGATGCTGGGATCACTGAAGTGCTTATTTCAGTGAGATAAGCACTTCAGAAGAGCAAAAACTCAACTTCACAAAACCACTCAACTTTCGATGCTGGGCTCACTGCAGTGCTTATTTCAGTGAGATAAGCACTTCAGACTGCCAAAATCCCAACCTCACCAAACGACTCAACTTTTGATACTGGTTTCACTGAAATGCTTCTTTCAGTCTGATAAGCAATTCAGAAGGCCAAAATCTCAACTTCACAAAACCAGCCAACTTTCGATACTGGATATACCCAAATGCTTATTTCAGTGAGATAAGCACTTCAGAAGACCAAAATCTAAACTTCACCAAAACACCCAACTTTCAATGCTGTGTTCACTGAAGTGCTTATTTCAGTGAGATAAGCACTTCAGAAGATCAAAATCTAAACATCTCAAAACCATTCAACTTTCGATGCTGTGTTCACTGAAGTGCTTATTTCAGTGAGATAAGCACTTCAGAAGACCAAAATCTCAACATCACAAAACCACTCAAATTTCGATGCTGGGTTCACTGAAGTGCTTATTTCATTGAGATAAGCACTTCACTTCGCCAAAATCCCAACCTCACCAAACGACTCAACTTTTGATGCTGGTTCCATTGAATTGCTTATTTCAGTGAGATAAGCACTTCAGAAGGCCAAAATCTAAACATCAGTAAACGACTCAACTTTTGATACTGATTTCACTGAAATGCTTCTTTCAGTCAGATAAGCACATCAGAAGGCCAAAATCTCAACTTCACCAAACCACCCAACTTTCGATCCAGGATTTACACAAATGCTTATTTCAGTGAGATAAGCACTTCAGAAGACCAAAATCTAAACTTCACCAAACCACCCAACTTTCAATGCTGGGTTCACTGAAATGCTTCTTTCAGTCAGATAAGCACTTCAGAAGAACAAAATCTCAACATCACCAAACCACTCAAATTTCGATGCTGGGTTCACTGAAGTGCTTATTTCAGTGAGATAAGCACTTCAGAAGACCAAAATCTCAACTTCACCAAACCACCCAACTTTCAATGCTGGGATGACTGAAGTGCTTATTTCAGTGAGATAAGTACTTCAATACGCCAAAATCCCAACCTCACCAAGCGACTCAACTTTTGATGCTGGTTCCACTGAAGTGCTTATTTCAGTGAGATAAGCACTTCAGGAGGCCAAAATCTAAACATCACTCATCCACTCAACTTTTGATGCTGATTTCACTGAAATGCTTCTTCGAGTCAGATAAGCACATCAGAAGGCCAAAATCTCAACTTCACCAAACCACCCAACTTTCGAACCAGGATTTACACAAATGCTTATTTCAGTGAGATAAGCACTTCAGAAGACTAAAATCTTAACTTCACCAAACCACTCAACTTTCGATGCTGGGATCACTGAAGTGCTTATTTCAGTGAGATAAGCACTTCAGAAGAACAAAATCTCAACATCTCAAAACCACTCAACTTTCGATGCTGGGTTCACTGAAGTGCTTATTTCAGTGAGATAAGCACTTCAGAAGACCAAAATCTCAACATCACAAAACCACTCAAATTTCGATGCTGGGTTCACTGAAGTGCTTATTTCAGTGAGATAAGCACTTCAGATTGCCAAAATCCCAACCTCACCAAACGACTCAACTTTCGATGCTGGGCTCACTGCAGTGCTTGTTTCAGTGAGATAAGCACTTCAGAATGCCAAAATCCCAACCTCACCAAACGACTCAACTTTTGATACTGGTTTCATGAAATGCTTCTTTCAGTGAGATAAGCACTTCAGAAGACCAAAATCTAAACTTCACCAAACCACCCAACTTTCAATGCTGGGTTCACTGAAGTGCTTATTTCAGTGAGATAAGCACTTCAGAAGACCAAAATCTAAACATCACCAAACCAACCAACTTTCAATGCTGGGTTCACTGAAGTGCTTATTTCAGTGAGATAAGCACTTCAGAAGACCAAAATCTAAACTTCACCAAACCACCCAACTTTCAATGCTGGGTTCACTGAAATGCTTCTTTCAGTCAGATAAGCACTTCAGAAGAACAAAATCTCAACATCTCAAAACCACTCAACTTTCGATGCTGGGTTCACTGAAGTGCTTATTTCAGTGAGATAAGCACTTCAGAAGACCAAAATCTCAACATCACCAAACCACTCAAATTTCGATGCTGGCTTCACTGAAGTGCTTATTTCAGTGAGATAAGCACTTCAGAAGACCAAAATCTCAACTTCACCAAACCACCCAACTTTCGATCCAGGATATACCCAAAGGCTAATTTCAGTGAGATAAGCACTTCAGAAGACAAAAATCTAAACTTCACCAAACTACTCAACTTTCGATGCTGGGATCACTGAAGTGCTTATTTCAGTGAGATAAGCACTTCAGAAGAGCAAAAACTCAACTTCACAAAACCACTCAACTTTCGATGCTGGGCTCACTGCAGTGCTTATTTCAGTGAGATAAGCACTTCAGACTGCCAAAATCCCAACCTCACCAAACGACTCAACTTTTGATACTGGTTTCACTGAAATGCTTCTTTCAGTCAGATAAGCAATTCAGAAGGCCAAAATCTCAACTTCACAAAACCAGCCAACTTTCGATACTGGATTTACCCAAATGCTTATTTCAGTGAGATAAGCACTTCAGAAGACCAAAATCTAAACTTCACCAAAACAACCAACTTTCAATGCTGGGTTCACTGAAGTGCTTATTTCAGTGAGATAAGCACTTCAGAAGATCAAAATCTAAACATCTCAAAACCATTCAACTTTCGATGCTGTGTTCACTGAAGTGCTTATTTCAGTGAGATAAGCACTTCAGAAGACCAAAATTTCAACATCACAGAACCACTCAAATTTCGATGCTGGGTTGACTGAAGTGCTTATTTCATTGAGATAAGCACTTCACTTCGCCAAAATCCCAACCTCACCAAACGACTCAACTTTTGATGCTGGTTCCACTGAATTGCTTATTTCAGTGAGATAAGCACTTCAGAAGGCCAAAATCTAAACATCACTAAACGATTCAACTTTTGATACTGATTTCACAGAAATGCTTCTTTCAGTCAGATAAGCACATCAGAAGGCCAAAATCTCAACTTCACCAAACCACCCAACTTTCGATCCAGGATTTACACAAATGCTTATTTCAGTGAGATAAGCACTTCAGAAGACCAAAATCTAAACTTCACCAAACCACCCAACTTTCAATGCTGGGTTCACTGAAATGCTTCTTTCAGTCAGATAAGCACTTCAGAAGAACAAAATCTCAACATCTCAAAACCACTCAACTTTCGATGCTGGGTTCACTGAAGTGCTTCTTTCAGTGAGATAAGCAGTTCAGAAGACCAAAATCTCAACATCACCAAACCACTCAAATTTCGTTGCTGGGTTCACTGAAGTGCTTATTTCAGTGAGATAAGCACTTCAGAAGACCAAAATCTCAACTTCACCAAACCACCCAACTTTCAATGCTGGGTTCACTGAAGTGCTTATTTCAGTGAGATAAGTACTTCAATACGCCAAAATCCCAAACTCACCAAGCGACTCAACTTTTGATGCTGGTTCCACTGAATTGCTTATTTCAGTGAGATAAGCACTTCAGAAGGCCAAAATCTAAACTTCACTAAACGACTCAACTTTTGATGCTGATTTCACTGAAATGCTTCTTTCAGTCAGATATTCACATCAGTAGGCCAAAATCTCAACTTCACCAAACCACCCAACTTTCGATCCAGGATATACCCAAAGGCTAATTTCAGTGAGATAAGCACTTCAGAAGACAAAAATCTAAACTTCACCAAACCACCCAACTTTCAATGCTGGGTTCACTGAAGTGCTTATTTCAGTGAGATAAGCACTTCAGAAGACCAAAATCTCAACATCACAAAACCACTCAAATTTCGATGCTGGGTTCACTGAAGTGCTTATTTCATTGAGATAAGCATTTCACTTCGCCAAAATCCCAACCTCACCAAACGACTCAACTTTTGATGCTGGTTCCACTGAATTGCTTATTTCAGTGAGATAAGCACTTCAGAAGGCCAAAATCTAAACATCACTAAACGACTCAACTTTTGATACTGATTTCACTGAAATGCTTCTTTCACTCAGATAAGCACATCAGAAGGCCAAAATCTCAACTTCACCAAACCACCCAACTTTCGATCCAGGATATACCCAAAGGCTAATTTCAGTGAGAAAAGCACTTCAGAAGACAAAAATCTAAACTTCACCAAACCACTCAACTTTCGATGCTGGGATCACTGAAGTGCTTATTTCAGTGAGATAAGCACTTCAGAAGAGCAAAAACTCAACTTCACAAAACCACTCAACTTTCGATGCTGGGCTCACTGCAGTGCTTATTTCAGTGAGATAAGCACTTCAGACTGCCAAAATCCCAACCTCACCAAACGACTCAACTTTTGATACTGGTTTCACTGAAATGCTTCTTTCAGTCTGATAAGCAATTCAGAAGGCCAAAATCTCAACTTCACAAAACCAGCCAACTTTCGATACTGGATATACCCAAATGCTTATTTCAGTGAGATAAGCACTTCAGAAGACCAAAATCTAAACTTCACCAAAACACCCAACTTTCAATGCTGTGTTCACTGAAGTGCTTATTTCAGTGAGATAAGCACTTCAGAAGATCAAAATCTAAACATCTCAAAACCATTCAACTTTCGATGCTGTGTTCACTGAAGTGCTTATTTCAGTGAGATAAGCACTTCAGAAGACCAAAATCTCAACATCACAAAACCACTCAAATTTCGATGCTGGGTTCACTGAAGTGCTTATTTCATTGAGATAAGCACTTCACTTCGCCAAAATCCCAACCTCACCAAACGACTCAACTTTTGATGCTGGTTCCATTGAATTGCTTATTTCAGTGAGATAAGCACTTCAGAAGGCCAAAATCTAAACATCAGTAAACGACTCAACTTTTGATACTGATTTCACTGAAATGCTTCTTTCAGTCAGATAAGCACATCAGAAGGCCAAAATCTCAACTTCACCAAACCACCCAACTTTCGATCCAGGATTTACACAAATGCTTATTTCAGTGAGATAAGCACTTCAGAAGACCAAAATCTAAACTTCACCAAACCACCCAACTTTCAATGCTGGGTTCACTGAAATGCTTCTTTCAGTCAGATAAGCACTTCAGAAGAACAAAATCTCAACATCACCAAACCACTCAAATTTCGATGCTGGGTTCACTGAAGTGCTTATTTCAGTGAGATAAGCACTTCAGAAGACCAAAATCTCAACTTCACCAAACCACCCAACTTTCAATGCTGGGATGACTGAAGTGCTTATTTCAGTGAGATAAGTACTTCAATACGCCAAAATCCCAACCTCACCAAGCGACTCAACTTTTGATGCTGGTTCCACTGAAGTGCTTATTTCAGTGAGATAAGCACTTCAGGAGGCCAAAATCTAAACATCACTCATCCACTCAACTTTTGATGCTGATTTCACTGAAATGCTTCTTCGAGTCAGATAAGCACATCAGAAGGCCAAAATCTCAACTTCACCAAACCACCCAACTTTCGAACCAGGATTTACACAAATGCTTATTTCAGTGAGATAAGCACTTCAGAAGACTAAAATCTTAACTTCACCAAACCACTCAACTTTCGATGCTGGGATCACTGAAGTGCTTATTTCAGTGAGATAAGCACTTCAGAAGAACAAAATCTCAACATCTCAAAACCACTCAACTTTCGATGCTGGGTTCACTGAAGTGCTTATTTCAGTGAGATAAGCACTTCAGAAGACCAAAATCTCAACATCACAAAACCACTCAAATTTCGATGCTGGGTTCACTGAAGTGCTTATTTCAGTGAGATAAGCACTTCAGATTGCCAAAATCCCAACCTCACCAAACGACTCAACTTTCGATGCTGGGCTCACTGCAGTGCTTGTTTCAGTGAGATAAGCACTTCAGAATGCCAAAATCCCAACCTCACCAAACGACTCAACTTTTGATACTGGTTTCATGAAATGCTTCTTTCAGTGAGATAAGCACTTCAGAAGACCAAAATCTAAACTTCACCAAACCACCCAACTTTCAATGCTGGGTTCACTGAAGTGCTTATTTCAGTGAGATAAGCACTTCAGAAGACCAAAATCTAAACATCACCAAACCAACCAACTTTCAATGCTGGGTTCACTGAAGTGCTTATTTCAGTGAGATAAGCACTTCAGAAGACCAAAATCTAAACTTCACCAAACCACCCAACTTTCAATGCTGGGTTCACTGAAATGCTTCTTTCAGTCAGATAAGCACTTCAGAAGAACAAAATCTCAACATCTCAAAACCACTCAACTTTCGATGCTGGGTTCACTGAAGTGCTTATTTCAGTGAGATAAGCACTTCAGAAGACCAAAATCTCAACATCACCAAACCACTCAAATTTCGATGCTGGCTTCACTGAAGTGCTTATTTCAGTGAGATAAGCACTTCAGAAGACCAAAATCTCAACTTCACCAAACCACCCAACTTTCGATCCAGGATATACCCAAAGGCTAATTTCAGTGAGATAAGCACTTCAGAAGACAAAAATCTAAACTTCACCAAACTACTCAACTTTCGATGCTGGGATCACTGAAGTGCTTATTTCAGTGAGATAAGCACTTCAGAAGAGCAAAAACTCAACTTCACAAAACCACTCAACTTTCGATGCTGGGCTCACTGCAGTGCTTATTTCAGTGAGATAAGCACTTCAGACTGCCAAAATCCCAACCTCACCAAACGACTCAACTTTTGATACTGGTTTCACTGAAATGCTTCTTTCAGTCAGATAAGCAATTCAGAAGGCCAAAATCTCAACTTCACAAAACCAGCCAACTTTCGATACTGGATTTACCCAAATGCTTATTTCAGTGAGATAAGCACTTCAGAAGACCAAAATCTAAACTTCACCAAAACAACCAACTTTCAATGCTGGGTTCACTGAAGTGCTTATTTCAGTGAGATAAGCACTTCAGAAGATCAAAATCTAAACATCTCAAAACCATTCAACTTTCGATGCTGTGTTCACTGAAGTGCTTATTTCAGTGAGATAAGCACTTCAGAAGACCAAAATTTCAACATCACAGAACCACTCAAATTTCGATGCTGGGTTGACTGAAGTGCTTATTTCATTGAGATAAGCACTTCACTTCGCCAAAATCCCAACCTCACCAAACGACTCAACTTTTGATGCTGGTTCCACTGAATTGCTTATTTCAGTGAGATAAGCACTTCAGAAGGCCAAAATCTAAACATCACTAAACGATTCAACTTTTGATACTGATTTCACAGAAATGCTTCTTTCAGTCAGATAAGCACATCAGAAGGCCAAAATCTCAACTTCACCAAACCACCCAACTTTCGATCCAGGATTTACACAAATGCTTATTTCAGTGAGATAAGCACTTCAGAAGACCAAAATCTAAACTTCACCAAACCACCCAACTTTCAATGCTGGGTTCACTGAAATGCTTCTTTCAGTCAGATAAGCACTTCAGAAGAACAAAATCTCAACATCTCAAAACCACTCAACTTTCGATGCTGGGTTCACTGAAGTGCTTCTTTCAGTGAGATAAGCAGTTCAGAAGACCAAAATCTCAACATCACCAAACCACTCAAATTTCGATGCTGGGTTCACTGAAGTGCTTATTTCAGTGAGATAAGCACTTCAGAAGACCAAAATCTCAACTTCACCAAACCACCCAACTTTCAATGCTGGGTTCACTGAAGTGCTTATTTCAGTGAGATAAGTACTTCAATACGCCAAAATCCCAAACTCACCAAGCGACTCAACTTTTGATGCTGGTTCCACTGAATTGCTTATTTCAGTGAGATAAGCACTTCAGAAGGCCAAAATCTAAACTTCACTAAACGACTCAACTTTTGATGCTGATTTCACTGAAATGCTTCTTTCAGTCAGATATTCACATCAGTAGGCCAAAATCTCAACTTCACCAAACCACCCAACTTTCGATCCAGGATATACCCAAAGGCTAATTTCAGTGAGATAAGCACTTCAGAAGACAAAAATCTAAACTTCACCAAACCACCCAACTTTCAATGCTGGGTTCACTGAAGTGCTTATTTCAGTGAGATAAGCAATTCAGAAGACCAAAATCTCAACATCACAAAACCACTCAAATTTCGATGCTGGGTTCACTGAAGTGCTTATTTCATTGAGATAAGCATTTCACTTCGCCAAAATCCCAACCTCACCAAACGACTCAACTTTTGATGCTGGTTCCACTGAATTGCTTATTTCAGTGAGATAAGCACTTCAGAAGGCCAAAATCTAAACATCACTAAACGACTCAACTTTTGATACTGATTTCACTGAAATGCTTCTTTCACTCAGATAAGCACATCAGAAGGCCAAAATCTCAACTTCACCAAACCACCCAACTTTCGATCCAGGATATACCCAAAGGCTAATTTCAGTGAGAAAAGCACTTCAGAAGACAAAAATCTAAACTTCACCAAACCACTCAACTTTCGATGCTGGGATCACTGAAGTGCTTATTTCAGTGAGATAAGCACTTCAGAAGAGCAAAAACTCAACTTCACAAAACCACTCAACTTTCGATGCTGGGCTCACTGCAGTGCTTATTTCAGTGAGATAAGCACTTCAGACTGCCAAAATCCCAACCTCACCAAACGACTCAACTTTTGATACTGGTTTCACTGAAATGCTTCTTTCAGTCTGATAAGCAATTCAGAAGGCCAAAATCTCAACTTCACAAAACCAGCCAACTTTCGATACTGGATATACCCAAATGCTTATTTCAGTGAGATAAGCACTTCAGAAGACCAAAATCTAAACTTCACCAAAACACCCAACTTTCAATGCTGTGTTCACTGAAGTGCTTATTTCAGTGAGATAAGCACTTCAGAAGATCAAAATCTAAACATCTCAAAACCATTCAACTTTCGATGCTGTGTTCACTGAAGTGCTTATTTCAGTGAGATAAGCACTTCAGAAGACCAAAATCTCAACATCACAAAACCACTCAAATTTCGATGCTGGGTTCACTGAAGTGCTTATTTCATTGAGATAAGCACTTCACTTCGCCAAAATCCCAACCTCACCAAACGACTCAACTTTTGATGCTGGTTCCATTGAATTGCTTATTTCAGTGAGATAAGCACTTCAGAAGGCCAAAATCTAAACATCAGTAAACGACTCAACTTTTGATACTGATTTCACTGAAATGCTTCTTTCAGTCAGATAAGCACATCAGAAGGCCAAAATCTCAACTTCACCAAACCACCCAACTTTCGATCCAGGATTTACACAAATGCTTATTTCAGTGAGATAAGCACTTCAGAAGACCAAAATCTAAACTTCACCAAACCACCCAACTTTCAATGCTGGGTTCACTGAAATGCTTCTTTCAGTCAGATAAGCACTTCAGAAGAACAAAATCTCAACATCACCAAACCACTCAAATTTCGATGCTGGGTTCACTGAAGTGCTTATTTCAGTGAGATAAGCACTTCAGAAGACCAAAATCTCAACTTCACCAAACCACCCAACTTTCAATGCTGGGATGACTGAAGTGCTTATTTCAGTGAGATAAGTACTTCAATACGCCAAAATCCCAACCTCACCAAGCGACTCAACTTTTGATGCTGGTTCCACTGAAGTGCTTATTTCAGTGAGATAAGCACTTCAGGAGGCCAAAATCTAAACATCACTCATCCACTCAACTTTTGATGCTGATTTCACTGAAATGCTTCTTCGAGTCAGATAAGCACATCAGAAGGCCAAAATCTCAACTTCACCAAACCACCCAACTTTCGAACCAGGATTTACACAAATGCTTATTTCAGTGAGATAAGCACTTCAGAAGACTAAAATCTTAACTTCACCAAACCACTCAACTTTCGATGCTGGGATCACTGAAGTGCTTATTTCAGTGAGATAAGCACTTCAGAAGAACAAAATCTCAACATCTCAAAACCACTCAACTTTCGATGCTGGGTTCACTGAAGTGCTTATTTCAGTGAGATAAGCACTTCAGAAGACCAAAATCTCAACATCACAAAACCACTCAAATTTCGATGCTGGGTTCACTGAAGTGCTTATTTCAGTGAGATAAGCACTTCAGATTGCCAAAATCCCAACCTCACCAAACGACTCAACTTTCGATGCTGGGCTCACTGCAGTGCTTGTTTCAGTGAGATAAGCACTTCAGAATGCCAAAATCCCAACCTCACCAAACGACTCAACTTTTGATACTGGTTTCATGAAATGCTTCTTTCAGTGAGATAAGCACTTCAGAAGACCAAAATCTAAACTTCACCAAACCACCCAACTTTCAATGCTGGGTTCACTGAAGTGCTTATTTCAGTGAGATAAGCACTTCAGAAGACCAAAATCTAAACATCACCAAACCAACCAACTTTCAATGCTGGGTTCACTGAAGTGCTTATTTCAGTGAGATAAGCACTTCAGAAGACCAAAATCTAAACTTCACCAAACCACCCAACTTTCAATGCTGGGTTCACTGAAATGCTTCTTTCAGTCAGATAAGCACTTCAGAAGAACAAAATCTCAACATCTCAAAACCACTCAACTTTCGATGCTGGGTTCACTGAAGTGCTTATTTCAGTGAGATAAGCACTTCAGAAGACCAAAATCTCAACATCACCAAACCACTCAAATTTCGATGCTGGCTTCACTGAAGTGCTTATTTCAGTGAGATAAGCACTTCAGAAGACCAAAATCTCAACTTCACCAAACCACCCAACTTTCGATCCAGGATATACCCAAAGGCTAATTTCAGTGAGATAAGCACTTCAGAAGACAAAAATCTAAACTTCACCAAACTACTCAACTTTCGATGCTGGGATCACTGAAGTGCTTATTTCAGTGAGATAAGCACTTCAGAAGAGCAAAAACTCAACTTCACAAAACCACTCAACTTTCGATGCTGGGCTCACTGCAGTGCTTATTTCAGTGAGATAAGCACTTCAGACTGCCAAAATCCCAACCTCACCAAACGACTCAACTTTTGATACTGGTTTCACTGAAATGCTTCTTTCAGTCAGATAAGCAATTCAGAAGGCCAAAATCTCAACTTCACAAAACCAGCCAACTTTCGATACTGGATTTACCCAAATGCTTATTTCAGTGAGATAAGCACTTCAGAAGACCAAAATCTAAACTTCACCAAAACAACCAACTTTCAATGCTGGGTTCACTGAAGTGCTTATTTCAGTGAGATAAGCACTTCAGAAGATCAAAATCTAAACATCTCAAAACCATTCAACTTTCGATGCTGTGTTCACTGAAGTGCTTATTTCAGTGAGATAAGCACTTCAGAAGACCAAAATTTCAACATCACAGAACCACTCAAATTTCGATGCTGGGTTGACTGAAGTGCTTATTTCATTGAGATAAGCACTTCACTTCGCCAAAATCCCAACCTCACCAAACGACTCAACTTTTGATGCTGGTTCCACTGAATTGCTTATTTCAGTGAGATAAGCACTTCAGAAGGCCAAAATCTAAACATCACTAAACGATTCAACTTTTGATACTGATTTCACAGAAATGCTTCTTTCAGTCAGATAAGCACATCAGAAGGCCAAAATCTCAACTTCACCAAACCACCCAACTTTCGATCCAGGATTTACACAAATGCTTATTTCAGTGAGATAAGCACTTCAGAAGACCAAAATCTAAACTTCACCAAACCACCCAACTTTCAATGCTGGGTTCACTGAAATGCTTCTTTCAGTCAGATAAGCACTTCAGAAGAACAAAATCTCAACATCTCAAAACCACTCAACTTTCGATGCTGGGTTCACTGAAGTGCTTCTTTCAGTGAGATAAGCAGTTCAGAAGACCAAAATCTCAACATCACCAAACCACTCAAATTTCGATGCTGGGTTCACTGAAGTGCTTATTTCAGTGAGATAAGCACTTCAGAAGACCAAAATCTCAACTTCACCAAACCACCCAACTTTCAATGCTGGGTTCACTGAAGTGCTTATTTCAGTGAGATAAGTACTTCAATACGCCAAAATCCCAAACTCACCAAGCGACTCAACTTTTGATGCTGGTTCCACTGAATTGCTTATTTCAGTGAGATAAGCACTTCAGAAGGCCAAAATCTAAACTTCACTAAACGACTCAACTTTTGATGCTGATTTCACTGAAATGCTTCTTTCAGTCAGATATTCACATCAGTAGGCCAAAATCTCAACTTCACCAAACCACCCAACTTTCGATCCAGGATATACCCAAAGGCTAATTTCAGTGAGATAAGCACTTCAGAAGACAAAAATCTAAACTTCACCAAACCACCCAACTTTCAATGCTGGGTTCACTGAAGTGCTTATTTCAGTGAGATAAGCAATTCAGAAGACCAAAATCTCAACATCACAAAACCACTCAAATTTCGATGCTGGGTTCACTGAAGTGCTTATTTCATTGAGATAAGCATTTCACTTCGCCAAAATCCCAACCTCACCAAACGACTCAACTTTTGATGCTGGTTCCACTGAATTGCTTATTTCAGTGAGATAAGCACTTCAGAAGGCCAAAATCTAAACATCACTAAACGACTCAACTTTTGATACTGATTTCACTGAAATGCTTCTTTCACTCAGATAAGCACATCAGAAGGCCAAAATCTCAACTTCACCAAACCACCCAACTTTCGATCCAGGATATACCCAAAGGCTAATTTCAGTGAGAAAAGCACTTCAGAAGACAAAAATCTAAACTTCACCAAACCACTCAACTTTCGATGCTGGGATCACTGAAGTGCTTATTTCAGTGAGATAAGCACTTCAGAAGAGCAAAAACTCAACTTCACAAAACCACTCAACTTTCGATGCTGGGCTCACTGCAGTGCTTATTTCAGTGAGATAAGCACTTCAGACTGCCAAAATCCCAACCTCACCAAACGACTCAACTTTTGATACTGGTTTCACTGAAATGCTTCTTTCAGTCTGATAAGCAATTCAGAAGGCCAAAATCTCAACTTCACAAAACCAGCCAACTTTCGATACTGGATATACCCAAATGCTTATTTCAGTGAGATAAGCACTTCAGAAGACCAAAATCTCAACATCACAAAACCACTCAAATTTCGATGCTGGGTTCACTGAAGTGCTTATTTCATTGAGATAAGCACTTCACTTCGCCAAAATCCCAACCTCACCAAACGACTCAACTTTTGATGCTGGTTCCATTGAATTGCTTATTTCAGTGAGATAAGCACTTCAGAAGGCCAAAATCTAAACATCAGTAAACGACTCAACTTTTGATACTGATTTCACTGAAATGCTTCTTTCAGTCAGATAAGCACATCAGAAGGCCAAAATCTCAACTTCACCAAACCACCCAACTTTCGATCCAGGATTTACACAAATGCTTATTTCAGTGAGATAAGCACTTCAGAAGACCAAAATCTAAACTTCACCAAACCACCCAACTTTCAATGCTGGGTTCACTGAAATGCTTCTTTCAGTCAGATAAGCACTTCAGAAGAACAAAATCTCAACATCTCAAAACCACTCAACTTTCGATGCTGGGTTCACTGAAGTGCTTCTTTCAGTGAGATAAGCACTTCAGAAGACCAAAATCTCAACATCACCAAACCACTCAAATTTCGATGCTGGGTTCACTGAAGTGCTTATTTCAGTGAGATAAGCACTTCAGAAGACCAAAATCTCAACTTCACCAAACCACCCAACTTTCAATGCTGGGTTCACTGAAGTGCTTATTTCAGTGAGATAAGTACTTCAATACGCCAAAATCCCAAACTCACCAAGCGACTCAACTTTTGATGCTGGTTCCACTGAATTGCTTATTTCAGTGAGATAAGCACTTCAGAAGGCCAAAATCTAAACTTCACTAAACGACTCAACTTTTGATGCTGATTTCACTGAAATGCTTCTTTCAGTCAGATATTCACATCAGAAGGCCAAAATCTCAACTTCACCAAACCACCCAACTTTCGAACCAGGATATACCCAAAGGCTAATTTCAGTGAGATAAGCACTTCAGAAGACAAAAATCTAAACTTCACCAAACCACCCAACTTTCAATGCTGGGTTCACTGCAGTGCTTATTTCAGTGAGATAAGCACTTCAGACTGCCAAAATCCCAACCTCACCAAACGACTCAACTTTTGATACTGGTTTCACTGAAATGCTTCTTTCAGTCAGATAAGCAATTCAGAAGGCCAAAATCTCAACTTCACAAAACCAGCCAACTTTCGATACTGGATTTACCCAAACGCTTATTTCAGTGAGATAAGCACTTCAGAAGACCAAAATCTAAACTTCACCAAAACACCCAACTTTCAATGCTGGGTTCACTGAAGTGCTTATTTCAGTGAGATAAGCACTTCAGAAGATCAAAATCTAAACATCTCAAAACCATTCAACTTTCGATGCTGTGTTCACTGAAGTGCTTATTTCAGTGAGATAAGCACTTCAGAAGACCAAAATCTCAACATCACAAAACCACTCAAATTTCGATGCTGGGTTCACTGAAGTGCTTATTTCATTGAGATAAGCACTTCACTTCGCCAAAATCCCAACCTCACCAAACGACTCAACTTTTGATGCTGGTTCCATTGAATTGCTTATTTCAGTGAGATAAGCACTTCAGAAGGCCAAAATCTAAACATCACTAAACGACTCAACTTTTGATACTGATTTCACTGAAATGCTTCTTTCAGTCAGATAAGCACATCAGAAGGCCAAAATCTCAACTTCACCAAACCACCCAACTTTCGATCCAGGATTTACACAAATGCTTATTTCAGTGAGATAAGCACTTCAGAAGACCAAAATCTAAACTTCACCAAACCACCCAACTTTCAATGCTGGGTTCACTGAAATGCTTCTTTCAGTCAGATAAGCACTTCAGAAGAACAAAATCTCAACATCTCAAAACCACTCAACTTTCGATGCTGGGTTCACTGAAGTGCTTCTTTCAGTGAGATAAGCACTTCAGAAGACCAAAATCTCAACATCACCAAACCACTCAAATTTCGATGCTGGGTTCACTGAAGTGCTTATTTCAGTGAGATAAGCACTTCAGAAGACCAAAATCTCAACTTCACCAAACCACCCAACTTTCAATGCTGGGTTCACTGAAGTGCTTATTTCAGTGAGATAAGTACTTCAATACGCCAAAATCCCAAACTCACCAAGCGACTCAACTTTTGATGCTGGTTCCACTGAATTGCTTATTTCAGTGAGATAAGCACTTCAGAAGGCCAAAATCTAAACTTCACTAAACGACTCAACTTTTGATGCTGATTTCACTGAAATGCTTCTTTCAGTCAGATATTCACATCAGAAGGCCAAAATCTCAACTTCACCAAACCACCCAACTTTCGAACCAGGATATACCCAAAGGCTAATTTCAGTGAGATAAGCACTTCAGAAGACAAAAATCTAAACTTCACCAAACCACCCAACTTTCAATGCTGGGTTCACTGCAGTGCTTATTTCAGTGAGATAAGCACTTCAGACTGCCAAAATCCCAACCTCACCAAACGACTCAACTTTTGATACTGGTTTCACTGAAATGCTTCTTTCAGTCAGATAAGCAATTCAGAAGGCCAAAATCTCAACTTCACAAAACCAGCCAACTTTCGATACTGGATTTACCCAAACGCTTATTTCAGTGAGATAAGCACTTCAGAAGACCAAAATCTAAACTTCACCAAAACACCCAACTTTCAATGCTGGGTTCACTGAAGTGCTTATTTCAGTGAGATAAGCACTTCAGAAGACCAAAATCTAAACATCTCAAAACCACTCAACTTTCGATGCTATGTTCACTGAAGTGCTTATTTCAGTGAGATAAGCACTTCAGAAGACCAAAATCTAAACTTCACCAAAACACCCAACTTTCAATGCTGGGTTCACTGAAGTGCTTATTTCAGTGAGATAAGCACTTCAGAAGATCAAAATCTAAACATCTCAAAACCACTCAACTTTCGATGCTATGTTCACTGAAGTGCTTATTTCAGTGAGATAAGCACTTCAGAAGACCAAAATCTAAACTTCACCAAACCACCCAACTTTCAATGCTGGGTTCGCTCAAGTGCGTAGTTCAGTGAGATAAGCACTTCAGAAGACCAAAATCTCAACATCACAAAACCACTCAAATTTCGATGCTGGGTTCACTGAAGTGCTTATTTCATTGAGATAAGCACTTCACTTCGCCAAAATCCCAACCTCACCAAACGACTCAACTTTTGATGCTGGTTCCACTGAATTGCTTATTTCAGTGAGATAAGCACTTCAGAAGGCCAAAATCTAAACATCACTAATCGACCCAACTTTTGATGCTGATTTCACTGAAATGCTTCTTTCAGTCAGATAAGCACATCAGAAGGCCAAAATCTCAACTTCACCAAACCACCCAACTTTCGATCCAGGATTTACACAAATGCTTATTTCAGTGAGATAAGCACTTCAGAAGACTAAAATCTTAACTTCACCAAACCACTCAACTTTCGATGCTGCGATCACTGAAGTGCTTATTTCAGTGAGATAAGCACTTCAGAAGAACAAAATCTCAACATCTCAAAACCACTCAACTTTCGATGCTGGGTGCACTGAAGTGCTTATTTCAGTGAGAAAAGCACTTCAGAAGACCAAAATCTCAACATCACCAAACCACTCAAATTTCGATGCTGGGCTCACTGCAGTGCTTATTTCAGTGAGATAAGCACTTCAGATTGCCAAAATCCCAACCTCACCAAACGACTCAACTTTCGATGCTGGGCTCACTGCAGTGCTTGTTTCAGTGAGATAAGCACTTCAGAATGCCAAAATCCCAACCTCACCAAACGACTCAACTTTTGATACTGGTTTCACGAAATGCTTCTTTCAGTCAGATAAGCACTTCAGAAGGCCAAAATCTCATCTTCACAAAACCAGCCAACTTTCGATACTGGATTTACCCAAATGCTTATTTCAGTGAGAGAACCACTTCAGAAGACCAAAATCTAAACTTCACCAAACCACCCATGTTTCAATGCTGGGTTCACTGAAGTGCTTATTTCAGTGAGATAAGCACTTCAGAAGACCAAAATCTAAACTTCACCAAACCACTCAACTTTCAATGCTGGGTTCACTGAAGTGCTTATTTCAGTGAGATAAGCACTTCAGAAGACCAAAATCTAAACATCACAAAACCACTCAAATTTCGATGCTGGGTTCACTGAAGTGCTTATTTCATTGAGATAAGCACTTCACTTCGCCAAAATCCCCACCTCACCAAACGACTCAACTTTTGATGTTGGTTCCACTGAATTGCTTATTTCAGTGAGATAAGCACTTCAGAAGGCCAAAATCTAAACATCACTAATCGACTCAACTTTTGATGCTGATTTCACTGAAATGCTTCTTTCAGTCAGATAAGCACATCAGAAGGCCAAAATCTCAACTTCACCAAACCACCCAACTTTCGAACCAGGATTTACACAAATGCTTATTTCAGTGAGATAAGCACTTCAGAAGACTAAAATCTTAACTTCACCAAACCACTCAACTTTCGATGCTGCGATCACTGAAGTGCTTATTTCAGTGAGATAAGCACTTCAGAAGAACAAAATCTCAACATCTCAAAACCACTCAACTTTCGATGCTGGGTGCACTGAAGTGCTTATTTCAGTGAGATAAGCACTTCAGAAGACCAAAATCTCAACATCACCATTCCACTCAAATTTCGATGCTGGGCTCACTGCAGTGCTTATTTCAGTGAGATAAGCACTTCAGATTGCCAAAATCCAAACCTCACCAAACGACTCAACTTTCGATGCTGGGCTCACTGCAGTGCTTGTTTCAGTGAGATAAGCACTTCAGAATGCCAAAATCCCAACCTCACCAAACGACTCAACTTTTGATACTGGTTTCATGAAATGCTTCTTTCAGTCAGATAAGCACTTCAGAAGGCCAAAATCTCATCTTCACAAAACCAGCCAACTTTCGATACTGGATTTACCCAAATGCTTATTTCAGTGAGAGATGCACTTCAGAAGACCAAAATCTAAACTTCACCAAACCACCCATGTTTCAATGCTGGGTTCACTGAAGTGCTTATTTCAGTGAGATAAGCACTTCAGAAGACCAAAATCTAAACTTCACCAAACCACTCAACTTTCAATGCTGGGTTCACTGAAGTGCTTATTTCAGTGAGATAAGCACTTAAGAAGACCAAAATCTAAACATCTCAAAACCACACAAATTTCGATGCTGTGTTCACTGAAGTGCTTATTTCAGTGAGATAAGCACTTCACTTCGCCAAAATCCCAACCTCACCAAACGACTCAACTTTTGATGCTGGTTCCACTGAATTGCTTATTTCAGTGAGATAAGCACTTCAGAAGGCCAAAATCTAAACATCAGTAAACGACTCAACTTTTGATACTGATTTCACTGAAATGCTTCTTTCAGTCAGATAAGCACATCAGAAGGCCAAAATCTCAACTTCACCAAACCACCCAACTTTCGATCCAGGATTTACACAAATGCTTATTTCAGTGAGATAAGCACTTCAGAAGACTAAAATCTTAACTTCACCAAACCACTCAACTTTCGATGCTGGGATCACTGAAGTGCTTATTTCAGTGAGATAAGCACTTCAGAAGACCAAAATCTAAACTTCACCAAACCACCTAACTTTCAATGCTGGGTTCACTGAAATGCTTCTTTCAGTCAGATAAGCACTTCAGAAGAACAAAATCTCAACATCTCAAAACCACTCAACGTTCGATGCTGGGTTCACTGAAGTGCTTATTTCAGTGAGATAAGCACTTCAGAAGACCAAAATCTAAACATCACCAAACCACTCAAATTTCGATGCTGGGTTCACTGAAGTGCTTATTTCAGTGAGATAAGCACTTCAGAAGACCAAAATCTCAACTTCACCAAACCACCCAACTTTCGATCCAGGCTATACCCAAAGGCTAATTTCAGTGAGATAAGCACTTCAGAAGACAAAAATAAAAACTTCACCAAACCACTCAACTTTCGATGCTGGGATCACTGAAGTGCTTATTTCAGTAAGATAAGCACTTCAGAAGAGCAAAAACTCAACTTCACAAAACCGCTCAACTTTCGATGCTGGGCTCACTGCAGTGCTTATTTCAGTGAGATAAGCACTTCAGAATGCCAAAATCCCAACCTCACCAAACGACTCATCTTTTGATACTGGTTTCACTGAAATGCTTCTTTCAGTCAGATAAGCAATTCAGAAGTCCAAAATCTCAACTTCACCAAACCACCCAACTTTCAATGCTGGGTTCACTGAAGTGCTTATTGCAGTGAGATAAGCACTTCAGAAGACCAAAATCTAAACTTCACCAAAACACCCAACTTTCAATGCTGTGTTCACTGAAGTGCTAATTTCAGTGAGATAAGCACTTCAGAAGATCAAAATCTAAACATCTCAAAACCACTCAACTTTCGATGCTATGTTCACTGAAGTGCTTATTTCAGTGAGATAAGCACTTCAGAAGACCAAAATCTCAACATCACAAAACCACTCAAATTTCGATGCTGGGTTCACTGAAGTGCTTATTTCATTGAGATAAGCACTTCACTTCGCCAAAATCCCAACCTCACCAAACGACTCAACTTTTGATGTTGGTTCCACTGAATTGCTTATTTCAGTGAGATAAGCACTTCAGAAGGCCAAAATCTAAACATCACTAATCGACTCAACTTTTGATGCTGATTTCACTGAAATGCTTCTTTCAGTCAGATAAGCACATCAGAAGGCCAAAATCTCAACATCACCAAACCACTCAAATTTCGATGCTGGACTCACTGCAGAGCTTATTTCAGTGAGATAAGCACTTCAGATTGCCAAAATCCCAACCTCACCAAACGACTCAACTTTCGATGCTGGGCTCACTGCAGTGCTTATTTCAGTGAGATAAGCACTTCAGAATGCCAAAATCCCAACCTCACCAAACGACTCAACTTTTGATACTGGTTTCATGAAATGCTTCTTTCAGTCAGATAAGCACTTCAGAAGGCCAAAATCTCATCTTCACAAAACCAGCCAACTTTCGATACTGGATTTACCCAAATGCTTATTTCAGTGAGAGAAGCACTTCAGAAGACCAAAATCTAAACTTCACCAAACCACCCATGTTTCAATGCTGGGTTCACTGAAGTGCTTATTTCAGTGAGATAAGCACTTCAGAAGACCAAAATCTAAACTTCACCAAACCACTCAACTTTCAATGCTGGGTTCACTGAAGTGCTTATTTCAGTGAGATAAGCACTTCACAAGACCAAAATCTAAACATCTCAAAACCACTCAAATTTCGATGCTGTGTTCACTGAAGTGCTTATTTCAGTGAGATAAGCACTTCAGAAGACCAAAATCTAAACTTCACCAAACCACCCAACTTTCAATGCTGGGTTCACTGAAATGCTTCTTTCAGTCAGATAAGCACTTCAGAAGAACAAAATCTCAACATCTCAAAACCACTCAACTTTCGATGCTGGGTTCACTGAAGTGCTTCTTTCAGTGAGATAAGCACTTCAGAAGACCAAAATCTCAACATCACCAAACCACTCAAATTTCGATGCTGGGTTCACTGAAGTGCTTATTTCAGTGAGATAAGCACTTCAGAAGACCAAAATCTCAACTTCACCAAACCACCCAACTTTCAATGCTGGGTTCACTGAAGTGCTTATTTCAGTGAGATAAGTACTTCAATACGCCAAAATCCCAAACTCACCAAGCGACTCAACTTTTGATGCTGGTTCCACTGAATTGCTTATTTCAGTGAGATAAGCACTTCAGAAGGCCAAAATCTAAACTTCACTAAACGACTCAACTTTTGATGCTGATTTCACTGAAATGCTTCTTTCAGTCAGATATTCACATCAGAAGGCCAAAATCTCAACTTCACCAAACCACCCAACTTTCGAACCAGGATATACCCAAAGGCTAATTTCAGTGAGATAAGCACTTCAGAAGACAAAAATCTAAACTTCACCAAACCACCCAACTTTCAATGCTGGGTTCACTGCAGTGCTTATTTCAGTGAGATAAGCACTTCAGACTGCCAAAATCCCAACCTCACCAAACGACTCAACTTTTGATACTGGTTTCACTGAAATGCTTCTTTCAGTCAGATAAGCAATTCAGAAGGCCAAAATCTCAACTTCACAAAACCAGCCAACTTTCGATACTGGATTTACCCAAACGCTTATTTCAGTGAGATAAGCACTTCAGAAGACCAAAATCTAAACTTCACCAAAACACCCAACTTTCAATGCTGGGTTCACTGAAGTGCTTATTTCAGTGAGATAAGCACTTCAGAAGATCAAAATCTAAACATCTCAAAACCATTCAACTTTCGATGCTGTGTTCACTGAAGTGCTTATTTCAGTGAGATAAGCACTTCAGAAGACCAAAATCTCAACATCACAAAACCACTCAAATTTCGATGCTGGGTTCACTGAAGTGCTTATTTCATTGAGATAAGCACTTCACTTCGCCAAAATCCCAACCTCACCAAACGACTCAACTTTTGATGCTGGTTCCATTGAATTGCTTATTTCAGTGAGATAAGCACTTCAGAAGGCCAAAATCTAAACATCACTAAACGACTCAACTTTTGATACTGATTTCACTGAAATGCTTCTTTCAGTCAGATAAGCACATCAGAAGGCCAAAATCTCAACTTCACCAAACCACCCAACTTTCGATCCAGGATTTACACAAATGCTTATTTCAGTGAGATAAGCACTTCAGAAGACCAAAATCTAAACTTCACCAAACCACCCAACTTTCAATGCTGGGTTCACTGAAATGCTTCTTTCAGTCAGATAAGCACTTCAGAAGAACAAAATCTCAACATCTCAAAACCACTCAACTTTCGATGCTGGGTTCACTGAAGTGCTTCTTTCAGTGAGATAAGCACTTCAGAAGACCAAAATCTCAACATCACCAAACCACTCAAATTTCGATGCTGGGTTCACTGAAGTGCTTATTTCAGTGAGATAAGCACTTCAAAAGACCAAAATCTCAACTTCACCAAACCACCCAACTTTCAATGCTGGGTTCACTGAAGTGCTTATTTCAGTGAGATAAGTACTACAATACGCCAAAATCCCAAACTCACCAAGCGACTCAACTTTTGATGCTGGTTCCACTGAATTGCTTATTTCAGTGAGATAAGCACTTCAGAAGGCCAAAATCTAAACTTCACTAAACGACTCAACTTTTGATGCTGATTTCACTGAAATGCTTCTTTCAGTCAGATATTCACATCAGAAGGCCAAAATCTCAACTTCACCAAACCACCCAACTTTCGAACCAGGATATACCCAAAGGCTAATTTCAGTGAGATGAGCACTTCAGAAGACAAAAATCTAAACTTCACCAAACACCCAACTTTCAATGCTGGGTTCACTGCAGTGCTTATTTCAGTGAGATAAGCACTTCAGACTGCCAAAATCCCAACCTCACCAAACGACTCAACTTTTGATACTGGTTTCACTGAAATGCTTCTTTCAGTCAGATAAGCAATTCAGAAGGCCAAAATCTCAACTTCACAAAACCAGCCAACTTTCGATACTGGATTTACCCAAACGCTTATTTCAGTGAGATAAGCACTTCAGAAGACCAAAATCTAAACTTCACCAAAACACCCAACTTTCAATGCTGGGTTCACTGAAGTGCTTATTTCAGTGAGATAAGCACTTCAGAAGACCAAAATCTAAACATCTCAAAACCACTCAACTTTCGATGCTATGTTCACTGAAGTGCTTATTTCAGTGAGATAAGCACTTCAGAAGACCAAAATCTAAACTTCACCAAAACACCCAACTTTCAATGCTGGGTTCACTGAAGTGCTTATTTCAGTGAGATACGCACTTCAGAAGATCAAAATCTAAACATCTCAAAACCACTCAACTTTCGATGCTATGTTCACTGAAGTGCTTATTTCAGTGAGATAAGCACTTCAGAAGACCAAAATCTAAACTTCACCAAACCACCCAACTTTCAATGCTGGGTTCGCTCAAGTGCGTAGTTCAGTGAGATAAGCACTTCAGAAGACCAAAATCTCAACATCACAAAACCACTCAAATTTCGATGCTGGGTTCACTGAAGTGCTTATTTCATTGAGATAAGCACTTCACTTCGCCAAAATCCCAACCTCACCAAACGACTCAACTTTTGATGCTGGTTCCACTGAATTGCTTATTTCAGTGAGATAAGCACTTCAGAAGGCCAAAATCTAAACATCACTAATCGACCCAACTTTTGATGCTGATTTCACTGAAATGCTTCTTTCAGTCAGATAAGCACATCAGAAGGCCAAAATCTCAACTTCACCAAACCACCCAACTTTCGATCCAGGATTTACTCAAATGCTTATTTCAGTGAGATAAGCACTTCAGAAGACTAAAATCTTAACTTCACCAAACCACTCAACTTTCGATGCTGCGATCACTGAAGTGCTTATTTCAGTGAGATAAGCACTTCAGAAGAACAAAATCTCAACATCTCAAAACCACTCAACTTTCGATGCTGGGTGCACTGAAGTGCTTATTTCAGTGAGATAAGCACTTCAGAAGACCAAAATCTCAACATCACCAAACCACTCAAATTTCGATGCTGGGCTCACTGCAGTGCTTATTTCAGTGAGATAAGCACTTCAGATTGCCAAAATCCCAACCTCACCAAACGACTCAACTTTCGATGCTGGGCTCACTGCAGTGCTTGTTTCAGTGAGATAAGCACTTCAGAATGCCAAAATCCCAACCTCACCAAACGACTCAACTTTTGATACTGGTTTCACGAAATGCTTCTTTCAGTCAGATAAGCACTTCAGAAGGCCAAAATCTCATCTTCACAAAACCAACCAACTTTCGATACTGGATTTACCCAAATGCTTATTTCAGTGAGAGAAGCACTTCAGAAGACCAAAATCTAAACTTCACCAAACCACCCATGTTTCAATGCTGGGTTCACTGAAGTGCTTATTTCAGTGAGATAAGCACTTCAGAAGACCAAAATCTAAACTTCACCAAACCACTCAACTTTCAATGCTGGGTTCACTGAAGTGCTTATTTCAGTGAGATAAGCACTTCAGAAGACCAAAATCTAAACATCACAAAACCACTCAAATTTCGATGCTGGGTTCACTGAAGTGCTTATTTCATTGAGATAAGCACTTCACTTCGCCAAAATCCCCACCTCACCAAACGACTCAACTTTTGATGTTGGTTCCACTGAATTGCTTATTTCAGTGAGATAAGCACTTCAGAAGGCCAAAATCTAAACATCACTAATCGACTCAACTTTTGATGCTGATTTCACTGAAATGCTTCTTTCAGTCAGATAAGCACATCAGAAGGCCAAAATCTCAACTTCACCAAACCACCCAACTTTCGAACCAGGATTTACACAAATGCTTATTTCAGTGAGATAAGCACTTCAGAAGACTAAAATCTTAACTTCACCAAACCACTCAACTTTCGATGCTGCGATCACTGAAGTGCTTATTTCAGTGAGATAAGCACTTCAGAAGAACAAAATCTCAACATCTCAAAACCACTCAACTTTCGATGCTGGGTGCACTGAAGTGCTTATTTCAGTGAGATAAGCACTTCAGAAGACCAAAATCTCAACATCACCATTCCACTCAAATTTCGATGCTAGGCTCACTGCAGTGCTTATTTCAGTGAGATAAGCACTTCAGATTGCCAAAATCCAAACCTCACCAAACGACTCAACTTTCGATGCTGGGCTCACTGCAGTGCTTGTTTCAGTGAGATAAGCACTTCAGAATGCCAAAATCCCAACCTCACCAAACGACTCAACTTTTGATACTGGTTTCATGAAATGCTTCTTTCAGTCAGATAAGCACTTCAGAAGGCCAAAATCTCATCTTCACAAAACCAGCCAACTTTCGATACTGGATTTACCCAAATGCTTATTTCAGTGAGAGATGCACTTCAGAAGACCAAAATCTAAACTTCACCAAACCACCCATGTTTCAATGCTGGGTTCACTGAAGTGCTTATTTCAGTGAGATAAGCACTTCAGAAGACCAAAATCTAAACTTCACCAAACCACTCAACTTTCAATGCTGGGTTCACTGAAGTGCTTATTTCAGTGAGATAAGCACTTAAGAAGACCAAAATCTAAACATCTCAAAACCACACAAATTTCGATGCTGTGTTCACTGAAGTGCTTATTTCAGTGAGATAAGCACTTCACTTCGCCAAAATCCCAACCTCACCAAACGACTCAACTTTTGATGCTGGTTCCACTGAATTGCTTATTTCAGTGAGATAAGCACTTCAGAAGGCCAAAATCTAAACATCAGTAAACGACTCAACTTTTGATACTGATTTCACTGAAATGCTTCTTTCAGTCAAATAAGCACATCAGAAGGCCAAAATCTCAACTTCACCAAACCACCCAACTTTCGATCCAGGATTTACACAAATGCTTATTTCAGTGAGATAAGCACTTCAGAAGACTAAAATCTTAACTTCACCAAACCACTCAACTTTCGATGCTGGGATCACTGAAGTGCTTATTTCAGTGAGATAAGCACTTCAGAAGACCAAAATCTAAACTTCACCAAACCACCTAACTTTCAATGCTGGGTTCACTGAAATGCTTCTTTCAGTCAGATAAGCACTTCAGAAGAACAAAATCTCAACATCTCAAAACCACTCAACGTTCGATGCTGGGTTCACTGAAGTGCTTATTTCAGTGAGATAAGCACTTCAGAAGACCAAAATCTAAACATCACCAAACCACTCAAATTTCGATGCTGGGTTCACTGAAGTGCTTATTTCAGTGAGATAAGCACTTCAGAAGACCAAAATCTCAACTTCACCAAACCACCCAACTTTCGATCCAGGCTATACCCAAAGGCTAATTTCAGTGAGATAAGCACTTCAGAAGACAAAAATAAAAACTTCACCAAACCACTCAACTTTCGATGCTGGGATCACTGAAGTGCTTATTTCAGTAAGATAAGCACTTCAGAAGAGCAAAAACTCAACTTCACAAAACCGCTCAACTTTCGATGCTGGGCTCACTGCAGTGCTTATTTCAGTGAGATAAGCACTTCAGAATGCCAAAATCCCAACCTCACCAAACGACTCAACTTTTGATACTGGTTTCACTGAAATGCTTCTTTCAGTCAGATAAGCAATTCAGAAGTCCAAAATCTCAACTTCACCAAACCACCCAACTTTCAATGCTGGGTTCACTGAAGTGCTTATTGCAGTGAGATAAGCACTTCAGAAGACCAAAATCTAAACTTCACCAAAACACCCAACTTTCAATGCTGTGTTCACTGAAGTGCTAATTTCAGTGAGATAAGCACTTCAGAAGATCAAAATCTAAACATCTCAAAACCACTCAACTTTCGATGCTATGTTCACTGAAGTGCTTATTTCAGTGAGATAAGCACTTCAGAAGACCAAAATCTCAACATCACAAAACCACTCAAATTTCGATGCTGGGTTCACTGAAGTGCTTATTTCATTGAGATAAGCACTTCACTTCGCCAAAATCCCAACCTCACCAAACGACTCAACTTTTGATGTTGGTTCCACTGAATTGCTTATTTCAGTGAGATAAGCACTTCAGAAGGCCAAAATCTAAACATCACTAATCGACTCAACTTTTGATGCTGATTTCACTGAAATGCTTCTTTCAGTCAGATAAGCACATCAGAAGGCCAAAATCTCAACATCACCAAACCACTCAAATTTCGATGCTGGACTCACTGCAGAGCTTATTTCAGTGAGATAAGCACTTCAGATTGCCAAAATCCCAACCTCACCAAACGACTCAACTTTCGATGCTGGGCTCACTGCAGTGCTTGTTTCAGTGAGATAAGCACTTCAGAATGCCAAAATCCCAACCTCACCAAACGACTCAACTTTTGATACTGGTTTCATGAAATGCTTCTTTCAGTCAGATAAGCACTTCAGAAGGCCAAAATCTCATCTTCACAAAACCAGCCAACTTTCGATACTGGATTTACCCAAATGCTTATTTCAGTGAGAGATGCACTTCAGAAGACCAAAATCTAAACTTCACCAAACCACCCATGTTTCAATGCTGGGTTCACTGAAGTGCTTATTTCAGTGAGATAAGCACTTCAGAACACCAAAATCTAAACTTCACCAAACCACTCAACTTTCAATGCTGGGTTCACTGAAGTGCTTATTTCAGTGAGATAAGCACTTCACAAGACCAAAATCTAAACATCTCAAAACCACTCAAATTTCGATGCTGTGTTCACTGAAGTGCTTATTTCAGTGAGATAAGCACTTCACTTCGCCAAAATCCCAACCTCACCAAACGACTCAACTTTTGATGCTGGTTCCACTGAATTGCTTATTTCAGTGAGATAAGCACTTCAGAAGGCCAAAATCTAAACATCAGTAAACGACTCAACTTTTGATACTGATTTCACTGAAATGCTTCTTTCAGTCAGATAAGCACATCAGAAGGCCAAAATCTCAACTTCACCAAACCACCCAACTTTCGATCCAGGATTTACACAAATGCTTATTTCAGTGAGATAAGCACTTCAGAAGACTAAAATCTTAACTTCACCAAACCACTCAACTTTCGATGCTGGGATCACTGAAGTGCTTATTTCAGTGAGATAAGCACTTCAGAAGACCAAAATCTAAACTTCACCAAACCACCCAACTTTCAATGCTGGGTTCACTGAAATGCTTCTTTCAGTCAGATAAGCACTTCAGAAGAACAAAATCTCAACATCTCAAAACCACTCAACTTTCGATGCTGGGTTCACTGAAGTGCTTATTTCAGTGAGATAAGCACTTCAGAAGACCAAAATCTCAACATCACCAAACCACTCAAATTTCGATGCTGGGTTCACTGAAGTGCTTATTTCAGTGAGATAAGCACTTCAGAAGACCAAAATCTCAACTTCACCAAACCACCCAACTTTCAATGCTGGGATGACTGAAGTGCTTATTTCAGTGAGATAAGTACTTCAATACGCCAAAATCCCAACCTCACCAAGCGACTCAACTTTTGATGCTGGTTCCACTGAAGTGCTTATTTCAGTGAGATAAGCACTTCAGGAGGCCAAAATCTAAACATCACTCATCCACTCAACTTTTGATGCTGATTTCACTGAAATGCTTCTTCGAGTCAGATAAGCACATCAGAAGGCCAAAATCTCAACTTCACCAAACCACCCAACTTTCGAACCAGGATTTACACAAATGCTTATTTCAGTGAGATAAGCACTTCAGAAGACTAAAATCTTAACTTCACCAAACCACTCAACTTTCGATGCTGGGATCACTGAAGTGCTTATTTCAGTGAGATAAGCACTTCAGAAGAACAAAATCTCAACATCTCAAAACCACTCAACTTTCGATGCTGGGTTCACTGAAGTGCTTATTTCAGTGAGATAAGCACTTCAGAAGACCAAAATCTCAACATCACAAAACCACTCAAATTTCGATGCTGGGTTCACTGAAGTGCTTATTTCAGTGAGATAAGCACTTCAGATTGCCAAAATCCCAACCTCACCAAACGACTCAACTTTCGATGCTGGGCTCACTGCAGTGCTTGTTTCAGTGAGATAAGCACTTCAGAATGCCAAAATCCCAACCTCACCAAACGACTCAACTTTTGATACTGGTTTCATGAAATGCTTCTTTCAGTGAGATAAGCACTTCAGAAGACCAAAATCTAAACTTCACCAAACCACCCAACTTTCAATGCTGGGTTCACTGAAGTGCTTATTTCAGTGAGATAAGCACTTCAGAAGACCAAAATCTAAACATCACCAAACCAACCAACTTTCAATGCTGGGTTCACTGAAGTGCTTATTTCAGTGAGATAAGCACTTCAGAAGACCAAAATCTAAACTTCACCAAACCACCCAACTTTCAATGCTGGGTTCACTGAAATGCTTCTTTCAGTCAGATAAGCACTTCAGAAGAACAAAATCTCAACATCTCAAAACCACTCAACTTTCGATGCTGGGTTCACTGAAGTGCTTATTTCAGTGAGATAAGCACTTCAGAAGACCAAAATCTCAACATCACCAAACCACTCAAATTTCGATGCTGGCTTCACTGAAGTGCTTATTTCAGTGAGATAAGCACTTCAGAAGACCAAAATCTCAACTTCACCAAACCACCCAACTTTCGATCCAGGATATACCCAAAGGCTAATTTCAGTGAGATAAGCACTTCAGAAGACAAAAATCTAAACTTCACCAAACTACTCAACTTTCGATGCTGGGATCACTGAAGTGCTTATTTCAGTGAGATAAGCACTTCAGAAGAGCAAAAACTCAACTTCACAAAACCACTCAACTTTCGATGCTGGGCTCACTGCAGTGCTTATTTCAGTGAGATAAGCACTTCAGACTGCCAAAATCCCAACCTCACCAAACGACTCAACTTTTGATACTGGTTTCACTGAAATGCTTCTTTCAGTCAGATAAGCAATTCAGAAGGCCAAAATCTCAACTTCACAAAACCAGCCAACTTTCGATACTGGATTTACCCAAATGCTTATTTCAGTGAGATAAGCACTTCAGAAGACCAAAATCTAAACTTCACCAAAACAACCAACTTTCAATGCTGGGTTCACTGAAGTGCTTATTTCAGTGAGATAAGCACTTCAGAAGATCAAAATCTAAACATCTCAAAACCATTCAACTTTCGATGCTGTGTTCACTGAAGTGCTTATTTCAGTGAGATAAGCACTTCAGAAGACCAAAATTTCAACATCACAGAACCACTCAAATTTCGATGCTGGGTTGACTGAAGTGCTTATTTCATTGAGATAAGCACTTCACTTCGCCAAAATCCCAACCTCACCAAACGACTCAACTTTTGATGCTGGTTCCACTGAATTGCTTATTTCAGTGAGATAAGCACTTCAGAAGGCCAAAATCTAAACATCACTAAACGATTCAACTTTTGATACTGATTTCACAGAAATGCTTCTTTCAGTCAGATAAGCACATCAGAAGGCCAAAATCTCAACTTCACCAAACCACCCAACTTTCGATCCAGGATTTACACAAATGCTTATTTCAGTGAGATAAGCACTTCAGAAGACCAAAATCTAAACTTCACCAAACCACCCAACTTTCAATGCTGGGTTCACTGAAATGCTTCTTTCAGTCAGATAAGCACTTCAGAAGAACAAAATCTCAACATCTCAAAACCACTCAACTTTCGATGCTGGGTTCACTGAAGTGCTTCTTTCAGTGAGATAAGCAGTTCAGAAGACCAAAATCTCAACATCACCAAACCACTCAAATTTCGATGCTGGGTTCACTGAAGTGCTTATTTCAGTGAGATAAGCACTTCAGAAGACCAAAATCTCAACTTCACCAAACCACCCAACTTTCAATGCTGGGTTCACTGAAGTGCTTATTTCAGTGAGATAAGTACTTCAATACGCCAAAATCCCAAACTCACCAAGCGACTCAACTTTTGATGCTGGTTCCACTGAATTGCTTATTTCAGTGAGATAAGCACTTCAGAAGGCCAAAATCTAAACTTCACTAAACGACTCAACTTTTGATGCTGATTTCACTGAAATGCTTCTTTCAGTCAGATATTCACATCAGTAGGCCAAAATCTCAACTTCACCAAACCACCCAACTTTCGATCCAGGATATACCCAAAGGCTAATTTCAGTGAGATAAGCACTTCAGAAGACAAAAATCTAAACTTCACCAAACCACCCAACTTTCAATGCTGGGTTCACTGAAGTGCTTATTTCAGTGAGATAAGCACTTCAGAAGACCAAAATCTCAACATCACAAAACCACTCAAATTTCGATGCTGGGTTCACTGAAATGCTTCTTTTAGTCAGATAAGCATTTCACTTCGCCAAAATCCCAACCTCACCAAACGACTCAACTTTTGATGCTGGTTCCACTGAATTGCTTATTTCAGTGAGATAAGCACTTCAGAAGGCCAAAATCTAAACATCACTAAACGACTCAACTTTTGATACTGATTTCACTGAAATGCTTCTTTCACTCAGATAAGCACATCAGAAGGCCAAAATCTCAACTTCACCAAACCACCCAACTTTCGATCCAGGATATACCCAAAGGCTAATTTCAGTGAGAAAAGCACTTCAGAAGACAAAAATCTAAACTTCACCAAACCACTCAACTTTCGATGCTGGGATCACTGAAGTGCTTATTTCAGTGAGATAAGCACTTCAGAAGAGCAAAAACTCAACTTCACAAAACCACTCAACTTTCGATGCTGGGCTCACTGCAGTGCTTATTTCAGTGAGATAAGCACTTCAGACTGCCAAAATCCCAACCTCACCAAACGACTCAACTTTTGATACTGGTTTCACTGAAATGCTTCTTTCAGTCAGATAAGCAATTCAGAAGGCCAAAATCTCAACTTCACAAAACCAGCCAACTTTCGATACTGGATATACCCAAATGCTTATTTCAGTGAGATAAGCACTTCAGAAGACCAAAATCTAAACTTCACCAAAACACCCAACTTTCAATGCTGGGTTCACTGAAGTGCTTATTTCAGTGAGATAAGCACTTCAGAAGATCAAAATCTAAACATCTCAAAACCATTCAACTTTCGATGCTGTGTTCACTGAAGTGCTTATTTCAGTGAGATAAGCACTTCAGAAGACCAAAATCTCAACATCACAAAACCACTCAAATTTCGATGCTGGGTTCACTGAAGTGCTTATTTCATTGAGATAAGCACTTCACTTCGCCAAAATCCCAACCTCACCAAACGACTCAACTTTCGATGCTGGGCTCACTGCAGTGCTTGTTTCAGTGAGATAAGCACTTCAGAATGCCAAAATCCCAACCTCACCAAACGACTCAACTTTTGATACTGGTTTCACGAAATGCTTCTTTCAGTCAGATAAGCACTTCAGAAGGCCAAAATCTCATCTTCACAAAACCAGCCAACTTTCGATACTGGATTTACCCAAATGCTTATTTCAGTGAGAGAAGCACTTCAGAAGACCAAAATCTAAACTTCACCAAACCACCCATGTTTCAATGCTGGGTTCACTGAAGTGCTTATTTCAGTGAGATAAGCACTTCAGAAGACCAAAATCTAAACTTCACCAAACCACTCAACTTTCAATGCTGGGTTCACTGAAGTGCTTATTTCAGTGAGATAAGCACTTCAGAAGACCAAAATCTAAACATCACAAAACCACTCAACTTTCGATGCTGGGTTCACTGAAGTGCTTATTTCATTGAGATAAGCACTTCACTTCGCCAAAATCCCCACCTCACCAAACGACTCAACTTTTGATGTTGGTTCCACTGAATTGCTTATTTCAGTGAGATAAGCACTTCAGAAGGCCAAAATCTAAACATCACTAATCGACTCAACTTTTGATGCTGATTTCACTGAAATGCTTCTTTCAGTCAGATAAGCACATCAGAAGGCCAAAATCTCAACTTCACCAAACCACCCAACTTTCGAACCAGGATTTACACAAATGCTTATTTCAGTGAGATAAGCACTTCAGAAGACTAAAATCTTAACTTCACCAAACCACTCAACTTTCGATGCTGCGATCACTGAAGTGCTTATTTCAGTGAGATAAGCACTTCAGAAGAACAAAATCTCAACATCTCAAAACCACTCAACTTTCGATGCTGGGTGCACTGAAGTGCTTATTTCAGTGAGATAAGCACTTCAGAAGACCAAAATCTCAACATCACCATTCCACTCAAATTTCGATGCTGGGCTCACTGCAGTGCTTATTTCAGTGAGATAAGCACTTCAGATTGCCAAAATCCAAACCTCACCAAACGACTCAACTTTCGATGCTGGGCTCACTGCAGTGCTTGTTTCAGTGAGATAAGCACTTCAGAATGCCAAAATCCCAACCTCACCAAACGACTCAACTTTTGATACTGGTTTCATGAAATGCTTCTTTCAGTCAGATAAGCACTTCAGAAGGCCAAAATCTCATCTTCACAAAACCAGCCAACTTTCGATACTGGATTTACCCAAATGCTTATTTCAGTGAGAGATGCACTTCAGAAGACCAAAATCTAAACTTCACCAAACCACCCATGTTTCAATGCTGGGTTCACTGAAGTGCTTATTTCAGTGAGATAAGCACTTCAGAAGACCAAAATCTAAACTTCACCAAACCACTCAACTTTCAATGCTGGGTTCACTGAAGTGCTTATTTCAGTGAGATAAGCACTTAAGAAGACCAAAATCTAAACATCTCAAAACCACACAAATTTCGATGCTGTGTTCACTGAAGTGCTTATTTCAGTGAGATAAGCACTTCACTTCGCCAAAATCCCAACCTCACCAAACGACTCAACTTTTGATGCTGGTTCCACTGAATTGCTTATTTCAGTGAGATAAGCACTTCAGAAGGCCAAAATCTAAACATCAGTAAACGACTCAACTTTTGATACTGATTTCACTGAAATGCTTCTTTCAGTCAGATAAGCACATCAGAAGGCCAAAATCTCAACTTCACCAAACCACCCAACTTTCGATCCAGGATTTACACAAATGCTTATTTCAGTGAGATAAGCACTTCAGAAGACTAAAATCTTAACTTCACCAAACCACTCAACTTTCGATGCTGGGATCACTGAAGTGCTTATTTCAGTGAGATAAGCACTTCAGAAGACCAAAATCTAAACTTCACCAAACCACCTAACTTTCAATGCTGGGTTCACTGAAATGCTTCTTTCAGTCAGATAAGCACTTCAGAAGAACAAAATCTCAACATCTCAAAACCACTCAACGTTCGATGCTGGGTTCACTGAAGTGCTTATTTCAGTGAGATAAGCACTTCAGAAGACCAAAATCTAAACATCACCAAACCACTCAAATTTCGATGCTGGGTTCACTGAAGTGCTTATTTCAGTGAGATAAGCACTTCAGAAGACCAAAATCTCAACTTCACCAAACCACCCAACTTTCGATCCAGGCTATACCCAAAGGCTAATTTCAGTGAGATAAGCACTTCAGAAGACAAAAATAAAAACTTCACCAAACCACTCAACTTTCGATGCTGGGATCACTGAAGTGCTTATTTCAGTAAGATAAGCACTTCAGAAGAGCAAAAACTCAACTTCACAAAACCGCTCAACTTTCGATGCTGGGCTCACTGCAGTGCTTATTTCAGTGAGATAAGCACTTCAGAATGCCAAAATCCCAACCTCACCAAACGACTCAACTTTTGATACTGGTTTCACTGAAATGCTTCTTTCAGTCAGATAAGCAATTCAGAAGTCCAAAATCTCAACTTCACCAAACCACCCAACTTTCAATGCTGGGTTCACTGAAGTGCTTATTGCAGTGAGATAAGCACTTCAGAAGACCAAAATCTAAACTTCACCAAAACACCCAACTTTCAATGCTGTGTTCACTGAAGTGCTAATTTCAGTGAGATAAGCACTTCAGAAGATCAAAATCTAAACATCTCAAAACCACTCAACTTTCGATGCTATGTTCACTGAAGTGCTTATTTCAGTGAGATAAGCACTTCAGAAGACCAAAATCTCAACATCACAAAACCACTCAAATTTCGATGCTGGGTTCACTGAAGTGCTTATTTCATTGAGATAAGCACTTCACTTCGCCAAAATCCCAACCTCACCAAACGACTCAACTTTTGATGTTGGTTCCACTGAATTGCTTATTTCAGTGAGATAAGCACTTCAGAAGGCCAAAATCTAAACATCACTAATCGACTCAACTTTTGATGCTGATTTCACTGAAATGCTTCTTTCAGTCAGATAAGCACATCAGAAGGCCAAAATCTCAACATCACCAAACCACTCAAATTTCGATGCTGGACTCACTGCAGAGCTTATTTCAGTGAGATAAGCACTTCAGATTGCCAAAATCCCAACCTCACCAAACGACTCAACTTTCGATGCTGGGCTCACTGCAGTGCTTGTTTCAGTGAGATAAGCACTTCAGAATGCCAAAATCCCAACCTCACCAAACGACTCAACTTTTGATACTGGTTTCATGAAATGCTTCTTTCAGTCAGATAAGCACTTCAGAAGGCCAAAATCTCATCTTCACAAAACCAGCCAACTTTCGATACTGGATTTACCCAAATGCTTATTTCAGTGAGAGAAGCACTTCAGAAGACCAAAATCTAAACTTCACCAAACCACCCATGTTTCAATGCTGGGTTCACTGAAGTGCTTATTTCAGTGAGATAAGCACTTCAGAACACCAAAATCTAAACTTCACCAAACCACTCAACTTCAATGCTGGGTTCACTGAAGTGCTTATTTCAGTGAGATAAGCACTTCACAAGACCAAAATCTAAACATCTCAAAACCACTCAAATTTCGATGCTGTGTTCACTGAAGTGCTTATTTCAGTGAGATAAGCACTTCACTTCGCCAAAATCCCAACCTCACCAAACGACTCAACTTTTGATGCTGGTTCCACTGAATTGCTTATTTCAGTGAGATAAGCACTTCAGAAGGCCAAAATCTAAACATCAGTAAACGACTCAACTTTTGATACTGATTTCACTGAAATGCTTCTTTCAGTCAGATAAGCACATCAGAAGGCCAAAATCTCAACTTCACCAAACCACCCAACTTTCGATCCAGGATTTACACAAATGCTTATTTCAGTGAGATAAGCACTTCAGAAGACTAAAATCTTAACTTCACCAAACCACTCAACTTTCGATGCTGGGATCACTGAAGTGCTTATTTCAGTGAGATAAGCACTTCAGAAGACCAAAATCTAAACTTCACCAAACCACCCAACTTTCAATGCTGGGTTCACTGAAATGCTTCTTTCAGTCAGATAAGCACTTCAGAAGAACAAAATCTCAACATCTCAAAACCACTCAACTTTCGATGCTGGGTTCACTGAAGTGCTTATTTCAGTGAGATAAGCACTTCAGAAGACCAAAATCTCAACATCACCAAACCACTCAAATTTCGATGCTGGGTTCACTGAAGTGCTTATTTCAGTGAGATAAGCACTTCAGAAGACCAAAATCTCAACTTCACCAAACCACCCAACTTTCAATGCTGGGATGACTGAAGTGCTTATTTCAGTGAGATAAGTACTTCAATACGCCAAAATCCCAACCTCACCAAGCGACTCAACTTTTGATGCTGGTTCCACTGAAGTGCTTATTTCAGTGAGATAAGCACTTCAGGAGGCCAAAATCTAAACATCACTCATCCACTCAACTTTTGATGCTGATTTCACTGAAATGCTTCTTCGAGTCAGATAAGCACATCAGAAGGCCAAAATCTCAACTTCACCAAACCACCCAACTTTCGAACCAGGATTTACACAAATGCTTATTTCAGTGAGATAAGCACTTCAGAAGACTAAAATCTTAACTTCACCAAACCACTCAACTTTCGATGCTGGGATCACTGAAGTGCTTATTTCAGTGAGATAAGCACTTCAGAAGAACAAAATCTCAACATCTCAAAACCACTCAACTTTCGATGCTGGGTTCACTGAAGTGCTTATTTCAGTGAGATAAGCACTTCAGAAGACCAAAATCTCAACATCACAAAACCACTCAAATTTCGATGCTGGGTTCACTGAAGTGCTTATTTCAGTGAGATAAGCACTTCAGATTGCCAAAATCCCAACCTCACCAAACGACTCAACTTTCGATGCTGGGCTCACTGCAGTGCTTGTTTCAGTGAGATAAGCACTTCAGAATGCCAAAATCCCAACCTCACCAAACGACTCAACTTTTGATACTGGTTTCATGAAATGCTTCTTTCAGTGAGATAAGCACTTCAGAAGACCAAAATCTAAACTTCACCAAACCACCCAACTTTCAATGCTGGGTTCACTGAAGTGCTTATTTCAGTGAGATAAGCACTTCAGAAGACCAAAATCTAAACATCACCAAACCAACCAACTTTCAATGCTGGGTTCACTGAAGTGCTTATTTCAGTGAGATAAGCACTTCAGAAGACCAAAATCTAAACTTCACCAAACCACCCAACTTTCAATGCTGGGTTCACTGAAATGCTTCTTTCAGTCAGATAAGCACTTCAGAAGAACAAAATCTCAACATCTCAAAACCACTCAACTTTCGATGCTGGGTTCACTGAAGTGCTTATTTCAGTGAGATAAGCACTTCAGAAGACCAAAATCTCAACATCACCAAACCACTCAAATTTCGATGCTGGCTTCACTGAAGTGCTTATTTCAGTGAGATAAGCACTTCAGAAGACCAAAATCTCAACTTCACCAAACCACCCAACTTTCGATCCAGGATATACCCAAAGGCTAATTTCAGTGAGATAAGCACTTCAGAAGACAAAAATCTAAACTTCACCAAACTACTCAACTTTCGATGCTGGGATCACTGAAGTGCTTATTTCAGTGAGATAAGCACTTCAGAAGAGCAAAAACTCAACTTCACAAAACCACTCAACTTTCGATGCTGGGCTCACTGCAGTGCTTATTTCAGTGAGATAAGCACTTCAGACTGCCAAAATCCCAACCTCACCAAACGACTCAACTTTTGATACTGGTTTCACTGAAATGCTTCTTTCAGTCAGATAAGCAATTCAGAAGGCCAAAATCTCAACTTCACAAAACCAGCCAACTTTCGATACTGGATTTACCCAAATGCTTATTTCAGTGAGATAAGCACTTCAGAAGACCAAAATCTAAACTTCACCAAAACAACCAACTTTCAATGCTGGGTTCACTGAAGTGCTTATTTCAGTGAGATAAGCACTTCAGAAGATCAAAATCTAAACATCTCAAAACCATTCAACTTTCGATGCTGTGTTCACTGAAGTGCTTATTTCAGTGAGATAAGCACTTCAGAAGACCAAAATTTCAACAT